>NW_027466092.1:940000-977500 GCF_046127955.1 Nelusetta ayraudi
CTGCTGCTGCTGCAGCCGCCGTCACCATGTGTGAGCTGGGTGGTCCGGGAGGGATGGACGGCCGCTGGCACTGCTCGGCCGCTCAGGTAGAAGCTTTTCACCTCCCTCTCCTCCTTTCTCTGTGTGTCTCTCACTTCCTGTCTGTTCGCCAACTCCGGCTTGTGCGTCTCTCCAGAAGCCAGAAAAAACTTCATTTTTTCCTCCGCGGATCGCAGTCTCGTCTTGTCGTGCGCTCGGACGGTTTCCGCTCAGCGGTGCGGTCCGGTAGGGTTGGGTCGGGTTGGCTCACACTCGTCGGAGCCGAGGACCTCGGTTCACTCACTCTGGCAGCCCTTTGTGTTGCCGCTCCGACCGGGGTTTGAAACCTCTGCTGATGGAGGGGGGGGGGACGGATCGATAGGCGAGCGGCGCCGAGGCTCATCATTGATCGGTGACACTCAGCGGCTGATTGGTTCCTGTCACTTTTTGGATTGGTGGGGGGAAGGGGGGTTAAGGGGGCTGGGGAGGAGGGGGGGGGGGCGGGGGGGTATTGAGTGGACTGGACTGTGGAGGCGGAGCTCCAGGACCAGATCAGCGGGTCACCTGCCGGGTGAGTCCAGCGACAGGCCACTGGGAGAGGGAGGGCTCTGTCTGATTGGCCCTGATTGGACCTTATGCAACCTGACTTCCTGGTGGAGAGGGGGGGGGGGAGGTGCAGGAGGAGAAGAAGGAGAAGAAGGAGCAGGGGGAGGAGAGACAGGAGTCAAAGCAGGAGGAGCAGAAGGTGCAGGAGGAGGAGGGGGAAGAGGAGGTGCAGGAGAAGGAGGAGCTGCAGGAGGAGGAGTTGGAAGAGAAGCAGGACTCAAAGCAGGAGGAGCAGAAGGTACAGGAGAAGCAGGAGGAGTAGGGGAGGAGGAGGTGCAGGAGGAGCAGAAGGTACAGGAGAAGCAGGAGGAGGAGATGGAAGAGAAGCAGAAGGTGCAGGAGGAGGAGGTGAGAGGAGCTGAGGGAGGAGCGAGGGCGGCAGGTTTTCAGTCGGCGCTCTTCTCGTCGAGCACTTAGTGTCCCGCTTTGTTTTCCTTCTCTTCTGCTCCGGATATAATGTGTCTCCAGAGCTTCTCCCTCCATCCCTCCCTACCTCTCTCTCTCTCTCTCTACCTCCTCCTGCTCTTTGAAAGCTCTGCCACCCTCTCTATCTCTCTCTCCTCCCTCCCTCCCTCTCTCACTCTCTCACTTTGCTTTATTCCGCTGGCTACTAAGATCCACTGCAATGCATCACAATCCAATTTTAATTTGGTGCTGGCGCCGAGTGGCGAGCGACGCCGAGCCCAGCCTGGTTAAAACACGCACGGCCCTTTCTATCTATCTCTCTCTCTCTCTCTCTCTCTCTCTCTCTCTCTCTCTCTCTCTCTCTCTCCTCCCTGGCGCCACGGCGGGCGATGTTTAACAGCGCTTCATGAATATGCCAAGCACATTAGCGCCGTGTTAAGTAAAGACCTGAGCACTTTGAAGTCCTTCTCCTCCTCCTGCTGCTGCTGCTGCTTCCTCCTCCTCCTCCTCTTTCTCCTCCTTCTCCTTCTCCTCCTCCACTCGCCTGCTCCTCGAATCCTCTCTATCTTCCCAGGAGCACGTCGTCCTTCTTCGTATCACAATCTGGCTGGAATAGCAAATCAATACACAGGTCCCCACTGAGGCTGCACACCTCTTTTTGTGGCGAAAAATGTGTGTGCATGTATTTTATGTATGTACATATGTGTGTATATATATACATATATATATATATATATATATATATATATATATATACATATATATATATATATATATATATATATGTATGCCCCCCCCCCATCTTTTTAACAGTCCTGAACTTAGAGTTGCCATGGCAACAAGAGGAGCATGGATGGTGAGGATGGAAAAAAGGGGGGCCTCCTTATCTTTTTATTTTTTTTCCTTCACCGAGAGGGAGCAGGAGGAAGATGTGCGGATGAGATGAGCTCCGCTGGGATGAATGTGGGTTAGAGGTGGAGCCTAGTGGGTTACTGACGTGGAGCCGATGGAGGGGGTAGTGGGGTGGGGGGGGGCACCATCTGATGGAGCATTGGGCTGGAACATGTCATGAAACGTTGGGCGAGGGAGAGAGGGGGGGTGTGGGGGGAGGGGTGGGGGGGTTCCATTGGGCCGCCCGTGGCTCCACGCCGCCGCAGACGCTCTGAGCGCTCGCCAGCATCAGATGGAGCCGAGCAGAGGAGGTGTGAAGCAGGGGGGTGGGGGGGGGGGGGGTCCGAGAGAGAGAGAGAGAGAGACAATCAACAACACAACGAGACAACATTTTCCTTCCTTCCTTCTGCTTCTCTTCTTTCCTCCAACTGACAGTGACACACACACACACACACACACGCACACACACACACACACACACACACACACACACACACACTCACCAAGGCAACCGTGTCAGGATCCAGCGGGTCGTCAGGAAAAAACTGGGATTAACGTCAGAGTCCCCCCTCCTGCCCCCAGATGGGATTTGCTAATTAAAGCAAAGTGTTGATAAATAAGTCAAGAGCCTGGAAAAGCAACGCCAACTCGACTCCCATTGGCTGAGGCAAAAAAACAAGACAACGTAAAAGAAAAATTATTGGGGCAGTTTGCGAATTTTGCCTGTGGCCTTCGTAACACTAGTTTGCTGCACTGTGGCGAGTGAAGTCACATGACCTCACCCCACCCCCGCCACCCTGGAAAAAAATCAAAAAAAAGATGTGTGCAATAGCGGCGACTCCTTCCTGATCTACAACATTGCTGCGCTGGACTGTGCACGCGTTTGTGTGTGTGTGCGTGTGTGTGTGCGTGTGTGTGTGTGTGTGCGTGTGTGTGTGTGTGTGTGTGTGTGTGTGTGTGTGTGTGTGTGCGCGTGCATGCATGTCTGGAGTCGACGGCATTGTAAGGGCAACAACCCGTCTCAAAGAAACGTCGCGGCGCAGGTGGTGACCGTCTGCTTGCCGTCCGCACTTCTCCAAGCAGTAGAAGAAGAAGAAGACGACGACGACGACGACGACGACAAAGTGGCAGCAACAGAACAAATGCGGCTTTCGGGCTCACGGCTGTTTTCCTCTTCTCTCCGCAGTCGGCCGACGACCTGCTGGTGGCGTCGGCGGAGTGTCCCAGCGACGACGAGGACATCGACCCCTGCGACCCCAGTTCAGGTGAGCCGTCCTGCTCGTCCCTGTTCGGCCCGTGCGCTTCCTCGGCGCCGACTCGCCCCCATGAATTTTTCATCCCCACCCTGTTGGCCCCGCCTGCGGCCATCACCTCCACACTTAGCACCCCTCCGCCCCCTCCTCACCTCGCCTGCCTTCATCCCTTCACGCCGTTTTATGTCCCTCGCCCCGTCTCCCTGCCGCCCTGCCCAGAATCCTCCCGCTCATCCCGGCGGCCCTTTAACGCGCCGCCCGTAAATCACCATCGCGCCGCCATCGCTGCCACACAGTCGCCATAAAGTGTCAGCCGCAAGTAGTAAAAGCTGATAGAACACGCCCCCGTACCGCCAGCGCCGCCGCCGCTCTAATCTCATCTGTTTACACATTATCCGTAATACGGAAACGGCTCTGGCCCCCGAGTTGCGTGCAGAGCTTATGCAAAATAGATGTGGAATAATTTGTGCCGGGCGACGTGCCACATCTTTGGGCTGCAGCTTCTCCCCCGCCCCCATCACCCACCGCCTCATCTCACAACTAGGCTGTCAAACCATTCATGTTTTTAACGGAGATTAATCTCTGACTTTGCAAAGTTAACTGCGATTAATCGCATTTTGATTTGCATGTTTATAATTCTGTTAGTTTGTGGGTTTTTTTGTATTAATTGGGATCCAAATGAACACAAAGAACACATTGGCCTTTTTAATATTATTTCTTTCAGAACACTGCATCTACACCCACTTATGTGACATATGCATGACCCCTGTCGTGAGTCCAAAGCAAACGTGCCAGGAACGGTTTTCAGAACACTTGAAGTGTCCTGTAAACAGAGTCAGGCATCTTATGTGAACTGACTCCGAAAAAAAAAAGTTGAAATTTGCGCTTGCAGCAGCGTACGAGGCTGTCCTCGTATCATTGGCCTGTAGACAAGCCCCGCCCCGTATATTGCGTGGGTGTGTCCACTACCTGTCAAAGCGGCCAAACCGGTCCATTGAGGACCGCTGGTGCAGGTGGTTGCTGAAACCGCACGATATGAACACAGCTAACATCACCATGATGTTGACCGAAAGGGACAAAAAGCTTGCGATTAAAATGCCGTTAAAAAGATGAACACATTATGCCTTTTATTCAACCTCATCGCGATGAGCGTGTGAATGCTGACAGCCCTGTTCGTAACATTTGCAATCTAAGCCATTTTGCAATATCTTACCCTCCTGCAGCCCGCCCCCCGCTGCCGGACGTGAAGTTCCCCGGGCCGTCGGAGGTGGTGCGGGAGAGCAACAGCACCACCGGCATGGTGGTGGGCATCGTGGCGGCCGCCGCCCTCTGCATCCTCATCCTCCTCTACGCCATGTACAAGTACCGCAACCGCGACGAGGGCTCCTACCACGTGGACGAGAGCCGCAACTACATCAGCAACTCGGCCACGCAGCCCAACGGCAGCGCCAAGGACAAGCCGCTGGGCATCGCCAAGATCTCCAAGAACAAGAAGAACAAGGACAAGGAGTACTACGTCTGAACGGGAGGGGGCGCCGGTGGTGCGCTCCCGAAAGCCCCTCCGCCCCCACTCCCGCCCCCCAGACAACGCAACGCAACGCAACGCAGCGCAAAGCAACACACACCTTTATATATAGCGGTATATGTACATACATAGATATATTCTGAAAGAAAGAGAAAAAAAAAAGAAGAAGAAGAAGCAGCAAACATACACACTGACAACGACATGCTGATGTTAATGTTTACTATCCAATAACCCTCGAACGCACACACACGCTGGCAAGCACAAACATAACACACGCACACATGCATAAGCACAAACATAAGCACACACGCACACATACATAAGCACACACACACAGTCCCGGGGACGTGGACCCTCGCTGTACAGTATTTACCAAGGAGCACAGAGCCCCACCGCGGCTCCTCCGTCCACATGAAAAACCATTCCAACCAGTTTGAGTGGGTCCAGCCCCCAGTGCAGAACTATCCTGGGACGACTGGGACCTTTCAAAAAAAAATATTAAATGAATAAAAATAAAACGGAATCAACAGTCTGCCCTGCTGCAGACAGACAGACTCAGTGCCGAGCCGACGGAGAGATCTGATCAGGGGCCGGAGCACGACGGAGCATCAGAGCAAAGATGAATCAGAGGAGATGAAAAGGGAAAAGAAAAAAACAAGACAACAAGCACCAAGTGTCTCTTCCAAAAAGCTTCTTGGCCTTTTTTTTTTTCCTGCCTCGCTGATGCAGAAGGGACTCGCTGAGAGAAAAGACACGAGCCCCGATGGAAAATCAAGCCACGGTGAGCGGGCAGAGGCGGGGCCGGTGCGTCCGTGTTTAAAAAAAAAGAGAAAAAAAAGAGTTCAATGAATTTAAATTTAATTCTTAAAAAAAAAAAAGGCAGCGTGGGGATGAAAAGGGTTTTTAATACGGAGGCGGAATCAGCACAAAAAACTGAGGACGGACAGATTTTCCTGGATGAGACTGTCGGCACTCGAGATGCTACCTACAGACACCAGCTGCAGTGGCTGCAGTGTTGCGCACACACACGCACACACATACACACACACACACACACACACACACACACGACACTAAAGACCCCACATCTTCATCAGACTGGAAGCTGAAGACGGTGACGCCGACCGTCACTTCAGTCAGTGTTACTGCTCCCGTTGATGACGATGATGACGATGATGATGATGACGATGATGATGAAGAACATTTTGGGTCAGTTCAGGCTCTCTGAGGGCGGGAGGGGTTGGGTGGGAGGGGTCTTGTTGCACGTGAATTATCTTACTCCGTGTGATTTCTACCGCGTTGAAACTCCGGGGGGGCTCCACAGCGCCCCCTGCAGACCCGCCGCCTGGGCTCAAAGCAACACCCACACACTTCAAATGGTTTGTTGGTTTATTTCTTTGTTTCGATCCAACCGCATCCCGACAGACCCCGGCATTTTTTATTTCCTCCCTGAAAAAACCAACCAATCGAGTGTAACTGTTGTCTGTTGGCCTGTTGTTGCCGGGCGGAAGTGGAGGAGTTTAGGAGGCGTCTGCTGCCGAGTTTCTCGAAGGGCCACACCCTCCTTCCAACCCCTCCATCCCCTCCCCCACACCCTTCCCAACTCCTCCAAACCAATCAGCCCTGTTTCCTGGCAGGAAGCTGATGGGACTGAACTGAAGGTGGCGCCGTTGGCAGCGTGGAGGTTTTCACCACCGCTTGCTTTAAATTTCATCAGCTCGCCGTCCCTCCCTCCTCCAGCCATGGTGTACTGTATGTGTGCGTCCTTTTTTTTGCTTTGTTTGTTTTTTGTTTTGCCTCGTCTTTTCCGCTCCACCGGCGGTTGTGACTCACTCTTGGACTAACCGTCCGTCCGTCCGTCCGTCCCGGGATGAAGACCTTGTAGCTCCCCCTGCTGTTTGTTGGCGGTAACCATGGACAAAACCCCTTGAGTTCTCCCGAGACGCCCAACCGAACTGTCGGATGCATGCTGGACGAGCGGAGGCCCCAAAGGCACAAACGGTGGACACGGTGTGTGAGACATCTCAGATTTTGACATCTTAAACAAAGATTTTCCTCTTTTTCTCTCCGTCCTGACCTGGCCTTCCTCCTCCTCATCCTCCCTCCTCCGGTTTACTATGTTTCCCGTCTGTTTAACGCCCCGCCAGCCTCTTTGTCTCTCCTTGTGTTGCCCCCCTTCCCCTCCCCTCCCGAAAAACAAAGGAGGCGCCTCAGCCAATGGGATTCTACATCTCGGTGTCCATTAACCATGTTTATTTTCTATATGTACAATTTTTCTACAGTATTTACTTTTATTTTTATTGTTACAGTTCTTTGATGAACATAAAGTGGAAAATTTATTAAGAAAAATAGTTTTGAAGATTAACAAGTAAATAAAATATTACCCAAGTGATGAGCCTGGGGTGTCGCTTTTCCTTCTGCCCTGCAGGCGGATCAGAGAGCACGATGGCTTCTTTTGTTCTTGTGTGGCTTTTAAAATGGGAGGCAGCTGATACTGATATCACTCCTTGTTATCCTCGCCCACGCTGAAAGGGTTTGGATTTCTCTGATACGAATTGGCCGTTGCAGAGTGAGTCATGAACCCGATCACTTCCGACCGACTCGGTGCCGAGAAAACGCACCAATTCCCATCAACACCCTCTCCCCTTTTCCAAATGTTTCCCAGCATGCCTTGCAGGAGGCTACATACCCTTACTTGCGCTAGCAATTTATGGTGCTGGTTGCACAAAGTATGCGTAAAATAGGTCAAGATATATATTGTTGTAATCTGCTGTTATAAAAGTTAAAGGAAGGATTCATTTGGGAAAACTTTTCACCCCTCATCCGAAAGGCTTCTTCAGTTCTTTCCAGTGAGAGGCGAAAACGTCTTCAAGATGACAAGAATGAGTCCAGTTGCCGCAAACTCTTCTACTTAAAGATGACCTGGATAAGAATCTTCACAGACATACTACTTAAAATCTGTAAATCAAAACCGAAAGATGAACTTCATGAGATCAAAAATGATTTTTGGAATTTTTATATTTTCAATGTCCAACATTCCACTCATTGTTTTGCACATTTTCAAATCTTATTAAAAAATGATCATAATTTCTTTCAAATTGAAATGTTTTAGTTAGTGTATTTCCTTCATGTACTCGCTCTAGATTTACAGAAAACAGCACATTTAGCCCTCTGTTTGCAGCCTCCTGCTGAAACTGACGCTGTGACGCTTCCCCATTTTTGCAAGAGGAGTCAAAACACATGGGGCGGAGCCATTACCTGGCTGGGGGTGTAGCCACAACCCAGGGAGGAGGTAGCAGGAGCCACTGTGACATCACAGAGGGCTGATAGACAGAAGTGAAAGTGAAGGAAGCTCTCAAGTGGATGGTGCAGAAGATCGTGGATGGTGCCGCTCATCTGCTCCGAAGCCTCTTGGTCTCCAGCAGCAACTGCATCCCTCGGCGCTGGAGGGAGTTTATGGAGCCACTTTGTCGAGAACAAGAGTGGCTAAATTATTAACGAGCCCTCTTGCTTTCATTTTGAAATGTAAATGAAGGTGAGGAAACATTCAGAGATGAGGAATGATGTTGATTTGTCCTTTTTTTAGGTCACTTCTCAACAAGAAAGCAGATTTAATAGGTATTTCAAACACAGCTTGTTTTTTGGGGTTTTTTTCGACAGCAAACATTCTTACGTAAGTTCACTGTCAAACCAATTCATAATATAATGATTCTTCAATTCCTTTCTTCCTCGGGCCTCCTGTTAGAGCTTTAATGTTGTGATGATTTCATGACAGGGCCAGAGGGCCAAAGATCGAGTGCCAAACTGCTCCTCCAGAGGAGCTTCTCTGATTCCTGTCTTGGATTCCTGCGTCTCCTCGTTGATTAGAGCGCCCTCTCCTCCTGCACCGCCACCCCCCACCCCCCTCCTGTCTGTGTGCGTCGACAGAGGGAGAAAGCAAACAGGGCTTTGAAGTGCGGAGCTTGGTGCAGCTCTCTGCAGAGTTGCTTCTCGCTGGATGAAAGATGCAGCGAGGAACTGCAAGGACCTGCCATTCCTCCTCTTTGTTATCTGCCGGCGATTCTTTTTTCCGTTTTCTGTTCTTTTCACTCGTTCTGCTGAAGGTGTCTGAACAAATGGCTCATGTTCTTCTCCGTCGCTCGTCGTCCTTGGCTGAGCCGGAGCCAGCCAGTGCATGGATTAAAAAAGAAAAAGGATGAGAGAGAGAAACGTGCTGTATTTCAGCTCGTCGTGCAGAGCCAGCGACCGCCTGGATGATTCCACCAATTGCTCTGCAGGAAACTGAACGATTTCCAGCCGTCTTTTGTCTCAAACTAAAGACGGCCACCGTGGAGAAACCTTTGGTTGTCATCGCACCGTGAGACAGGCTCAAGGACGGCCGGCGTCACAGCGTTGCACCAAAAGACGACCTGCAATAAAATTCTGACAGTATCAGAAATTCTACCATGATTTGGGTCGACAGTCTCACAGTGTGACGGCTTTACTATCAACTACTGCTAACCCACCGAGAGACAAACAAACGATGATGAAATGATTAATAAGATAGATACATAAATAGATAGATAGATAGATATTCAATATTCATCTCAAATACACATTTTCGTACATGTAGTAATTGCTGGGGTCGATAAATATCAGTTGCGCTATTGTTACGCTTATTGCGGCTTACCGGTGATCGAAAAAATAAAGAGGCCGTGGTGGGCTAAATGAAGGAGTAGATTGTTGACTCGCGTGCAAAAATAAATCCAATCTTGCTTCAAGGTTATTTGTATCCACTTTATTCTTATCACTACGAGCTCCAGTAAACAAACAATCACAGGAAACACAAAGCGATCTTAATTCAGGCAAAGTAGTCAACAGAAAATGTCGCCTCCGGCGCTCACCCCACCACATCAACACCCTCGAGGCGCACAGGTGAATGCCATTAAATAGAGACGTGGCTACACCCTACAGTGACACACACGCCCCCTACCCAGGTGTCAAAGAATTGCGCTCACAAATAAACATTATGCACTCACGGCTCCTACAACGCTAGTCGTGGAACGCGAATTGCTAGCAGAAGCGGTAATGATGCAAAATATTGCCAGTTTCCCTCTTTTGCCAGGGCCAAATTCTCCTTCTCTTCTTTATTGATTTTTTTTTTTCCTGCAACCATAAACGTGCACACTGGTCGCATATTGACGTACGTTGTTGCCTCGGTCATCATGCAGTCTGCCAACATCAAAGTTTTCCAACCAAAGGATGTGTGTCGCATAGTGAGAGCATATATATGGCATATAATGATAGTTTAAGACTGCGAGAGTGGTACATCCTCGTGGGGCCTTTACACTTCCCTTGCTGGAGATCGCGATCGATATTTAGGTCAATCTGATCTGGATGATGCCCGAGGACGGAGGCTGGTACCAGATGTTCCCGCTGCCCCCACTCAGCAGTCAGGCAGCAGCAGCAGCAGCAGCAGCAGAACCACCACAGAGACAATCCTATATTAATTATCAGATGACTTGGACCTGTGTTTGCTGGCAGCGCCTCATTGCACGCTCACAGGGTGTTAGGTGTCAATATTTCCATCCACAGGCGCAGTGCGCTTGGCAGGAGTTTAATCTGCGAAGAAAAGTCTGATATCATGCATGAGCACGCATCCACTGTGCACCTGCTGGTTGATTTCAGCACAGAGCCTCTTTATCCTGCCACTGTCCTGTGTGTGTGTGTGTGTGCGTGTGTGCGTGTGTGTGTGTGTGTGTGTGTGTGTGTGTGTGTGTGTGTGTGTGTGTGTGTGTGGTCGTGTCAGGAGCTCAAGGCTGTGTTTTTCTTCCTGTTTTGGAATAAATCATAAAGATCAGTTTCTTTACGTCGAGTTTCCAGTCGGGCGCCGTCACCCTGACAAGTCAATGCTAGAAATAAGAAAAGGAGAAAAATAAATAAATAGTGTTTTTTTTTTTAGTTTAGTTTTGTTTAAATAAATTGTCGCCCAAGTTTTTCTGGCTCTGGTTTAAGAATGTGGAAGACGGGAGGGTGGGGGCGTCGTCCTTGCAGGCTGCTCGTCCTTCTGACGTGCGAGGAGAGGCAGCAGAAGGGAATATTGTGTTCGTCCGTTATCAAACTGAGCTCATCTGCTCGCACAAATATGAGGCGGCAGACAAAACCCCAGGGCCCAATGGGTTTACACACCGCTAGCAAACTTTAGAAAATAAACACAAATAGACAAAACACACGTTAAGCTACTACACATCATCTTAAGTACGACAGCATGTGTCTGCGAGCGCAAAGCAAAACACCAAAGTGACATTTCCAGATTTTGTCGAGATAGAAGTCATCGGAGTCACTGAGGCTCGGTGCCGCGAGCTCACTGCACAGGCATATTCAGATTTGACTCATTTACAATCGTGAATATAAAGAATGCCTGTTAGTTTAACACTGCAACCAGCCACCAGGGGGCAGTCACAACAGTGTCTTTTTGCATTACGCGTGTTTCCAAGTTGGTCAGCGTTTATCTGCGTCACCACGCTGGAATGAACTGTTCCGACTTTTCTCAACTTTCTACATCACAACAAACCCATAAAACCCAGAGAGACAGATAGATAGATAGATAGATAGATAGATTGGTAGATGGATTGGTAGATGGATTGGTAGATAGGCACATAGATCAGACGATCTGGTGGAACAGATTTGTCTTTTGCTGGCAGTATTTTGTCCCACTGGAGATTAAACAATGAAAAAACAGTCGAGAACAGATACTGGGGTTGCGCGCGCCTGCACACACACACACACACACACACACACACGTAGACGCAGCAAAGACCTCCTACATCCTCAGCACCCATAAAGCTTTTCACACGCCCCCGTCATTCCCCTGCGGCGCTGCAGGAAGCACCAAAACACTCGACTGACTCACTGCAAGTCTCACTGTCCTGCTGCTGAAAACTGAGTGGACAAGTTCAGAGAGGACCGACCCAGAGAAGACGAACCCAGAGTGGACGGACCCAAAGAGGACCGACCCAGAGAGGACGGACAGCCAGACGAACATATTCCTATCACTTGTGGGAGGTTCTCCCGACTTCAGCTCCTTCAGCTCCTTCAGCCCGAGGGCCTTCAGAGGGACTCGACACAACAGGTGAACTGAAGCTGCGACGAGGTCGACTACACAAAGTGGTGCAGCCATGATGGTGATGGTCCTCCTGGCCGTGATGATGGTCCAGCAAAGCCACTCAGTCTGCCACCAGCTGAGACCCTCCGTCCCACGGATCCCCTCCAACATGCCTGCAGACATTAGGTGTCTGTGAGTATCCACACACACACACACACACACACACACACACACACCTGTCGAGTCCCTGTCTGATAAAGTTTGATGATGATGATAATGATGGTGATGATAATGATGATGATGATTATGATAGTGATGATGATGACGATGGTGCTGATAATGATGATGATGATGGCGATAGTAATGGTGATGATGATAATGATGATGGTGATGACAAAAGTGTTGATGGTGATAGTGATGATGATGACGATGGTGCTGATAATGATGATGATGATGGCGATAGTAATGGTGATGATGATAATGATGATGGTGATGACAAAAGTGTTGATGGTGATAGTGATGATGATGACGATGGTGCTGATAATGATGATGATGATGGCGATAGTAATGGTGATGATGATAATGATGATGGTGATGACAAAAGCGTTGATGGTGATAGTGATGATGATGATGATGATGATAATGGTGATGACAAACGTTTTGATGGTTGTGATGATGATGACGATAACAATAACCATGATGATGATGCTGCTGATAATGATGACAGTGATGATGGTAATGATAATGATAAAGGTAATGATGATGCTGATAATGATGATTGTGATGACGATGATGATGATTGTGCTGATGATGGTGATAGTGATGATGATGATGGTGATAGTGAAGATGATGATGATGATGGTGATGACAGAAGTGTTGATGGTGGTGATGATGATGATGGTGATAGTGATGATGATGATGACAGAAGTGTTGATGGTGGTGATGATGATGACGGTAACAATAGCCATGATGATGGTGATGATGATGATGATGATGATGATGATGATGATAATGATGATGATGATGATCACCACAACACTGAACAGCCATTTTTTCCCTCCAGCGCTGCATCTTTACCGTCATGTTCAGCTTCACCCAGTGAACCTCACTGTGTCAGTGAGGACCATTCGCTGCAAACACAAAGCGAACGTTCACACTCACAACCTCTGCACCGTGCAGGGTTACTAGTTAGCCTGGCATGCACGTCTTGGAAGTGTGGGATGGATGAAGGCCGATCGCCTGAGGAGAAAACGCACAGCACTGCAGACAGGTTGTGCAAACTCATCTGTCGCCCTGAACGTCTGTAGTGCTGGAGAGGAAATGCCAGCATTCAGCGCCGCGTCGCTTTCTGTAACTTTGTGTTTGTGCGCGTGAACGAGAGACTCTGCAAAGCACTTTGTGTCACCCTGAAGGTGCTGAAAAGCCTCGTATAAGTGCAGTTTCCCTGCTGTTGTCGTCACTTGTGACTTCTACATCTTGTTTTTCTTCTCCAAACTTTAAACAGAAAAACATCAAATACCAAAACATCATATTGAAAATGACAACTATTTTTTTCATGTACAAAACCAACACATCCTTCAACATCAAGACCTGAATAAGATTTACCTCCGTGGCTCGCAAGGTGGATAGCGACACTGGCTAGCAAGAGTGGCAGGCATTTTTTAGGGGCACTTTCACATCATTTGCTGAAGTGTTTTGGGTGAAAAATACATCCATTATTGTCTCTGTTTTGGAGGGTTTCTTGTTACTTTCGGACTCTTTTATTTTGGGCCTTGGCGTTCTTTTCTCAGTTTTTTTGTTTTTTTTATCAGCATGGCACAGATCTGAAGAGAGGTGAAAGAGTGTAATTGCTGTGGAGGGTAAACAGCAGCCTGTTGTTTTGGCCGCTGAAACATTTGGACGGAATCTCAAGGCCAGTATTGGGGAGCGGACGTTCATCTGGGCTACACACACACACGCACACACACACACACACACACACACACACACACATAGATGCCCTAGAACAGTGTGCAATCTCTTGAAAATAATAATAATGATAATAGTAATAACAGAGACATCCAAAAATACAGGTGGTGTGCGCACGCGCACACGCGCACACACACACACACACACACACACACACACACACACCCACCTCAACAGGGCGGAGGACGTGCAGGTTCTCTCAGGAGGCGTTTCCCCGAGCCCCCAGGTGGTGGCGATATGTGTGTTCTCTCTTCTGTTGTTCGTCTGCTCAGAAGGTCAAAAGGTCGAGGTTCAGGCTGAACAGTCAGGATGTTTACACGTTTGCAGGGACAGATTTCCATGTCGTCTCCAGCCACCCCATGGGGGGCAATTAATCTGGGCTTGGTGTCTAGACGTTCTGTACGCTGAACAGTTTGCAGCTGCTTGCATGAAAAGAAAAAGAAAAGAAGAGAAGAGAAGCGAGTGAGTAGCCGGACTCCTCTCGGCCCACTCGAGCATCACCAGAACAACACAGCAAAATTGCAGGAGGAATTTTTTTTTTTGCCCGTCAGCAAACGCTCAGAGGTTGCACAATTTGACCACCTGCATTTTCTTCTGCTTTTTCTTTTCTCTCCTCTCACCAGGGAAGTGAAGCAGACGCAGATCGCAGGGATCCCCCGCCGAGCCCTGGCCGGCCTGCAGCACCTCCAGCACCTGTAAGTCACATCACATCACACATCCAGCCATTTGTCGTTAGCAAACGCAACTGAGCGAGGAGGTCGGAACCCTAACACCCCTTCCACCCTCCCGCCGTGACGTGGATCATCTGAGTGGAGCAGAGCGGAGGAGTGTGGAGGAGAATCTGTGTTTGTAGCCAAAACCAGCCATGGAAGCCACTGCCAAAAGAAAAACAGCTGGTCGTGGCTTCTTTCTGGTACTTTTTTTTGTTCCTTCGTGTGGCAAATCAGCAGGTTATTCTAATCGAGGCCCAATGATACATTTTTTTGGATAAAAATGCATTTGGAGGTATTTAGTTATTGCTTTATTAAAGTGGCAGTTCATGATTTAATACTAATACTTAATAAAAGGTCTGGACGTCAACTAACAGAGAGAACGTGTCATGTGAGACGCCACCTCCAGGAGAAATAACACCACCAGAGCTTCATACGTCATCTTATAGCCAGAGGTTCTACTTGTGAGGAGGCCACATCACATTTCTACGGTGGCCCAGACTGTGGATCTGATCAAGGTTTGGGAGATATCAATAAAAAAATAGATTTTTTTTTTTTTTTGCAATATCCCCTCCTGGCCACTAGATGGCAGCCTGTCTCACACACTGGGGGCTTTAATAGATTGTGATGACACAACAGCCGCAATGATTTCCTCCAACCGGACACCTTCTCGAGGGGATACAAATCTCCTCGTACACTCGTCCTGCAACAAGCTGGCAGCAGGGACCCAGTCAGTCTCCAGTGGGTCCAGAACCAAAACCCAGAACACAAGTTCGGTTTCACACCTGGGATACATAGTCGTCTTCTGGAGAGCAATTATTGTTGTCACGTTTGTTGTTGTTGTTGTTGTTAGATGATTAATGGTTGTGTTTTCTGTGACTCCACCCACCTGCAGCATCATATCAAAGAATGAGGCTCTGAGGAACATCAGTGCCTTCGCCTTCACCGCCCACCCGCGGCTCACCTACATGTGAGTTCATAGTCACACTGTTTTATTGTGTGTGTGTGTGGTAACATGTTTAGTCTGTGCAGTGGAACAAGCTGTGACCTCTGAGGGAGATCGGCACCCAAACAGCTGAGGACGGACTCTAAACACGTTAAAGGGCCAGTCAGTGACATTCAAACAGGGACAGGAAAGACTAACACAAGGTTTAAAGAGGCTGAAAATGATGAATCTCTTGAATTGACTGTTTTCTGTCAGCTCACAAAACAATGTTTGGACAAATTTGGCCATGTTGCCCAGCTGGGAGGTGGCTGTGAGGTCCAGTCTGGCGTCAGAAAGAACAGGGATGAACAGGAAGCTTGCATGAAAAACACTTTCTGACCATTAGAGGCTCTCAAATCGTGCACACTGGATCCTTTGAATAATGAACGAAGATGAGAATCAAGCTTTGTTTTGCATCGATTCATCCCTCCCGTGAGCTGCTCCTCATTTATTTATTATGTACATGTCCAACCCCCCCCCCCCCACATAGACACATCTCCGAGAACGTGGCGTTGGAGAGCATCGGGGCGTCGGCCTTCTCGGACCTGCCTGAGCTGGTGGAGATGTAAGCGGTGTGACTCTGTCCTCTGCTCGGAAAGCTTCCTGTTTACAGCCGCTGACGGTGGCTCCACCACTGTGTTTATTTCAGAACCATTGAAAAGTCAAAACACCTGAGTCACATCCATCCAGATGCCTTCAGGAACATCGTGAAGCTGCAGTATCTGTGAGTTACCGGCTGGAGACGGAGGAGAGAGAGAAAAAAGAAGCACTTCCTGCATCTATTTGTGTTTTCCAAAGAGTCCAAAGTGGGTCAGAGTGACGGGACTGGCCCAGACAGACCCTCCACACGAGCAGTGAGGTTATTTATTCATGAGTACACAAACTTGCAACTTTCTTAGTTCTAAAAAAGGTATCATGACTGTGACTGTATTAAACCCTGTATGGGGCACTTAGTGCAGCCATTAGATTTAAAAGGTGACATCTCGTGTGAGACCTTTTGGCTTTTTTGGCTAAATTATGGTCAAATGAGTCTCCAAACACAGTCCCTTGCCCTTTGACAACTTATTTAAAAAAAAAAGAAAAGAAAGAAAGAAAAGATTTCATTTCCCTCTGGACATTAAGACATTTGTAATGAGGAACTCCTCATGAGTCAAACAGTCCAGGATACAGCACCGAGACACAGAGCTTCAACCTCCTCAAGCAAGAAATCAGTCCATGTTAAATTTTGTTACGTTATTGTGTGTACTAATACACCTTTGCATATGACCACATATGGTTCCTCCCCCTATAAAGCAGAGGTCCCCAAACTACGCGTGAAGGCAGTCATAACCCCCCCACCGCCACGATAGCGTTCTCCCGCCCCCGTATCCCCGCTCAACAAAGAAATGTTGCTATAAAGGGTCAATTCCCTTTGTTTGCCAGAATTCACAGTGCAAGTTCCAGTCGCAGGCAGCCAGAGTTTACCGAGCTGTGAGTGTCCCAGAGGTCTAAGAACTGGGACGCAAGAAAAATAAGTTTAGTGGCTTGACAACACTAATCTGCACAACGACACAAGAAACTTCCCTTGCTTCCACTGTAGCGCCCCTGGCAGGAAAATCCTTTCAAGTCAAGCCAACATGGTAAGATCAGCTGACTCGCTGAGTCTAGACCAGGCATGGGCAAACTACGTCCCGGGGGCCCATATGCGGCCTGTTAAGCTTTTTAATCCGGCCCGCCAAACTTGAAGAAATTATATTAACAGCAAGCAAGTCATAAAATAGCTGTAGTTCATCCATTTTTCCGAGTCATCGTCCTTCGTTTGTGATGAAATGCACAGGTCAGCGCTGATCGCTAAGAGAAGAGTTTTGTGTGTTGGCCTCCATGCGGCAGGTTTCATTGTTGCTGTGACTCACTTGCACAGCTGACCCCGTTGTTCGATGTGCACCATCACAGGACCATCTCCAACACGGGGCTGAGGATTTTCCCGGACCTGACCAAGATCTGCTCGGCGGCCGACTACTTTCTCCTGTAAGGCTTTAGTCAGAACGTGCAGCAGCAGCAGCAGCAGTAGACGCCTACACGCTGTTATTCCCTTGACGGGTTGCAGCCTATAGGCACAAGAAGCACACCGTTTTATTATTTAGCAGATGAAAACCTACGCACTGAGCCTGTGCCGTTGAACAGAAATACTAGAAATACAACCCTCTCTCAGATTTCGCCGCCTTCGAAGCCGAACAAAATCTGGAGGGGCATTCTGATTGTGCGCAGCTGATGATGTTTTTTCATCAAATCTTTCTACCGTTTCCTCTGTTTTCTCTCTGTCTTGTTTTTTTTCCCCACTCGCAGTGAACTGGACGAGAACAGCCACATAGAGAGCGTCCCTGCCAATGCTTTCAGAGGCCTGTGCGCGCAAACCATCGACGTGATGTAAGAGACACCACAGTTTTTAGAAACGTGCACCCCCACCCCGGCCCTCGCAGGGCCGAGTGGGTAGCATGTGTGAAGTGACGAATGTTCGCTGAAATGCTGCAATGCCCTCCTTCACTCACTTCTGCATGTCCGACTGCACACACATATTAAGCATATATATGTGTGTGTGTGTATATGTACATATACATAAACATATACACACACACACATGCACATACATATATAGAGAGGAGGAATGAAATTTTCGTCAGCTTCCACTGTCAGTTTTATAATGCAAATTCCAACTCTTGCAGCAACTATAACGATGATGGCATATACGACTGACAATAATGTCATTAGATGAGACAAGTGCCAACTATTGTTATGCACAGCCAATTTAATTATTATGTCCATCCATCTATCCATTTTCAATACTCACTTGGTCCTGCACTCAGGGTCTTGGGGGTCTGCTGGAGCCTCTCCCAGCTGTCATAGGGTGAAGGCAGGGGGACACCCTGGACAAGTCGCCAGCTCATCGCAAGGCCTAATTATAACATATTTAATTAATATATATGTGAGTGTGTGTGATTGTTTATTGCGTTGTCATGCTCCTGTGTTGACTCCTCTACATCTTCACGTTGAACGTTCACGAGCTTTGCCTGGCGGAACAGATGATCACCAACAAGTTTTTTTTTTTCCATTTGGGCCCAAATATTCACATTTGGGATGACGTGAGACACTTCAAAGTCCCATCTTCTGCTTTAGCCACTCGGTTAATACTTCCTCCCAACAATCTGTGTCTCCCATCTGTCCTGAACTCCCTCGGACATGAGAAAGTCCAGAACGTGTTTTCTTAAAAAAAACACCAAAAAAAAACAGCGCTCTAGAAATCAGCCTCTGTGATGTCACAAAGGGCCTTGCTGATCCCTCTGCAAGGTCAGTGACCGTACTCCCTGCTACGTGCTGGCTCAGACCATTGAGAATGCCTTATTTTTGCCACCTTGCATTTGAAAGGTCCAGCAAAACATCAGCTTTTGCAGTAGGTTGCAAACAGAGATTTGATTTATGAGGCTGTTCCTGGAGGGAAAACAAAGATATGAAAACGGACATATGAAAACCTCCAGTTAATTTCCTTGTTCTTTCTTTCTGGAGAAAAATGTCCCATTGAAGTGGATCCTCTTTCTAACAAGCTACGGTCACAGCCGTAGTCACTTCCTGTGTTTCTGAGAGAAGATTACATAATCAAAAAAATAAATAAAAAGATGCCAACTGCCTACCTGATTACTCAAAAGGCTGTAAAACTGAAAACGCATGAGGGTGGAGGAGCTGTGCGGGGAGGATGCCAGTGATTTCAGCCTCGAAAGCTGCATCAGCAGCTGGGCGTCGAGCAAAACAGTGTCAAACTGACTTTTATTTATTTCATTGTTCTCAACACGAGCGTGTTTCCACAAATAACAGCTTCCTTCCCGCTGGTGAAATCGTGCTCGGGCAAAAAACACACACACACACACACACACACACACACACACACACATACACCCACACACAGCTCCTCCCGTCCCCGTGGCTTCACACGACGTCGGCTTCCTTTCAAGTCAAAACGCTGCAGTGTGAAAGGTTCTGAGCGCACACAAAGGGATGAAAAAAAAAACGCCTCTTTAGAATCGAAACTGAACGGGTTGTCTGTGGCAGTAACAGCTTGATGTTTGTGGCTTTGGCTCCTCTTCCTCCCGACAGACGGCTCACCAGAAATGGCATCAAGGAGGTGGCGAGTGACGCCTTCAACGGCACAAGGATGCACAGATTGTGAGTCACAGACTGAGACACAATTACACAAACTGGGGGGGGGGGGGGGGGGGCAGCGGGGGAGGAGGAAAAACAATAATGATTTACTCGCCAAATAACGACAACTTTTGATGCGGGTGTGCTTCTTTCTTCCCAGATCCCTGAAAGGAAACCAGGAGCTTCATCACATCAGTCCGAACGCATTTGCAGGCTCCAGCCAGCTGGTGGCGCTGTAAGCATGACACAAGGAAGTCATCAGGTTTCCCACCTGTTTGCTGCAGGAGCAAAGCCACACTATTGTCTGAGTGTTTTCCTCTCGGCTGCCGCTGCTGCTCCGTTTCTTTCAAAAGCTCCTCCACTGACTGTTCTGCTGAGGACACAGGGCGATTTTAATGTGGCAATATGCAGGTTTTTTTCACCACCAGAGTGCAGCTGAGCACAGCAAAACAAAAACAAAAAGGCTTCGGAAGGAAATGGAATAGAAAATTCAGTCAATCAGAACGAGCTGAGACACAGCAGCACGTACAATGTTCTGACCTCACCCTGGGAAACTCTTTTCTGGTGATTTTCTGGCCTTTATCATTTTTTTAATTTATTTTTTAATTTTATTTTTTCAATGACTAGTAGACCATAAGGGAAAAATCTACATTAATAAATAAATAAATTGCTATGAATCGCGTTTCAGGTCACAGTCCTGTCAACCGTTTCAAAGGCGTTTATTTTTGTACTGCGGTCCATGGGAAAAAGGCTTTTTGGGCCCATGGGATTTTTTTGTTTGTTGCAGTACCACGAGTGGCCACTGGGGTAAATCGGCGTGTCAGCATATTGCCATTCTGGTATCCAGTTCTTATAATAGATCCATGATTTTAGTGGAGTTCAGTGTTGGATGCAGGTCCGTCACTGATAGTTGTCCCCCAAAATAAAATAATACCCTGTGAGCTTCACATAGCAATGTGACAACAATGAAAATCAAAAAATGAACCTTAAAGTAGTTGCACAAAAATATTTTTGGGAGGGTAATGAAAGAAAAGTAGTTTGTAAAAACTAAAATGTGTGTGCGTGTGTGTGTGTGTGTGTGTGGGGGGGGGGGGGGGGGGGGGAATATAAAAGGAAATTATAGTCCTTCTTCGCAGCAGTTTGAATTCAGCCGCTAATCTGTTGCTCCGTCTCGCGTTAATGCTGCTGTCCGGTGTTTGTGTGTGTGTGTGTGTGTGTGTGTGTGTGTGTGTGTGTGTGTGTGTGTGTGTGTGTGTGTGTGTGTGTGTGTGTGTGTGTGACTGTCTGTCCATCTGTCCAGGGACGTATCCAGCACGGCCCTCAGCTCCCTGCCGGTCCAGGTCCTTAGCGGCCTGAAGAACCTGACGGCCAAGTCCACCTTCCAGCTGAAGGAGCTCCCGCCAGTGCAGCTCTTCTCCAGCCTGCAGCAGGCCATCCTCACCTACCACTCGCACTGCTGCCCCTTCCTCCGCATGCACAGGAACGGGTGAGTAGGAGGCCTGCACATGTGTTCCTGTTTAGGCTTGCCAACTATTGCATCCCTGGAAAACGGGACGCCTCGGTTTCCAACACAAAAACACTGAGTAGTATTTTGTACTCAAGTAAAAGAACAGATAATTGTGTAAAAGAAAAAACATTCTTTGCTCAAGTAAAAGTAAGAAAGTACAGGTTCTGAAATGTACTTCAGTATTTTTCTACATGTTGATTTTTCTCTGTAGTGAAAACATACTGAGCAGTGACCCCAAAAGCCGAGGTACTCTAAAATAATCGTCCTCTAAAATAACATCCACTTTTATATTCAACTGCACAACAGCAATGTTCAAATAGTAAATAACAGTAAATTTTTGTATAAAGCGCCCTGTCATTCACTTGACAATTCACTGATTACTGTTGATTCTCACGCAAATACGGGACAATTTCACCTCAGTGAAAGCGTAGCTTTGTCATAAACACGGGAGGATGCTCCTGGTCGCGTCCCGCCCACTGACAGCCCCACCCGTGCGTGTCAGGTCGGGAAGGAGCGAGCTGTGCTTCCACGCCGAGGCCGCCGCCGACCACCTCTTCTACCGGGACCACTGCTCCGGGGCCACCGGCGTGGTCTGCACGCCGGTGCCCGACGACTTCAACCCCTGCGAGGACATCATGTCCTCCGAGCTGCTGAGGGTCGTCATCTGGATGGTGGCCGTCCTGGCGCTGCTGGGCAACGGCACCGTGCTCCTGGTCCTGATGGGTACGAACAAACGACAAACACACACACACACACATTTGTTTTTTTGTTTTTGTTTTTTTATGACATTTTAAAGTGGACATGAAACAACAGAACACCTTTCCTAAAAATAGGAAAGGTTCATATTCATATAGGTTCATAGTTCATAATGCCAAAATAAAACCAAATAAAATAATTATTTTTTATTTACTTTTCACTTTTGTCCTTCATTTAATGACACTTTAGACTCTCCATCCATTCACCTTAAATGTCAATACAACCTTTTTATACTTTTGAAATTTTAATTTTTGAACTTTAAAACTTTACTTTGAAGGCTCTCCAGTCATCCAGCTCATCTTTATGTGCTTCTACTCTTTGAAACTTAGGTCCATTCTTCTTCCCTTTTAATCTCTTCCCTGCTTTTTCCCTTCTTTTTTTTGTCTCTTTTCTTTTCATTTCCTTTTTTCCAACTCGTCCTGTTTTTCCTTTCCTCCTCCTTCCTCCTGTGCTCTAGTTTTTCCACCTTTTCTCCAGACTGTCTCCGCTCTTGTCACAATTCCCTTTTCCCTCTGTTCGTCCCCCAGGCAGCCGCTCCAAGCTGACCGTTCCCCGCTTCCTCATGTGCCACCTGGCCTTCGCCGACCTCTGCATGGGCGTCTACCTGGTGGTCATAGCGACGGTGGACCTGCTGACCAGGGGCCGCTACTACAACCACGCCGTCGACTGGCAGACGGGGTCGGGTTGCAGCGCCGCCGGCTTCTTCACGGTGTGTAGTTAGTCGTCTGGTACACTTGGGGGCGCTGTTGCCTCTGTTCCTTTAGAAACTCACTGTGTTGTGTCGGCTGCAGGTGTTTGCCAGCGAGCTGTCGGTCTTCACGCTGACCGCCATCACCCTGGAGCGCTGGCACACCATCACGCACGCCCTGCGGCTCGACCGCAAGCTACGGCTGAGACACGCCTGCGCCGCCATGACGGCGGGCTGGATCTTCTCCTGCCTCGCTGCCCTGCTGCCCACCGTGGGGGTGAGCAGCTACGGAAAGGTGGGCGCTCAGGTCTAATCACCTGCACCTACAGCAGTGTTTCTCAAAGTGGGTGGCGCCCCCCCCCCCGCAGAGTCACGTCTAGGGGGGCGCGAAACACCGGGCGAGAGGGAGACGGGGCACCCGGGGGAACTAATGTTTTCACGTCGGAACTTTTTCCACGGCGGAACAATTAACAAACAAGTGTTCAGTAGGTTGTAGCTAAGAAAAACGCTGCTCAGGTACACAGGATGGGCAAATATTTGACAGGGGCGAAAAGAAGAATTCAGGAGTCCAGCGGTGGCCAGTGTTAGTTGTTAGTCTTAGTTGTTGGCCACTTCTGGCTGTAGAATCGTTCCGCGTGTAGCTGCGGAACGACGGTGTCGTTCACGCCACACTTGAAGCGGGGTGCACCTCCGCGGCCAGAGGCAGAGGACAATGAACAGTTTTCGAGCGCTGATAGAACGTAATCAAACCCCTTTGCATCAGTACGTGATCTACGCCGCGACTGACGCGATATTGTGATTTAGCGCACGTAACGCTCATCGTCATCCCGTGTGGCAGGTAACCCTAACCCTAATTCCAGCCTTATCGCTAACCCTAATGCCATGCAAGTCTATGGGGTCAAAAGTCAACTTTGTCCTAGAGACATGGGACCACTTGCAGGTTCATCGGAATCCCTCAAGAAGCCCCAAATGTGGCATGAAACATTTTCTTCCTCCAAGGTGTGGCGAGACAGAGAAAGTTTGAGAACCACTGACCTACAGACACACCGGAGTGCTAGAGTGGCCTGATGTTCATGTCTTTGGGCTGTGGGAGGAGCCAGACCATCCACAGATGGGCCCTGTACATGGGAATCAAACCCGCAACCTTCCTGTAGAGAGAGGACGGGACTAGCAGGGTTTTATTTTTTTAACAATAATCTGCATCAATCAAGCCCCCCCCAAACCAGATGTTGGCTTCGCTTTCTGAGACCACCCTTCTAAACATGTTGACGGTCCAAAGTCTCTCTCTATAAACCTTTTAACCATATATCTGTTGTTTGTAGCCAGTCTGTAATTCAGCTGCAGCTGCTGCAAAGAAACTGCAGCCCACGTGGGTATCGAGTGAAAAAATAAGCGTCGAGCCAGGTGTGTGTGTGTGTGTGCGCGCTGCTGCAGGTGTGTATCTGCCTGCCGATGGACGTGGACTCCCCCGCCTCGCAGCTCTACGTGGTCTCCCTCCTGGTCCTCAACATGTTGGCCTTCGTCTGCGTGTGCGGCTGCTACCTCAGCATCTACATGAGCGTCCGCAACCCCAGCGCGGTGCCGGCCAACGCCGACACCCGCGTGGCCCAGCGCATGGCTGTCCTCATCTTCACCGACTTCATGTGCATGGCGCCCATCTCCTTCTTCGCCGTGTCGGCCGCCCTCAAGCTGCCGCTCATCACCGTCTCGGAGGCCAAGCTGCTGCTGGTGCTCTTCTACCCCATCAACTCCTGCTGCAACCCCTTCCTCTACGCCTTCTTCACGCGCGCCTTCAGGCGGGAATTCTTCCTGCTCGCGGCCCGCTTCGGCCTCTTCAAGACCCGGGCGCAGATCTACCGGACTGAGAGTATGTCCCAACAACCTGCGTGGACGTCTCCGAAGAGCAGCCAGGTGATGGTCGACTCCCTGGCAAACACCTTTCATTTGGTGGGAAAACAAGAGATGTGACCTTGAAAAATACCTGTTGTTTCTTTGGGGACCCTCATTTGGAGATATAAAATCCCTGGTGCTCATTTTGTGATGGTCGACACACCAGAAGGACGGCAATCATGGTTGAAAGGAACCTCTAAGAAGCAACAAACTTCCTTTTTGTCCTGCTTTCACGCATCATCTCACATTCAAAGAAATGCCGTCTGTCCGTCCCTTTGCAGTCTGGAGGTCATGACGTGTGACCCGTGGAATGTCCGCATATACCAGTGGGGAAAAAAACAACCTTCCTCAAACACTCGAGGTCTGGATGGTCTGGTTGTTAATGACGGAAGCTCCTGCTGTAAATCAAACTACTGCTTTTCCGGTCTTTTCCTACTGAAGGTGTTTGCTGCTGTAAAACCATTTGCAAATGACCAATGTTGTTAATAATTTACTTTACATATCCTGATGAGTGTTACCGCTAGTATTACACATCCAGGCTCCTTTAGTTATTAGCTTTTCATTTTTAAAAAGTTTTTGGTGATGAATGTGAAAGAACGCACACGCACACACGCACACCGCAATGCCCCCTTTAATCTGGGAGCGCTGTCCTTCACCGAATGCAAAGCTCCCAAGGACAAAGCGAGCACGCTGCCCTCTGCTCCGTGTGCCAGGGAGCCAGCTGCTCCTCCAGCTGAGTGCGGGAGGAGGGACCAGATAAGGCAGCCAGGCTTTCAAGGCTGCAGCTGCGGGGAGGCGTCCGAGTTCATCCCGCTGATACGCACACACAGTGCCTCCTACAGTACAGGCGTTGAGGCTACTCGCTCATTAGGAGCCGTCTACCAGCAGGTGGCGTCGCTGATGGTACTGCCTGAGCTTTTTAAAAGCTTGAGTTCTTTTTTTTCTTTCTTTTTTTTTTTTTTACATAATTATATATTTATTTTTACTTTTACATTATTGTCTGGTTGCCTGAAATTTTGTGACTGCATGTTTTGTTTTTTTTTACTTTTATGTCTTTTCTATTCTGTATTTTGCTATTTAAAAAAATATGTAACCAGTTTTGCAAACTGATTAAGTCGCAGCTTTAATGGTAGCATTTCACCTAAGTTACAACTCGTCATTTATACGTTTCATCTTGATGGTGCTTAAAAATATATCGCTCAGCAGTCAATGTGACAAACCGTTTAGTATACTGTTCAAAGTAGTTGAGATAATTCCTCCTGTTCTCCAAATAATGTTTTTGGTAATTTCTTTCAGAATGCATCGCCATATATATATATATATATATATTATATTTTTTTAAGTTGTCATTGTTTTGGCCTTCTGACCTCTTTTTCGTTCTAAGATATGGGATGCAATTAAACATAAAGAGACATAAAGCAATACAATATAACTAGCATGTATTTATTTTAGTCTTGGAGACTGTTAGATGTCATCATTTGTCTAGTCATTATGGAGGAAGCAATTCAAAACAGCCCTTAGCTGGGGAGAGGAGCCAAAACAATTTACGTTTTATTGAACGCCAAAATGAAGGTGAAGTGCTCGTCTCCTGACAGCACTGGCCCAAACCACCCACTAAAACAGATTAGGCTCAGTGTTAACTGTGTCATCTGTCAAATCGTCTGTGGCTCAACAATGCCCTCTAGTGGCTCCATAACACATCAACCGTTCCAAATCTACCAGCGCTCTTAGTCAAGGATAATATCAAGTACAAAGGGGGGAAATACATATATACGTGTATATGTTGTCTCTATTTCATGGATGCAAACGTGTTAACGTTTTAAAATATGTTGAAAGTATGTTGTGCTTTATTGTATATTTATATATAGAGAGAGAAAGGGGGGGGGGAGAGACAGAGAGACAGACAGACACAGAGACTGAGAGATTAAGTACAGCATACCAGCACAGTTGAGATTGTAGTATTTCATATCAGTTCTATTGTCATTTAAATTATTAAATTCCCTTTGTTTTACTATTCCCATTTACTACCAGGGGACAACATTATAGGACCACTACAATGTAACACCTCATTTGGACATTCAGTACGAACTGTAAACTAGTCAAAACTAACCTTTCTCCACAGGAATGATCCAAGGCCAGGCCACTCCGCTGCTGACGCTTAGGGCCATTATACCATGTTCTAAATCAACACATTAGGAAATCACGCTCTTTGATGTGCTAAATGTTTTCTGAATGCTCAACATGAAAGACTATCAGTCTTAAGGAGGGTGCAAAAAAGGTGGCATGGGTGCCCGATTAGCCGAAAGACTCGCCGCTTGACCGATTCCGAAACGCAACAGAAAGGTTCGTCATGCCGAATGAAAAGAGCCTTCCAATTGGCCGCCGCAGGGGGGAGCGCTTAAAACATCGCGCGTGATTGGTCGAAGGGCCACCGTATTCTTTTCCTTTTTTTCTCGCGATTGTTTCCCGTGTGGGTTAATGGCTCCTCCTGCTACAGACAGAGACGAAGCTGGCACCGAGCGGCGATACTGGGGGAGCTGTTTCACCACGGAGAGAAAAAGGCGATTACAACCCAAATACCAGCGGGTTTTGATCGCAGTTTGTTCGGGTGTCGCTGGGGAAGAGGCTATCCGGGTGGTAGTTCGGGCATAGGGGCAAATTTGGAAGCGGTCGAGGATAGGCGTCTTATTTTTCAGCAACCAACTCCCCAGATGAACTCCGTCAGAGCCACCAACAGGAGACCCAGGCGAGTGTCGAGGCCGCGCCCGGTGCAGCCCGAACGGAACAACGGGGACAGAGGTGAGCTAGGCCCCGGCGACTAGCGAAAACCGAGTCGGGCCGGCAGCTGTCGTTTCGCGAACCTCGTTCCTTTGTTATTCGCCGGCTATCTCCGCCCACAGAGCCTGCGTCGTACGCAGGAAAACGCGAGGCCTCTTGTTGAGTGGCTCAGGCCAGGCCGCGCTTTGTTTGGCTTGAGTGATCGGGGCTAGTTAGCAGCGCAGGCTAGCCAGCCAGCTAGCCTTAGCAGGATGTGTGTGTGTGTGTGTGTGTGTGTGTGTGTGTGTTGGTGATCGTCTTCGCTTAACGTAATGCGTATGTCGCCATACCGTCAACATTAATGGCTCTAATTCGGGCGACTCAAGTGCGGTTGCAACGGGTTCCACTGCACACGTCGTAACCACACAGTGCGCGGCTACACGGCCGTCGCATTCCCAGCTGTCACTCCCGATTTCGAGGGTGTAAATCTGCGGCGTCTTCTGTTCTGACTGCCATTTTTGGGGTGTAACGTTAACAAAAACATTAGCGGCGAACGGGGCTGCGGTGCTAGGCTAGCTGCCCCGGCGTCAGGAGGCCGTTCGGATCAGCTGTGAAGCTGGAAGTGACTGCGTGATTTGAATGCGTTTGCTTTCATGTGTTTTGCACACGGGGGTTTTATGGAGTGAAGGCCAACACAACAAACACATCCTGCTGGTCCCTTTCCCCACATTCGCGTTGCTCACTAGCGGTAGCATGATTTGTTTACACCGCGGATTTGCCAGCTACGCAGTTCACTTTAGCCGCTAGCCGCACGTCTGCTCGACTCCATTCACAGCCCCCTTTTTTTTTTTTTTTGTACATGACAGCGCCGTAAATGACGGAGCCCATTCGTCTGGTGCAGAAAGCAGGCTTAATGCTGCACCGCCCCGACGTTGGTGGGAGACAACCGCGTTCTGGTTTCATTCTCAGACCGCCAGAGGTGCTTCCAGGGCTGCATCTTGCCTTCATGATTCACCAACCTTTGTTTGCCGTGCCAACCTATTAACCCAAAGTGTTAGCCTGCGCAATGACAATTTTTTTTTTTGCAAGTGAGCCGAATGCACCTCACTGTGTCACGACACGCCAAGTTGTTTCTTTCAATTAGGGCAGACACGGACCGCACGGTTTGCCTTTTTAGAAGGAGAAAGGGCCGCTTCGTTGTGCGGCGCTGCCCCCCATTCAGATGCATTGTGCGTTGGAGAGCCCGCTCACAGGACGACGTTATGCATAGGGAATCTGTTTGCCTCTTCTGTGTCCAGATGAAGAGGCTCCTGCAGCTGCTGCAGCAGAGATGGCTTTTGAGGAGTCTGGTCCCGGCGCTCAGAACAGTCCCTACCAGCTTCGCCGCAAGACCCTGCTTCCCAAGAGAACCGCCGCTGCCTCCGCCACCGCCTCTGCCTGCCCCAGCAAGAGCCCCATGGAGGTGAGATTGATGCACATTACTGTGTCATGTCGCTGACATGTGGTGAAGGACCGCTCTGTGTTTAGGTCCATGTAGACTGTAGAGTGTATTTTGTTTGGTAATGATGCAGATTTCAACCTTTCTCTCGAGATGGCATGGGGTTTTGTATTGGGAGAGGGTTTTCTCTGCACTGATTTTGTGTAACATGTATGTCTTGTTGTGACTCTGATGCAGGGAGCTTCCACTTCGTCAACAGAGGTGTTTGGTCACAGGGCCAAGCGGGCACGAGTGTCCGGTAAGAGCCACGACCTGCCAGGTGTGTGTTTTAATCTCTGCATCCAGGGAAACAAAACACATTGCTTTTCAGATCTTTGTTTGTTTGCACAATTATTTCCTTGACCAATTGGGTTGATCTCCTCATCCGTTGTAGCATTGTATAGTTAAATTATCCTTGAAATGTTATTAAAGCTCAGGTTGTGAGCATGCGTCTGTGTCTGTTTCAGCAGCACCAGCAGAGCAGTACCTTCAACAGAAGCTTCCAGACGAGGTAGTTCTGAAGATCTTCTCCTATCTGCTGGAGCAGGATCTCTGTCAGGCCGCCTGCGTGTGCAAGAGGTTCAGCCAGCTCGCCAACGACCCCATCCTCTGGTCAGTCTGCTGACGGCGTGGAAAGTCCACTCTGCATTTTTCCCCTGCTCCCTTTTTTAAAAACGGTGTGCAAAGATTTTTTTTTGTGCTCTTGAATATTGAAGGAAGCGGTTGTACATGGAGGTGTTTGAATACACGCGTCCCATGATGCACCCTGAGCCGGGCAGGTTCTATCAGGTCAGCCCTGAGGAGCACGAGCACCCGAATCCATGGAAGGAAAGCTTCCAGCAGCTTGTAAGTCTGACCTCAGAGTTTCATCTGTGATATTTTAACATCGATGGAATCCTCCCTGCAGATGAGCTGCAAAGTTGTTGTAGTGCAGTCAGACGTTTTATGTTTCCTTATGAATTTTATTGAAAAGTCAACCAGGATCTTGATTTGATAATTAACATGCCCGAAAGGTAATACTTGGATATAAATATCTTTAACCAGCAGCTCTCAACAACAAATGGAAACAAAAGGATTGGGAAAAATACCTCTGTATATTTTTGTTTCCTGGAGAATCTAAGAGAAAATCCCAGAAGCCAATCTTTCACGTGCAGCCCGACTTGGAAACGGTTTCTTAACATCAGTTTTCCTAATTAAGAGCCCAGCACTCTCACAATGAAGGCTTTTAACTCCCCTGCAGAGGGATCCTTGTCATGTGTGCACGTGACGCTGTTGTTGTTTTGAGGCTATATTTCAAATTAGGCAGAATTATGCCGGTAATGTGTGCATGAAGAACTGAACGTGATGAGAAACATGTTTTTTTGGTTGTTTTTTTTTTACCATTTCATTAGACATAGGGAAAATACTTTTCAATAACAAGCATTTTGTTGTCTATGAAGTTGTTATTTAAGGGTGGTTTGTCAGCATTTTGTTGTGTTTTCATGCGTTCTTTCGTGCTCCCAGTTGTTTTCATGCCCCAGTTGTACCGGTGTCACGTTCGTGTCCCGTTTGGTCACAGTGATGCACTCTGAACCCCGCTCCGCCCCTCCCGTCCCCCTCTCTTTTGCAGTATAAAGGAGCTCATGTCAAACCAGGCTTCGCCGAGCACTTCTACAGTAACCCTGGGAGGTATAAAGGCAGAGAGAACATGCTGGTGAGTTGACCGCACTTCCTGCTCCGCCGTCCCAATGTGAAAACCTGCACGTGTTTCTCTCTCCTCTTGTGTTCTTCCCTGACAAATCTCTCCGCTTGTGCGTCTGTCTGCCGCTGCAGTACTATGACACCATCGAGGACGCTCTGGGCGGAGTGCAGGAGGCCCACTTCGACGGCCTCATCTTCGTCCACTCCGGCATCTACACAGACGAGTGGATTTATATAGAATCGCCCATCACCATGATCGGTGCAGGTGAGCGCGTTCGTGAGCTCCGGCGTCATCTTCACGCCCGTGCAGCATCAGATCAATACCTTCCTGTAGACGGACGGAGGGAGGGGGGGGGGTGTAGATGCTCTCAGCTGTGCGAGGGTGAAGACGGGTTTCTTCTGCTTTCCCTCCTTCAGCTCCAGGCAAAGTGGCAGACAAGGTGGTGATCGAGAACACCCGAGATTCCACGTTTGTCTTCATGGAGGGCTCCGAGGACGCCTACGTGGGATACATGACGATCAAGGTAGGCGGGGAAAATCTCAAGCAAACCCAAATGCAGACGATGGAGCTCAGGTCGTAGAGTTGTAGGCCCCTCCAACCGACGAGCCCGGTTTCTGTCACCGCTGTTTGGATTCGCCGCCTCGGTCGTCTCTGTGGTTTTGCTTGTGTTTGAGCAGAAGTCACAAATGAGACAAATGACGAAAAGCAAACTGGTAAAGACGCTCGTGGGCGTCTGAGAACTAGCTGGAAGAGGTTTGTCTCTGGATTAAAGAAGGGCTCTCTGGCCAACATTTATATGGTGCTGCTACAAATTGGATGTTTTCTTAAGCATTTGAAAGCGTTTTTTTTTCCAGCTGAGCTGACAAAACTACTCCACCTCTGGCCGTCAGCCACTTCTGAAGGTTCATTTGTTGAACCTGCCACCATGAGATCATTGGGTGTTAAATTGCAGTCCTGTTGCAACGGCGGGATTTGATGGCGTTGAAGGTGATGTGGGAGGTTTGTCAGGACGGGACATTCCCCCCTTCCACCTCCCCCCCGTGTGGCCACCTGCACCTGTTACCTCACTAATCCCTCCCGCGCAAAACAAAGTAGCTGCAACACACGGCACAGACACGACCTGTATGTCTGGAGATGCTGTTGTGTTGCAAAAAAATCTATCAATGTGATGTTAATTAGAGGAGAAAAAACAATTCCAATAAATTAAAAATGAGCAAATGTCATTTTTGGAGTGAAATAATCAGACCTCCCAGGTCCCTCAACCTCTTAGTTTCTTTATCAGATTTTTAATGATTGTGTTGTCGTTGTTGTTGCTGTCGTCGCGCTTCAAAGAAAGTTTGTCTGGAGAGAGCCTGGCTGTGGTGGGCGGGCTGAAGTTTTACCAGTGAGCTCTCTGACTCCCCCACCACTCTTCTTCTTCTCCTCCTGTCAGTTCAACCCCGATGACAAGTCAGCGCAGCACCACAACGCCCACCACTGTCTGGAGATCACCGTCAACTGCAGCCCCAACATCGACCACTGCATCATCCGCTCCACGTGCACAGGTACCACATCGTGCACCTGATCCACAAACAACACACTGGTCCGGCTGTTGTCATGTTGTCGTTATTACGATGCATCTTCCTGCTTGTGAACACGCAGGCGTGTCAGTTTCCTGAGGGTCGTCGTCTTGGGAGGCCACTTGAGCCATGAAGATGATATTTCAGATAACGTAAATAATTAATCGCAGCGTTTGTGTCCACGGCAAGAATTTGGGAGCTGATGTTTGTCTGGAGCTGTTGGTCTCACACCGTCACAGCTCGGCCAGTGGCTGCAACTGGTAATGTCTGGCACTGCTGGAAAGTCAAGTTGTTGGCGGTGTCGTTGAATTGGAGCAGTTTGAAGCTGCGTTTCCATGACAGTTTTTTTTTCTGCAAAATAAAAAGCGATATTTCTAAAATGTTGCGATTTGCAGGCGTTTCCACTGAATGAAGCCGTGATTCTCGTTTGTTTGCTGTCAGGAATGGTTGGAATATGTTTCTCTTTGATTACTTCTAAAAAAAAAAAAAAAAAAAAAGTATTCAGTTTCCTCCTTCGTCCAAACGTAACACCATTTCCGCTTGAAGTGAACTGGTCACGTGACCCCGTACATCACGTTGGGTGACGTGTAAATGCGTGTAAGTGTTTCCGTGACACTTTTGCGATGTACCTCTGTGTCGATACGTCTGTAAAAGCCTCTCACGAGAGCGGCAAAACCGTTCAGTGATATTTGAGAGGTTTCTCCAAGTTCAGGCGTTTCTATTGCCAGTTGTTTTTATTGCGATGTTTAGGTTTTGCGCAATTCTAGGGGTAATGAAAACGCAGCTACGGTTGTGCTGCTGTCTTAACTACGGCAAACACATTTGGACCAGATGGTTGTTGACCTCAGTTCTTTTCCTGGTTGTGAAAGGAAGTGACTGAGTCAGCGCAACGCTCGAGTTATTTATAATTGGTGTGTTTTGTTATAATTTAAAATTTAGATCTTGGGCACAAAAAGCCTCGCAGCAGCTTCTTGTATTGTGTGAAAGGAAGCGTCTGTCGTACTCGGGTCAGCCGGGAAGTTGTCTTGAAGCGATGACGTTTCTCTGCCGGCTGCTCCTCCGACCGCCAGGGTTCCGTTGACGACGTCTCAAAGTAGGCGGCCCCTCGGGAGAACACTGGCCGTCGACTGACGCGTGTCCTCTCACTTTCTGCGCAGTGGGTTCAGCCGTGTGCGTCAGCGGCCAGGGGGCGTGCCCGACCATCAAGCACTGCAACATCAGCGACTGCGAGAACGTCGGACTGTACATCACAGATCACGCGCAGGTACAAATGGGCCGCTTGCCGTCCACGGCATCGAGAACTGGCAGAAAACGAGCACGTGTTTTAACCATGTTGTGGTTTTTCGCTTCCAAAGGGAATTTACGAAGATAACGAAATCAGCAACAACGCCTTGGCGGGAATCTGGGTGAAGAACCACGGCAACCCCATCATCAGACGCAACCACATCCACCACGGGCGGGACGTGGGCGTGTTCACCTTCGACCACGGCATGGTAGGAGGCAAAGAGTTGCGACTCGGACCGCTGCTGCAGTGATTGGCTGACGGTGGTGACGGGCTGCTGCAGTGATTGGCTGTCTCCCTCCCTCCGCTCTCTCGTCGCAGGGCTACTTTGAGAACTGCAACATCCACAGAAACCGCATCGCCGGCTTCGAGGTGAAGGCCTACGCCAACCCCACCGTGGTGCGCTGCGAGATCCACCACGGACAGACGGGGGGCATCTACGTGCACGAGAAGGGGCGGGGCCAGTTCATCGAGAACAAAATCTACGCCAACAACTTTGCCGGCGTGTGGATCACGTCCAACAGCGACCCCACGATACGGTGAGGACGGGGGGGGTGGCTCACAGGGGGCGGAGTCGGCGTGCAGAATCGAGGCTTTAGTGCAGCTTTTGTAAATGATGCTCCAAAGCTATGGGATGCACTGCCTGTAGATATTAGGGAAATATTGTTAAAAGAAGATCTCTTTACTTTAGATTAGCTTTTAACCAGTGCACCTTAAACTGATATGAAATATTTGATCTGCCCATTCAATGTTTTATATATTTTCCTATCAACTTTTAACTTTTTACTGTTCTGAAGTGTCTCATACATTTATGCCTTATTAGTTATGCCTGCCTGCTGCTCATTTCACATGTTCCATACATTCCCTGTATTTCTTATATATTTCCTTTGAGGTTTATCCGCTCTTCCTATGTTTTACTGTGAAGCACTTTGGCTGCGTTCAGACTGCAGGCGAATCTGATTCAAATACGATTCCCTCTCAAATACGATTTTTAGGGCTGACTGTCCACACTGTTTTTTAGCAAGTGTCCAAATGGGATGTGGCAGTCTGTTCAGACTGGGCCACATTATTGAGCCATCTGACAGGTTGCTGTAGCAACGGCGTAGTGTGTGACGTCATATCATTGCGACAGCGGCACTTCATGGCCTGGAGCTTGGCTTGAATGGAGCCATCTCACCACACACTGATGCGCCAATGAGTTTCCTCCTCTGTCCAGGTACTGCTGGTCTCTACTGCTTCTGTCTGCACCATTACGTTGGTGCATCCGCTCTTGCTGGTCTGGTCTGGTGCATCCGCTCTTGCGTCGCTTGAGTGACGTCACCGACGGTCAAAACCGAAAAAAATAAATTGGATTTAACGCCATTTGTGACTGCTCAGACTGCAAAAGAGTCATCCAGTTTGAAACTGGACGGGCTAAGAACCGGATTTCGGCTGGCAGTCTAAACGTGGCCTTTCAACTGCATTTCTTGTATTAAAGGCGCTATGTCAATAAAATGTGTAAGCACTTACTTACTTTTAATCTCTCCGTCCTCCTCCCAGCGGAAACGCCATATTCAACGGCAACCAAGGCGGCGTGTACATCTTCGGGGACGGCCGGGGCTTGATAGAGAGCAACGACATCTACGGCAACGCCCTGGCCGGCATCCAGATCCGAACCAACAGCTGCCCCATCGTACGGCACAACAAGATCCACGACGGGCAGCACGGAGGAATCTACGTGGTGAGTGGACGGCGAGGAAGGCCGACGGCATCGGTCGAGTCTGGCCGCCCGGGTGAGACTGACGGCCGATTCTCTTTTTTTTTCTCTCTCTTTTTGCTTTTTGCGTGTCCCAGCACGAGAAGGGCCAGGGCGTGATCGAGGAGAACGAGGTTTACAGCAACACGCTGGCCGGCGTGTGGGTGACCACGGGCAGCACGCCCGTCCTCCGCAAGAACCGCATCCACAGCGGCAAGCAGGTACGGCCGCACACTGGCGCTCACTCAGTCGCACCCAGCAGGGCGGGAGGCAGCAGCCTGGAGAGCAGCCAGACAGCAGCAGTGGCAGTGATTGGATCCCATCGTGTTTCAGCCTCGCAGGCTGTGGAAGGAAGCTTTTAAAGGCCCATCCTGCTCATTTGAAGGTCCTCTGCTCTGACTGCTTCCATTGGATGATTCTCTAATAAAAAAGAAACTGCTGAAATTGATGTCTATATTTGGACTTTGGTGATCTCAAAAGGTAGAGCAAAGTTCTGGCTGGACATGGGATATAGCTTGTGCCCTTTGTGACATCACAGAGGGTTTAGCTGGTCTACACGGCTTGTGTCAACACCTGCTTCACGCTCTTATTTTAAACATTTTGGTTTTTAGGTGTTTTTTTTTCCAACTTGTCCTGAGATTTAAGATTCATCCTCCTTGGATTTTGTAGGATAACAACGAGCAGCGTGATTCAGTTTTGTGTCCTGTTGTCGCACAGGAAAAACATTTAGTGGATCAGCTACTTAATCCTGCAAGCAGAAAACCAACTGCTGTGGTGCTGCTCTGAGTCGGGGGATCGTTTCCTGCAGCTGTCTTCGGTTCACTCTGCTTGGCTGCGTCCTCGCCTCCCTGCCACCTCCTCATCTTGTTGTAAACTGACTCGCGGGAGCCATAATTGTGTATTTGTGTGTTTGTTTGTTTTCTTATGTGCGTGTGTGTGCGTTTCTCTGCAGGTCGGTGTCTATTTCTATGACAACGGACACGGCGTGCTGGAAGACAACGACATCTACAACCACATGTACTCTGGCGTGCAGATAAGGTGAGGACGGCGGCTCTTGAAACTCTGCCTGCGTTCACCTGCTGTTTGCGTCCGCACTCAAAGTCTCTGCTGGTGGATGTTTTCCAGGACGGGGAGCAACCCCAAGATCCGACGCAACAAGATCTGGGGCGGTCAGAACGGAGGGATTCTGGTCTACAATTCAGGTCTGCTTTGCTCTCTGCTCTCTGCTGTCTGCTCTCACTCTGGACACCTTTAATTGTTTTGTTTTTTTTTTTTTTTATCCATATATTTTTCTCTAATAGATTGTGACAGACCATGCAGTTAACAGGTTATTACAGAGGTCTGGCAGGATATACATACACTACCAGTCAGAAGTTTGGACACCGCCTATGAATTCAATGTCTTTTCTTTCATTCTCATGACTATTAACACTGCAGTTTCTCACTGAAAGGCATCAAAACTACAGATAAACACATATGCAACTATGTAGGAAACACTAAAAGTTTAACATAATTCAAGCACGTTTTCTATTGAAAAAAAAAGTTTTTCTTTGCTGCATAATTACATATATCTTACTCATATATATGATGTATTTAGTATCTATCTGCTGTGTAGAAAGTCGTAAAGATAAAACAACTACAAAAATGAGAAGGTGTGTCCAAACTTTTGACTGGTAGTGTGTATGTATATACAAAGAATATAAACCCCTAAAAAAAAAAGAAGGGAAACGTCATGATATCCAAGTCACAATAAAAGAGAAATATCTACTGCATGTATCAGTCCTAAGGGTAATACAAGTAGAACGTATGGTAATACAGGTAACTCAGAACAAGTATAAGCCATCATCTGCCTCCTGTCAACTCAGCCCTCGCCACTGCCAGTGTATTAGAACATCCAGAACCTGCACTAGATTAGTAAACACAGAAGAAGAAGAAGAATTGGCTCGTTTTTAATGCCTTATCATTTTCTCCTGGCAGGTCTGGGCTTCATCGAGGACAACGAGATCTTTGACAACGCCATGGCGGGCGTGTGGATCAAGACGGACAGCAACCCCACGCTGAGGCGGAACAAGATCCACGACGGCCGAGACGGCGGCATCTGCATCTTCAACGGAGGCAGAGGTCCGCTAGCGCCGCCTTGTGGCCAGTCGGCTGTCGTTTGGCCCCACGCGTGCCATCGGCTTATTAAAAAAAAAAAAAAAAAAAACTCTCTCTGTTGCTCAGGTCTGCTGGAGGAGAACGACATCTTCCGGAACGCACAGGCCGGCGTGCTGATCAGCACCAACAGCCACCCAATCCTGCGCAAGAACCGCATTTTTGACGGCTTCGCTGCAGGTCGGCCCGCTTTCCAAGTCCACAAGTCGGTGGAAAAGGAACTCATTGTGACGCCACTTGATTTATTCAATCTTTCCCCTCAGGCATCGAAATCACGAACCACGCTACGGCCACGCTGGAGGGAAACCAGATCTTCAACAACCGCTTCGGAGGCCTGTTCTTGGCCTCGGGGGTCAACGTCACCATGAAAGGTAACGGCTGCACAGTCGGCGTGTGTGTG
>NW_027466092.1:987500-1187500 GCF_046127955.1 Nelusetta ayraudi
AATCACCACAATTAAAGAGGAAGTCGTCATCTGCATCATTTCCTCTAGTTGACCTACAAATCCTGGTAAATTCAATTTTTGCTTATTTGTCATCCTGGTCTTCAGTGAAGAAGCCTGACGAGACGAATCAGTGAAAAAGATCTCCAGAGAGGAGCGCAGTTAGCCCTCTGTTTGCTGCCTCCCTCCCGCCAGAATTGACGCTCTGTTGTACCTTCCAAACAGGAAGGGGACGACAATACGAGGAGGTTCCAGAGGGCTGAGTCAACACCTGGAAGGGGGTGTGGTCATCAGGTATCTGTGCCCTTTATGACATCACAAAGGGGATATTGTTGAGCACAGCGTGATTTAGCTGTGTGTGTGTGTGTGTGTGTGAGTGTGTGCATGCCCACCCAGCTCTCTGGCTGCGCTGCTCAGGATGTTCTGCATGTTTCCCTCCAGCTCGTCCATCTTCTCCCTCAGCTCGCTGAGCACAGGGTCGAACGACGGCTTCACCAGGAACTCGTGGTGCTCGATCTACACACACGCGCGCAGAGGAAAATCATCACAACTAATCTACATCTGAATGTCATAAACAAAGCACACGCAACAACACACAGTGTCTGAGTGTGTACCTGGTTCATGTCCAGCGTGGTTTCAATCATCTCCTGGAACTTCACAAAGTCGGCCTGAAGGTCTCTGAGGGCGGAGATGAACACGGCATCCAACAGCACCTGGAAACCCCCTGCAACACACACACACGTTTCTTCCAGTGTTACCAACTCCTCAGTAAGGAAAGTTGCTATTGGCTGTCCTAAAAGTCGCTGCAAGTTGCCAAATGACATCATCGCCTAATTTGCATAATTGGCCACTTGCACTTGATCGCAATGGATGCTGTAGGAGAGGAATAACATCATGGGAGAGACAAAAAGAGTAAAAAAAAAAAACACCCTAAATATGATTTAGAACTACAAATCTACATCAAACTACAAAACATTTTTATGACGGTAGTATTGTTGTATATGACATTTCCTGAACTGTGTCTAAAAGTGGCTCGGTTGTGTTTTAATGTGCAGTATCGTTGGCTCGTTAATTACTGAAGAGGTTTGGCTAGTCGGAGCCTCACAGCTACTTTTAGTGTCACATCTTTGGCTTTTAGTTTTAACCACCTTATTTAAGAGGATTGTTGTTGGACTATAAGTTCCTCTTGGAATAAAAGGTGAGTAAGTGACTGAGGCTGCATCAGTCAAATGGAGTGATTTTATTTTAGTGTGACAATGAATAAATACATTTACATGCCGCTCTGGAAGGAGGAAGGGTGGCATCAGCGTGCGCGATTTACTTGCTGCCTGGACGCAGAGTGGTGATGCTGTGGCCGCCTGCGACTACTTTGGGGCAGGGGAGGGGCTCGCGGCAGTCGTTCGACTCCCTGATGAAGGTGTTCAGCCAAAACGTATTGTCTTTAGAAGATTGATATGACCGAGTTACAGCAATAAAGGCTTTTTAACCCTTACATATAAATTGTATTATATAGGTCTATTTTCCAACGGGAGAGGTAGTGGGTCACGACACACACACAATCAGTCATGTGCCTGATAAGACGCACAATCGGTGAAGACGATCTGTGTGTGTGTCGAATTTGATGTCACGGAGGCAGAAAAACAGATTCCCGCATTGGTCCCGGCCGAGCTGCGAGGTGAGGACCAGACACAGACAGGGAGGAGAAGGTGAAGCTGTGACGTGTCGTCAGAAGCCGGCGTCGGCACAGTTTGCAAGAAGATTATTCAGATCAGCATTTGACCTTGTTGTGTGTGTCTCACGGTTCCTCAACTTCAGAAAATAAAGAAAACTGCAGACAGACATCTGACCTTTAAGGTACAGACCATGAAAAATAAAATACTTACTGATTGGAAAAAACAAAACACTTCCTGGTTGTGCTGGTTTTACCAAACCTGGACTTTCAGCCAGTTTCCAAAGACACAAACAAACCTATTTGGTTTTGCAGGAGTAAACGGGTCTGTCATTTGATTCAAAAATAATAATAATAGTAATAATAGTAGTAGTAATAATAATAATAATGATAATAATAATGATAACAAAATCGCCCAAGCAGTTTATTTTGGAGGAGGGTGAAGCACTGCATCAACTCACCAGCTGAGCCAAAAAGATGACTTTTCAATGGTAATAGAATACGTTAACAGTCTAACGATGCTTTATATATTGCTTGTATGCAATATGTTGCTAATCCGTTTCTCTGGTGGGCTTCAGTTGGTTTTCTCTTGACTGTTGGAAGCGCTTTGAGAAGCTTCTGGTTGTGATTTAGCGCTTTAATCCATGTTAATATGACTAGACGCCTATGTTTTAGAGATGCGTCTTCAGAGAGATGACCATCAGGACTGCAGCTGAGGTTCAGACAGACCCAAACCCTGACGAGCCACTTCATGGACGGTCAGCTAACTAAAAAGGTACCTGAGTGCCTCTCCAGGGCGGCCAGCAGCGCCGGCATGTGGCTCACGGCCTGGTAGACGCGGTAGCAGTCCTGCAGGGTGGCACTGTGGCGGTGGAACTTCTTGGCCAGGCGGTGCAGGTCGGGGAAGCGGCGCAGCAGGTCGTCCTGGCACGTCTGCCTGAGCTCTGAGTCGCACACAAAGCTCTCCACCAGGTCCAGCCTGGACGGACAGACAGACAGACAGAGCTGATCAACTGAGCTGGTTCCTCACTTACATCCTCGTTTCAAAGAAATAGAAATGATCTCCAGGAACTAGCCACTATTATTCAAAATAGGTTGGAAATAATGTTCATTATTGTAATATCAATTAGCTCGAAAAAATAGACATATGTATATATATATATATATATATATATATATGTATATATATATATATATATATATATATATATATATATATGTGTGTGTATATATATATATACATACACACTGTATATATATATATATAAAAGGTTTAAATGTAAGGATTAACCCCTTCATCAGGGAGTCAGAACCATTCATTTATTGATTTTTGGTTGTGTGGTGTGTGTGTGTGTGTGTGTGTGTGTGGTGAGTGACCCACTACCTCTCCTCTATCTTAGTCCGGTCCATGAGCGGCTGTTTGATCCACTGGTTGACCAGCCGCTGGCCCTGTGGCGTGCGGCACCTGTTCAGCAGACCAGCCAATGAGTGAGCCCCGCTGGTGTCTTCTGGCGAACCCTGCAGCGGGAACGGGTCAAGATAAATAAGAAGAAGATCAAAGTGGCTGAGCAGAGGCAGGCTCGGCAAGGACCCAGTGACTGCTGGTATCTGTGAAGGACGTCTGAACGACACGCACAAAAAGAACAAAATGTCTCTACCGCAGCGCCCCTAGTGGGAGGAAAGAGACCTGCAGGGTAGGCCAGATCATATTGAGTATTGGAAAATGAATCTTCTGTCAGTGCCGGCTGCCGAGATAGTAAATGGTTGTGTCTGAGAGCCAATCATCATTTGGCATCAAGATCTATAGTGGCTGCTGATTGGCTTTCACATTATAGAGGCGGGAACTAAAGTTTAAAAATTTTAATGTAGTTCACCAAACACAACAGCGGTTATGTTACTTGCTTTCAAGGCCGATAGGGACGTTTTGTGAAAGAGTCCTGCTGGCAGTGTGACCTCTGACCTGGAAGAGGTTGAGCGCCATGACGGCGGCGTTGTCCAGCCTCATGTACTGTCCCAGCTCCAGCGGGGACAGACTGAAGGAGTTGAAGTTGGACTCGTCGGACAGCAGCTCCAGGAAACGGACGACGGCAGCCAGGCAGGACATGGCAACCTGGGAGGGAACCACAACACAGTGGGTTTTGTTTTTTTTTTACTCTGCCCGAGACTGAGGTGGGACATGAAATAAGAATGAAAATCCACTCCCATGTCATCCTCTAGTCTAGATCATTTGAAAGAAATAATAATGGTAACGATCACAAAGGAAATCCTCTTTGTGTTCATTTGGTTCCCAGTTAAGACACTCTGGCAAGATTGCCGTTGCATTGATATGGACATAAAAACGGTCTTAAAATGCAAAATAACAGCACTTCGAAGGTGAAAATCAAATCACGGTTCACTACAGAAACTGAGAGATTAATCTAGATTTGATATACGTTTGGCAGCCCCGAAAAACAACATCGAAAACCCCCACCCAGCGCCCACCTGTTTGTCCAGCTCGGGCAGCGTGTTGCTCGCCACCGTCTCTCCTCTCTTGGACCTCAGCAGCCGGTTGAGATCCTGCACCAGGTCTTTGCTGCTGAACTCGGCTCTCTTCCGGTCGGACACCAGCACGCCGCCTCGCTGCACCACCTACCAGAGGTCAAGGGTCAACACATTAGGAGAACGCAACCGAGTCTCTGGGGCCCCCGGAAGACCGTGAGAGGTTTCAGACTTCATGTCTTCAATAGCAAGACGATGCCTTGCGTTAAGAGTGGGAATCCATGATGCCTCCCTACAGGGTTCAGAGGTTTAGAGAAGTAACATCTTGAAAGGAGAAAAAATCCGATATTCTGTCTGAGGTTGTATGAATCTTTTTCATAAAAATGGGATTCTTTTACTGCGTATTTTGATTCCTTGAATTCCTGTTAATGGCATCAGGTCCCTGCTTCTCTCGCTTCTTACTTTCTTTCTCTCTTTTTCTTTTTCTGAGTAATTTTACACTTTTATTGTTTCCTACCTAATTACATGCGTGTTCATACGTAGTTTGGACGCCTTCAGTGAGAAACTGCAATGAAAAAAAACGAAAAAAAACAAAACAAAAAACAACCGAAACGGGACGCGGCATCGTGGACAAGCAACTGTGTGGAAACTCAGTGGCGATGAAGAACTCTTCTAGAATTAACGTGGCTTCTGAAGATAAAATCGGTTCCAATCTGGTTTTTGTCATCCAGCAGTGGACAAAACACGCTGTGACCCACCTCCCGCAGCTTGTTGCCGTCGCCGCTCCCTTCTCCCTGCGCCAGCAGACACTCCTTGGGGCCGATCTGGACCAGCAGGGACTCCAGGTTGGAGAAGATCTCGTTGTCGGGGAACTCGCACACCCCCATCGTCCTCTGGGCCGCGTCCACGTAGCCGACGCCCACCACCCGCTGGCCGTCGGCCCCGGTGGCGTGGCGCACCGCCACCACGCCAGCGCAGCCCTCCGCGCCGCTTCCACCGCCAAACAGGACCTCCTCGAACTGGGTCAGGTTTCCCGGGGAACCCTGTGGAGGTGCCAGGAGACACGGAGGCAGGTGAGTGACAGCGTTCAGACGGCTGGAACAGCGACCAGAGAGACGGTCAGCGGCGGCGTCGCACCTTGAACTCCACCTTCCAGTCGTGCTCCTTGCTGCTCTTGCCGTGGTTCTTGTAGACCTCCACCCGGTACTGGCGCACCAGCAGGAGGTCCTTGACAAAGGCCTCAAAGTTGAGTTTGCTCAGGCAGACACTCTCCAGTTTGCGGCTGCCTACACACACACACACACGCACACACACATTGAATATAAAAGAAACGATGCACAAAAATTTTATAAAAAAAAATAAAGAATTGCTGTCTGATTGTTGTGTATCTTGAAAGAGTCAAAATCAATTTTTTTTTTTTTTTTTAATCTCATAATCCATTAGACTGATTAATGAATGTATTTAGCTGCATGGCTAACACAGCTAACTGGACTGAACATGTGCATTAATGGGCCTCTGCTGCAAAACAAACCCAAGAAATAAATTTTAAATACATTCTGGTACAAGTACATTTTAACCAAATGTGTGCAATACATTTTAAAACTTATTTTATTACCTTATCATATTGTTGCCTCTCACACGTGCGCTTTATATGACTTCCTTACAGTTACAGTTTTACATGTTTGTCTGCTGTTATCATTTATGATGTCTGGGTATTTTATTGTCTACTGTGTAACAGGTTTTTTTTTTTTTAAGTTGGTGTGACACCTGAATTTCCCCCATAGGCCTAAATAAAGTATCTATGCATCTATGTATCCATCTATCTATGTATCTATGTATCTATCAATCTATCATCAGCTTACAGTTAATATTGATATTACTATCTAACAGCTGGAAAATAGCTTTATTTTTTAATTATAATGTTAAAATTTAAGGTAAGCTTAAACTTTTCCTGATTGGCATGACTGGGTCACATGGCAGTGGGACCAATTTGATATTTCTGACGGATATTTTCAAAAATGAAAAATACTGTATACGTAATGGTTCATGTGCGACTTCAAATGAAATTTAATGACGGTCCCTAACTTAAGCCGATTTGCGCGTGAGCCCCGTTTCCTTTTGCCATCACAAACTGAGATGAACTGGGCCGAACTGGGCCGAACAGGCAGCCGGATCCGGACTCTCCGAGCCCAGAACCGGGTCGCGGAAAGTAATACCTGAGCCCAAGTACTTGATGACGCCGTTTGTCTTGAAAACCTCCTTCGCTGCGAACACGGCGTCTTTCCCGTGGACCGTGTAAAAGTCATTTCGGTCGAATATTCTGAAGGTCGTGTCCGGTTTCTCCGGCATGGACGAGATGAAGCTGAGGAAGCCCTGCTCGGTCGCTCCGTCCATGGAGAGGTTCTGTTTGGGCTGCACCGCCATGCTGGAATCTCCCGCCACCGCCGTGCGCACACCGGAAATGACGTAGTAAGCTCTTCTTTTTCTTCTTCTTCGTGAAAAGTGCGGCCCGCTTAATGCGGAAGCCAAAATTAAAACCTTTGTCTGAGTTTTTGTAACACATCAGTTAAACAACTACATTTTAATGAATGGGCCACTTGGATTTAGTGCTTTTAATGGGTTATAGACCTGCGAGTTTTCCAGCATTATCGCCAAGTTTCCAGTAGAGTGCCTGAAGGTGTTTGTTTTTTCAAACGAACAAATAAAATAAATACCCGTCTTTATATTTACATTTAAATAAGTAATACCATATAAAGATGTTTATTTATTTATTTAGTCATTTTTAGTTTTTTATCGTTGACTTTTTTATAAGGAATTTTCACCCCTTGATGGCTTAACTGTCGGTCGGTAACTGTAGCTGAAGCTCTCAGTCACCGACCAATCACTGTCACTGTCACTTGAGCAGGAGATAAGACTTGGGACCAGGGGCGGTTCTAGATATGTTTTTCTTGGGGGGGCAAGCTAGGGGCACAGACTGTGCAAGGGTGGCACCCCGGAATGACAATTAAAAAAAAAAAAGGGTCATAATAATGGTAATAAATGGTAGGCTGAGGTATGAATAATAGAACTATTTTATTTGCCCAAATAATGCACAAAACAGTGTAGCATCCAGCATTTAGAAATCTTATCTGACTGAGTAAAATGTTTTTTGTTTTTATTTGAGTGGGTTGATCTGTGCTCCGGGAGAGTATACTGGTGTATCTACTGTAACCGAGTAGTATTAGTTTCAGCAAGATAAAGAAGTGTTTCATAGGTATCTATGTATCTTTGTTATATCTTATAGAGATGGAAACAAACAACTGAGTTTAGTCATGAATGATTTTTTTTTAAATTCATAACAGGTACAAAATGTGTACACATCAAAAATTCCTTTGTGAGAATTACAGTCAAGTTACCAAAGTTTGAGTTATATTACAGGATTATGACAGCTGAATACACCTTTCTTTCCTGAGAAAAGGGTCTCAATTTTCTGAGTCCTTTTCATCCTGCTTTGTCTCTATCACTGTCTGCCCCTGAAAAGAAATCATGCATTTCACATACAAGAAATCACTTTCCTTAAAATGAAACACACATGGGTATCACATGCAATTATATCATCCTCCAATGGTATGGTACAGCAAGCCCAAGCTGTTTTGTTTGCACACGTGTATAAAATAAATCTTGTTGTAGACTGAAACCTTGTAATACATGACGCTGGACACAATAGGCGACAGAGGCGCTCACACAGACACATACAGTGAATGTGTCAGTTAAGTCAGTTAGTTAGTCTGGCTTGAGGCTGGAGTGACGTTTGTTTTTCCACATTTACCGGCGCAGGCTAATGCTTCTCATACATCTCAATTCATTATGTTAATTAGAGTACGGTGCTAACTGTAGTTACACCTTACTTATTAACTTAATTGAAACATTTGTACATCATTCAACACCGCACAGAGCGACTGTTTACTTACCCTTGTTTTTGCCTTTTCCGCAAGACGGAGTTGAAATGCATCCAGACGTGAATCCTCAATCAATCGTGAATGAATGTCGACTCGGAAAAACTGATTGGCAGCTGATTGACAAACTGATTGGCAGCTCTGGTGGGGGTGGCCAGGCAGGGTGGCCAATCATTTTCCAGGGGTAGCCAGTGCCACCCCGGTGGCCACGCCAATGCTTGGGACAGTTTGACCATAGTCACCTCATAACTCAAAATAAAGGCTGCATGGTCTCCACCATGACATTGACGACTTGACAAATAATTGAACAAATGTGGAAATTCTGAACAGTAGTGCAGTCTTCTGCCAAACTCTGCACTGTTAATAACAATCATATTTGAACAGCAAAGAGGAAAACTAGTCATTCAGGAGAGGTCCCGACTCAAAACGTGTTGTGAAATGGTCCAAGAAACTGTGGCTGTGGATTCTGCATTGCCCACCAGTACCCAATGGCTGCACATCCTCCTGCTCCACCATCCAGCCTAGAAATAATGCTATAATGTTGTATTTGACCTTTTTTTCCCCACAAAAACATAAAGATTTAGAAAAAACGTGACTGGCCCACCATGGTGTGTTCTGAGTTCTGCCTTCCTTCTTAAATAGTTTCCCTTTGTTTGATTTTCCTGAGGAGCAAAAGTCTGCCCATAAAATAACGTGACCTGTGACCTTAACGTATCATTTATGTCGCTAAATAGCTGTCTAGCGTTTCTACAGTTGACAAAGGGGCCTCTCTTTGGGCTAAACGCTCGTCTCTACAAAAGTAATTTCACAGTTAAATGGCAAAAATCTCTGTCATGAGATCAGGTGGTCATGAAGATGCGTAAAGGATGTGAGACGCCAATTTAATGACCTTCCAGTTCTGCTTGACCTCTGCGAGGGAAGGAAATTGGCAATACACAGACAGGAGTTGAGAAAAGTACTGAAATAAGGTTAGAAGAGGGTGAGACTTGGGGTCTTGTGCGTCAATTCGCTCATGGCCAAAGCCAGTTCAACCCCATTTTCATCTCATCAAGCTGAAGGCGGAAAAATCATTTCCTGTTCAGAAATAAGTTTTCTTTTTGTTTCTTTGTTGTTTGTTGCAAAAGAAGAATTGGTGTTGCGTTGAGCGCCAATCTGTTGTTTTGATTACAGAGATGGTGTGCACATCTTAACTGACTCTGAGGCCTTTTCATGCTACACTACGCTTAATTACTCATGCTGCTGTGAGGTCACTACTTTGTTTCATTTCCAAGAAGTGTTTTGTTCTTGTCACGCTTTTCAAGTTCTGAGAATCAGCCCTCTGTGATGTCACTCAGGTTAGTGAGCACACCCTCAGCCATGGTTCTGGCTCCGCCTTGTTTTTGTCCCTTTCCAAACACACAAGTGGAAGGTAAAATTGACCATCAGTTTTATCAATAGGCTGTAAAAAGGTTAAACATGCCGGTGGGTAGGGGGGTCACAGGGCCTCATCTCAAAGAAGGTTTGCCTTTGTCATGCAGTGACAGAACGAGCACAGATCACTGTGATTAATGTCACTGGAACTGAGATATTTGGCAACTGAACCGACAAGGGAAACTAATAAACGGTGACTCTTAATCCTCTATGGAATATTAGTGTCCTTTCCAGATCAAGAGAAAAAGACTTTTCTTCTAACGAGGTTTCAAACAATGAAGGGGGGGTGGGGGGGGGGGGGACAACGTCTAATAATGTTAGGATTCAAAACAAGCAGATCCAACCAGAATTGTATTCCATTTTATTCCCATCATGAAGGGGTGTTCAAAATAAAATATGATCGTTTTCACGTTTAGGCCAAATGGCCAGATGTCCATGTAAGGACGTAACAGAAATATATGTAGTGCACTGCCTAAAATGTGTTGAATTGTGTTGGTTTGAATTCCTACCTGCCTCCCTGCTGCCGTATGCAACGCGATGCCTACACGGGGGTTCGCCAGGAAACCGAGGGTTCGACGGTTCAGTGAGTACAGCGAGTGCACTTTTCTCTAAGGATTTCAACGAGCTCCAACCAGCGCGCCAACGAAGTGGTACCCTAACTGAGTTTAGTTTGTTTTTTTTTTTTCTAGTTATAAAACCCCGGGTATTATTATTATTTCTTTTCTATGGACTTAGAAGGGCAATGCTCATAATTGGCATCAATTGGCTGCATAATCTTTCTTGTAATTACTGTATAGTTTATTTTTTGTGTTGTGTTTAGTGCTGCAACAGCGTATAGTTTCCCAATTTTGGATCAATAAATTTCATCCATCTCTCTATACTGCAAGGTCAGAAATCTGCCTCTGTCACCTTTTGGGCAAATCAGATCAGATCTTGGGTTTGCACTTCATTCACTTCATCCCATTTCCATTGTCAAACTTTAGAACATCCGTCCATCCACTTTCAACACCTGCTTCTTCCAGAGCTCGTGGTGACAGGGGTCTGCTGGAGCCAGACAACCATTCGCACTCACATACATACATACGGACAATTTAGAGTTTCCAATTCACCTCACATGCATGTTTTTGGACTGTGGGAGGAAGCTGGAGAACCCGGAGAGAACCCACACAGACACAGGGAGAACATGCAAACTCCAAACAGAAAGGTCCCAGGCCTGGAATTGAAAACTCTAAAACGAACTACGTTAAAAAGAAATTAAAAAAAAAAAAAAAGGGGGGGGGAGAAAAATATCACCACGTGCAGTCATGAGCCCGCGAGCTGTGCGTGAGAGGCTGCTGATGAGGAGAGGATGGAGGCAGCGGCGTCAGAACTAATGGATGGAGACGGAGGATGACACTGCTGTTGAATGATGTGATGCAGAAAATTCGGTAGCGTGACGTCCGGTTTGGGGGGAGACAGTAGGGGTGGGGGCGAAGGGAGAGGACGAGGACGAGGACGTTCCCCTCTCTCTCTCTCTCTCTCTCTCTCTCCCCATGGAAAATAAGCCCCACCTTAACACAAAGGCCAGGTGACGCACGTGGCTGCGGGGCTTTAAATACCACGGAGGACAGCGGGAGGAAGATGAGCAGAGCCGCTGAAGCCTCAGAACCTCCAGAACCGCAGCCACCACCAGAGCCACCAGCAGAACCGCCAGCAGAACCGCAGCCACCACCAGAGCCAACACCACCAGAGCCACCACCTCCTCCAGCCACACCGCAGCCATGAACGGGATGGTCAACGACGCCGTGGAGGAGTTCCAGCGCGGCGGCTCCTTCGCCGGCCTCATCATCGACGCCAAGAAGGCCGCGCTGCACCGCGACCACGACACGTCCCGCAAGCAGACGGAGGACGAGTCCCGCCTGCCGGCGATCGAGGCCGCTTACGGCAGCATCCTCCGCGAGCTCGGCGAGGACGCGGACCGCCAGGGGCTGCTGCGCACGCCGCTGCGCGCCGCCAAGGCCATGCAGTTCCTCACCAAGGGCTACCACGAGACGGTGGAAGGTAAGGCAGCAGGTGGCCGCCGGTGGCCGCCGGTGGCCGAGGTGCATGGGGCAGCAGCGGCCAGGGGGGGGGGACATCCAGAAATTCTTCTGTTATGCCGGGCAAGAGTTCAATGACCGTCCACCTTGTTTGCATGTTTTACACCTTAGTGTTACATTGAGGTAGACGTGATGATTCCTTTGAAGTTCACGGTGTAAGTGATGACCTGCATGTAAGTGAACGGGAGAAAACGCTGTAAAAGTTTCACAACCATCAAGGCGATGTATTGTTGTCCTTTTTCCAACACCAATCCTGACTCCAGTTTGGACAACAGCTGCCTAACGCTGTTGAAATATACATTTCTAATTAATGATACTTTTATGGGCTTTCATTTTTCATTTTGTGATATTTGCCATAACATACAGAGTGCCAAAAAATGGTATTTCACTATTTTATAATCCAAATAATGATAGTATGGTCTAACTATTTTTTTTTGTTATAATGTACAGCCATTAACCTAATGGTTTATTTAAGATTTTGATGTTGATGAGCAGCAACTAGCATCTCTGATTATGGCTCCAAACATGCATGAGACAATAAAGAATCACGTTGAGCCACTTGAAGCACACAAATGCGTTTCATGACGTCAGCAGCGTCGGTTGTGTGCTGAGATAAAGAGTTGATGGAAACAGTGTGGAGATGGTGAATCAGTGACCTCCAACCCCAAGGCCACACACATGGCTACACACGTGCAACAGTAGGACTGTGATGTTAATTTGCATGCGTAATTTAACGTTTGTATCTGGACTTTTCCACAATTCCACACGTTTTTCAAAATTAGCGAGACGTCTAAAGGACGAACAGTAGAAAGGCCGACACTTTTATTATGTTTGTCAGCCTTCTTGTGTTTGCTCAATATTTTTACTTTTTCCATTTTTGTTTGGCCATAACTGCACTTACGCGCCTGCAGAATTAATTCTGATCGGCTTCATGGTGTCTCAAGGCAACGTTATTGGTATCTCTTGGTTTTATTGCCTTGTTCACGCCGAGCAGTGGAGGTAACCATGATGTTGATTTTAACGGAAAAGGTGCCACATTTCTAATGTCAAATCAGTTTTTTATTAATGTGCACTGACTCATAAAATGTTTGTCTCCCCTGCAGACATCTTGAATGATGCCATATTTGACGAAGACCATGACGAGATGGTGATTGTGAGGGACATAGACATGTTCTCACTCTGTGAACATCACCTGGTGCCCTTTTTTGGAAGGGTAAGTGTTTGTCTTCTGTTACAGATGTATATAAAAGTATGTATCAATGTAGAATATCAATTATATAAGATGTAGAAAGGATTCATACATTAAAAACCTGCTGCTCCAATATTTTCAATGAATTGTTCACATTATCAATCCAGTCATGTGAGTCCTGCTTTGAACGGCTCCTCCGTCTCTCTCTCTCTCTCTCTCTCTGCAGGTCCACATTGGCTACATTCCCAACAAAAAAGTGGTGGGCCTGAGCAAACTGGCGAGGTAACACATCCCACGCTGCCCTGTGTTTCTGCCGTTAGTGCCGGCCGGCTGCGTTCTTCTGTTGTCTCAGCACATTGACCTGGAGGCTTAAATCTAAGCCCAGCCGCCATCATCCAGCCCCCTCATCAGACACAAATCTAAACTCTATCCGCTCTCGAGCCATGAGAAAATCCTCCCGGACCTGTGGGAATCAGCGGCTGTCATCACAGCCTGCCGGCCTGTTTCCTTCTGTCCCGTTCTACTAAAATATCCTGCCGCCTATGAGGCAGGGGAAGAGCGGGTGGGGGTCGGTGTCACTGGGTTTCATACCGACTGTTGGTCCAAACATGACCGATGACCTAAGGAGATGCGTTAAAGTGGGATATTATGTCCATTATCACTTATGCATATCTCACCCCAGACTTGCTGTGATCCAGAAACCTCTCTGGAAGTCCTTGAAAGACAGCATATTTAGCCCTGTGTTTACAGCCTCCTGCTAACACTGAGGTTTTGTTGGACTTTCCAGATGTTCGGAAGGGGGACAAAAACTCAGAGGGCTGATTTTGATTTTTATGTACTCCCTGACAATCCATGAATCCCTCCTTGATGTGAAATGTGACTGTGAGCTGGAAGCGTAACCTTCCATCTGATCAATAACCAGCTTTTGTTCTTGTCTCTGCAGGATCGTGGAGATTTTCAGTCGGAGGCTTCAGGGTAAGCACACAGACACTTAGCAATTGTCACATTAACGAAGTTGCCGATTTTTTTCCTCCTACCCCTAAACTCGACACCATGTGCTTCCACCCTCCAGTCCAAGAGCGTCTGACCAAGCAGATCGCCATGGGGATATGGAACTCTCTGCAGCCCAGAGGCGTCGCCGTGGTCATCGAGGCTTCGTGAGTTCACGCAGCATCCTGCACTCAAACACTAGCATCATCTCAAAGAGAAAATACCCATTATGTACTCATTATTTTCTTGGACCGTGTTGACTGCTGAGCCTCACTGTATCCGTCTGTCTATCTGTATGTGTTGTGTTGTGCTGTGTTTGCAGCCACATGTGTATGGTCATGCGCGGCGTCCAGAAGATGAACAGCCGCACGGTGACCAGCACCATGCTGGGGGTCTACCTGGAGGACCCCAAGACCAGGGAGGAGTTCCTGATGCTCTCACAGAAGGCCTAACAGACACCGCCTGACCCGCCGCACACAGCAGACACACACACACACACACACACACACACACACACACACACACACACACACACACAGCTGTGCACTAGCAGCTGATCCGCAGCCTCACTTCAAACAAAAAGCACAAACAAGCCGCTGGATGCAGAAGCGGGAAGCTGCCATCTGCATCAGGATCCAGCAGATCCAGAGTCCAGGCTCACCTCCAGACACCGGCGGCTCATGAATTTCAGTCCTACTAATCAACACAACACAACAAGAGATTTAAGACTCGCAGCCTTGGTGCCTTTGGCAGACGCGTCATGGATTTATTCAAATACCTTGGCGCAATTTTCAGATATAAGAGTACTTGCAATGTTTCTTCATCTATATGAATCATCTATGTAAAATTCTTATGCTTTTGTGAAACACGCTTTCCTTCCACTATTTAAAATTCACTTTTCGTGAGCATTGTAAGGTGTGTCATTTATACTTATGTTGCTTAATTGTTTAATCATTTGTCCCAAAAAAAGTTAAAAGACAAATCATGTTTTTTTTTTGTTTTTTTTTATGTAATTGGAGAGGTTTGAGTCAGATGATGTCAAATTATGCTGTAGACAGCTTGTTATAAAATGTATTTGCTTAATAAAATTATTTTAAAAGAAATATTTTAAGTGGTCAGCCTGACTTCATGTACACTGAAGAGATTTCAAGTTGAACCAAGAAAAAGGCCATATTGTTGCAGAAACCCATGGATATGTGATCCACCCTGCTGGTAGTTGCTGCTGGACCCACTTTTTTTTTTGTCAGAACTGCTCTTCATTCTTCATTGCACAGTTCCAGCACAGTATGTGAAAACCTTCCTCAGAGATTTTGGTCAATGTTAACATAATGCAATAATTTGTTGGCGGCAGACGAGGAGTGAAAATCGATCTCTCATTCCACCACATCCCAGCGGTTCCTCTGGCCTGAGGTCCGATGAGCCTGGATGGGTTGTGGGAAAATCTCAGCAGCTCCTGAAACACTCCACTGTGGCTTAAATCACACTTCTCCTCCATTTTGAGCATCACTAGTTACTATTGTCCATATGCTTTGCAGCGAAGAGCTGTTTCCATCTGATTGGCTGATTAATAATGGATGAAAATTGAAGGATGAATGTGCAATCAAGGGAGAGGAGCTGCTCAAGTCTCAAGAATATATGATTTTTTGGAAAGTATTTAGTTAATATTGAGATAATTCGTAGATTGAAAAAAAAAACAGAACAAAACTAACCCTGTGTGCGGCACCAAGAAAAGAGAGCTGCTGCGCATCATCCTCGACAGCTCCATGCAAGTCCTGGTCTCATCTGCGTCACCACGGCATAAACTAATAATAAAACATAAAAGTGCGCACATACGGCACACGGCCTGAGGGAGAGCAAGGCCTTTAAATATCAAGCCAGGTGTCTGCCATCAGACAAAATGTGAACTACATCCTTTATCTGTGACATCAAGTGAAAGGTCAGCGCAGCATGTGGCTAACAAATCGGATTATTCTTCTGTAAGTCAATTGTTACGGGTGGACGGAAGAAATATGAATTCATTGTGTGACGGAAAACAACAACAACCAATGAAAAAAAGTGAGCGTTTGCTCTTTTAAACAGATAAGAAAGATAATCTGATGTCCTCACATTCAATCGTTTATTTCACTCACAAATACATTATGTGAAATATTGAACACAGAATTAAAAAAGACAAAAAAAAACAAACAAAAAAAGCAGACAACAACAAATGTTCGGTCTTAAATTTATGAATTAAAATTAACAAACAAAATCTGGAATCCTGAAGTGAAAACAGGATGAGTGGGTTTATGAAACAACCGATTCGTCTTCATTGAAATTGTGGTAGTAGTAATATGTATTAGAGAATAAAAGGGAAACCACACAGATGTTCATAACTGGTTGAATTGTATCTGCTAATGAGACCAGACACGAAGGTGGCACATGCTGAAAATATGACGAAGCTGGTTGAGATTTATTTTCCTCTTCTGATCGACAGTGTCACACAGACGTCTGCTTGTAGTTTTTGGTGTCCAACATTTTTTTCCCACACATTGCACATATTCCTGGAGTAAACACAAGAGACAGAGAGGAGTGATATGAGCAACTCAACGTTTCAGTTTTATTTCTTTGCAATTAAGAAGCCTAGTGGGTCAGAAAATAGCACACAGCTCCAGCTGTACTGCTTATTCTAAGAGTCGTTTTCTCACAACATAAAAGTCATATGATCAGTAATTACCTTTCTTGTACGCACAGCCCTGGCAGTAGTGGGATCCAGCCTGATGTACGGAGCTCTTGCAGATCCTGCAGATGTCAAAGCCCGTCTTGCTGTAGGGGTCAAATCTGGGGGAACGATGTCAAAAGTACTTATGTACAAGTGGTATTTTTAGCCATGCTAACTGCTAACTGTAATGTCATCCCAAACATGCATGTGAAAAATCAAAGACAAGTGTTTAAATTCTTTCTATGTATTCATGCAGCTAAACATCAAGTGACAATTATTATTTCTTTGTCTTCACCACAGTATGCATTTTAATTTTGTCACACTTTTAAACTCACCTGGCTTTCTTGGAGGTCAGCAGCTTGTTTTCATTTAGCTTGCGTCCACCGCCCTCTGAGAGACAGGAGAGGAAGGAATTCCTATTAACACCCATGTCTTGGCACAGCAACATTAAACCATAGGTGTAAAACAGTATCAAAAAATGTTATTACACAAATAAAAAGAATACAAACCAGATCTGGACCACACTAAGGATAATTAAATGCAATGTGATATGATATATAATGCAATGTGTTCAATAACCACATGACTCAAGATAAATACAATGCAATGGAGAAATCCTCCGCTCGGAGGCTGACAGTCGCATATCAATATAGGTTTCCCGATTAATGGACACGGATAACATTTTATAACGACATTTTCTTTCTTCAGGGCAAGAAGGTCGCAGGTTCAAAAAGTGTGCCTCTCACAAGAGGCGAACAGGGACCTGTAAACTGTCGGTGGGTCAGCCCTGCGATAAACTGGCGACTGATCCACCTGAACTTCACCCAAGGACAGCTGGGATACACCCACCCCACCCCCACCCCCACCCGTGACCCATGAGTGCAGGGGAAGCGGACAGAAAACAGTGTCACATGCGGATCACCCTTCTGGATAAACTAATTTTTTTAATACACGGCAAATTTCTGGTGAAGCGGAGAAACGTCACAAGATGGGAACGTTATTGACCGGAACCGATCTCTGCCATCTTCCTCTCTGTCAAAATACAATAAACCCTTTTAGGCCGTGCGCAGATCAGGCCAACCGCGAAGTTCTCATCCAGAAAATCACGCATTGTTTGCCTGGGACCATTGGGGATGAAATTGCCAGGCGGAAGCCGGAAAGTACGCCGTGTCTACACACACCCCTCACTCTAGATTTATTAAAACACGCCTCCTCTATCTCTGAAAAACTTAATTTAAAAACGCACGTATTAAAAAACACAAAACAAACCCCCGCCACTCAAGTCATGATGTGAAAACAAGACGTCTTCCGTTTGCTGATTTTCAAAACAACAACGATTTGACCATTTCGTAACGGTATGAAGACATTTAAAGTCTTTTTACAACCAATTTTGTCAGTAGTTTCGCGTCAGAGTGTCAATGTTGACATTTTCGCTTAATCAGGTCACCTTAATCCGACAAATCCATTGTTTATTTTAGCTCACCTGTTGTATTCCGTGCTCCGGTCTTCCAGGTATCAGGCGTGATGACTTTGCCCAGCTTCTTCTCGCCTGTAATGTTGTAAACATAAACGTGAACGTCATTCTTACAACACAGGCCAGCATTAACTAAAGCGAAATAGCCTAGGTTACGCTATTATTGAGTATTGGCTTAAAAATGAAAGTATAATACATTTAAATAGTGTCATACGTACATTTGTCACAAACCATCGTCCCGCTGTGTGTTTTTTTAAATGGCGTTTGAATGGTAAGCAAACAAAATGCAGCGACGAAGCTTGAACGGTTGTGGCGAAGTTAATATTTGTAAACTTCCGGTTTCCCGTGACGTAGCCAGCTGTGTCGCTGGAGAATTTATAGGGTTAAAGCTTATTGGCTAACACCACGGACCTTTACAGGAAGTACGATGACGTAGGTAAAACGCCAGGCTCTCTCTTCGCCAGACATGCGCTTCAAAATAATAGCATGCGCTCTGTGGTATTTTTACTTTGACGTAAGGAGTTGTTCAAAGGTTCTCCCTATCGACTTTGATTTGTTCAATCTAACGGTTTCCATCCAAGGAGATAAGACTCGAGCCGTCGGCAGCACTGACGTTTAGAGGAAAAAACAGCGAACTTGTATTGCGTCATGTAAGCGGAAGTCAATTTCACTCCATGTTTACGGAAGACGGCTCAGGACAAACTGCCATGGACGTAGCGTAGCGCTCTCGGTGCACCTGCGAACACATCTTAACTATTTTTAATATTTTGTGTTTTCATCGTTTATTTCCCCCTCCATATTTAAATTGTATTGTTGGAGCTACACACAGCCGTTATAATGTGGGACCATGAAATCAGAGCCATGGCGTCCACGCACGCCATCATCGCCGCCTCGGTGTTCATGGCGACCGTCCTGCCGGCGGTGTTCGTGTCCGGGTTCTCGGTGTACGGAACTCACCTGCTGTGGCTCTACTCGGTGTCCGGAGCCGTGACCGCCGTCAGTGTCGCCGTCTTCTGGCTGCTCGGTGTCACACCACCCGCCAAGAAGCACAGTCTGGGATACAAGGTGCTGCCAGGGCCACCAGGGCCGTTAATAACCAAACTATATATTAGAATTATATGTATTTTTTTGTCATAAAATCGTTCATATTCAATAGTTTAGGGTAGAATTGTCTTTTTTCTTATATACTCAAATGACAGTTCATATTCCTAAGGTCATGACCTTTATGGAGGTTTCCAAACATAATATATCATTGGGGGTCTTGCAGGATTTACTTTTTTTTTAATTTTATTTAAATGTCTGTGAAGGTTCTCGGTCGTCCAGATCATCTTAGTGTAGGAGGGTTTAGTTGTGGTGACTGAAGTGGCTTCAACGTTCAACATCCGAAATGCTCCTTCAGTTCAACCTAACCTTTCTACACCAAGTTTATTTATCTAATACTTAAAATATTTATATTAGTGTTATTATTGCTGTTATTATTATTATTATTATTATTATTATTATTATTATTATTATTATTGTTATTGTTATTATTATTCTATTTTAAATTCCTAGATGAATTTGTTTCATCTGCCTCAGCTGTGTCAAACAAATTTTTTTGTTTTGTGCAGCTCTCCCGGTTGTTCCGATCCTGTCTCTACTTCTTCCTGTCCTGCCTGTTCTTCCACTCTGTGGTGGTCCTGTACGGAGCTCCGCTGATAGAGTGAGTGGTAGCGACCACAATAGCTCAAACACAGTTACTTGCTTGCAGCTGATGTATTATATTGACAGTTTATAGCTAATGCTATTGCTTAACTCCAGTCCAGTTGTTTGGGCTTTTCCACAATGTTGCAGTACAATATAAAATATACATCCTTTGTAAATACCAGGCGACACAGTGGCGCAGTGATTAGTGCTGCCGCCTCACATCAAGAAGGTCGTGGGTTCGATTCCGGGCCTGGGACCTTTCTGTGTGGAGTTTGCATGTTCTCCCTGTGTCTGTGTGGGTTCTCTCCGGGTTCTCTGGCTTCCTCCCACAGTCCAAAAACATGCATGTGAGGTCAATTGAAAACTCTAAAATTGTCCGTAGGTGTGCATGTGAGTGTGAATGGTTGTCTGTTTCTATGTGGCCCTGCGATGAACTGGCGACTTGTCCAGGGTGTCACCCTGCCTTCGCCCTAAGACAGCTGGGATAGGCTCCAGCAGACCCCGTGACCCTGAATAGGAATAAGCGGGTATCGAAGATGAATGAATGTAAATACCATGACATACAATTCAATAATCCAATATTGTATTTATGTGATATTAAACATTCACTCACTCTCCCATACGGTATGCACTATATTTAACCAGGTTTTAGTTCTGGTGATAAACATCTTAATCTCTAAGGTGGATTGTATTTCTGATGGCAGTGACTTCCAGAGTTTACAACTCTGACAGGAGAAGCATAACTGTCTGAAAGTTGTCCTGCAGAATAATATTCTGCAATATATGTACAATTTTACTGATTGGGAAATGGCTGAGCCACTCCTCATTGTTGGTAAACACAAAGAGTTTCTGTCTGACTTTTGTTCAGCTTCTGTAAAAATGTTTTTTCTGCTTTTACATCATATCACCAGAACTGCATAATAACCCATCTCCTGTGCTGCAGGTCAGCCTTGGAGACGTTCTCTCTGGCCATACTGTTGACCTCCCTCACCACCCTGCGGTGTCTCTGCGTCCTGGGTCCTAATGTCCAGGCCTGGATCCGGGTGTTCAGTCGCCATGGGTACGCCATCCCTCGCTCTCATCTTCCCCTGCCCGCTATGCCCCTGTCACATGATCTAAGTGTGTCTCCAATCCGCCGCTGCTGAGTGCTCTACTCCATCTCTTGTTTTCAGAGCCATGTCGGTGTGGGACACCTGCCTGCAGATCACAGTGGCGTGCACGGTGGTGGGAGCCTGGGTGGGAGCCTTCCCGATACCTCTGGACTGGGACAGACCGTGGCAGGTCAGAACACACCCTGGCTTTTTCACCTGTAACCTCTAGCTTTTGGTCTGTGAGCTGAAATGCCAGAACAATGAGTACCAATGCCAATGATAAGCACAGTTTTTTTTTTTTTAAATTTGTGTTGTAAATATTTCAGTGAGTTCAAATTGCTTCCACTGGATAGAGAAGCAGTAAAACTCAGTCAGACAATGTGTAGATTGGTATATGTTTTTCTTGTGTCATTTATATAACACTTGCGCTTTTCTGCAGGTGTGGCCTGTTTCCTGCAGTCTGGGTGCTATGATTGGATTCCTGACAGGGCTTGTTGCCGCTCCAGTGTGGATCCACTACCACCGCAAGCAGCTCACGTACAAGTCCAAGTGATGAACTGAAAAATGCCTATGTGAATGTGACCCCAGGGGTGTTTTTGTGTGTTCGGCCGACCTCAGTTTGTGTATTATTTATTGATAGCTGCAACTGTGTTTGCTACCTGTAGGGGGGGGATAGTTTTATGATCTATCTATCTTCTGTAATAAACAACTTTATTTTGTACAACGACTGAAAAGGACCCTGAAGATTTTTTTTTTGCAAGAATAAAAAAAAAAGTTTTACCAGTTAATTCACATACTGCTCCCGATTCTTTTATAATTGAATCACTTTTTCTGTTCTTTTTTTTTGTGGTTCAAAAGTGCTACATTTACCCCACTCTTACATTTTTATTTTACTTTAATAACTCAGTTGTGTCAGTTGCAGTGTCCCCCCGCCCAGTCCCCACCAGAACTGTCGTTAGCACATGCTAAAATGGAGCAGGCAAAGGAAGTGAAGGATGAGTTCACTGGCAGCACAGAGGCACTAATGGTGAAACTCGACAATCAATTCTGCTTAATTTGGTCCCTTTTGCTTTTTTGACAAGACAAACCTGTAGGTGGTGCTCTTGCGTTATGGTGAGCATTTGGCATGCATTTTTCTGTTTAAGAATTTGTTCCGAAGGGAGAGGTTCGGCAGACATTGTTAAAGGGATGTCAGCAGGGTTTTTGTTTCGTTGTATGTGATATTTTATTTGTCATTACATAATTTATGTAATGACTTTGTGCTTTTGAAAAAAAAATGCTAGACATCATAATGAAAAGGCAGACATTTAGAAATTCAACACACACACACTGAGCAGAGGGCTGATGAATGCTGTTCCTTTTTAAGCAATCACCACTCTTCTGACGGCCCTGCCCCCCCCTCCCCCCACCTTCTGCTGGTGCTCCTGCTCTCATTACACCTTTCAACTTCCTTGGGCCTCCATATTGATTGGCTTTTAGTTTTTGAGAGACATTCATTTCCCTCCTGGCCCTCCCACCTGTCTGGATCCCTTCCTTTCACAGCGGACTGGAAGCAGGAGGTGAGCCAAGGGAAGGTGTTTGCAGACGGTCTGGACTCTTGGAACGAGTGTCTGCGGTTGAGCAGCGAATCTCCTCCATGAAGGTTTCTTTGCCAGGACATATACAGTCTAACCGCCTGGAAAACAGCAGAGAAATGTTTTATTCTTTATTTAACCAGATGAAACCCACTGAGATCAGGATCTCTTTTGGCAAGACAGTGGAGGCTGCGAGGCTGCGGGGGTTCAGACCCCGCTGGTTTTGGTCAGTGGGAAAGGGGCCAAATGCCGATAGTTAGCGGGTCGACCTGCATTTAAAGAAAAAACAAACTTGTGTCAACCTGCTAATTTCAGTGGGAAAGCGACATTAAAACGTTTCACCTCTCATTTGAAAGGCTTCTTCAGTTGGTGAGTCCCATGTATCTCACCACCAGGAGGAGGTTGGAGGTGGGCCTAAAAGGTGTTGATTATGCTAATAGGGCGAAACCCATGGGAGTCGTTTCTCTGACGAACCTCTGTGGGCACTTCCATCACCTGCCCTTCCATCATGTGAGTAGTTAGGCTTGTATTGACGAGGTGTGTAGAATGTGGGGGGGTCCTCAAGGCTGAATCGTGTGCGGCTGAGAGGGAAGAAATAGTGAATAAATAATGTTGCCTGAGATTGGCTCAAAAAGCAGCAGCAGCAGCTTTTGTGCAGGCGCTTTTTTCTTTCGGTGTGAAAATTGAGAGACTCATCAAGATTCCGTTACGCTTGTATAAAGACAACAAAAGATCTCGAATCTCCAATCATGGATTGAATCTTGAATCAAGATATGGAGTGCGGGAGCTGCACCTCCACAAACTAACAAATCCAGGATTTAAAAGACAGGGACTGATTAACAGTCTGAACTAGTCTGTCTTTCAGGATAGTGCAGAAAGCCTCCAAGTGGGATCAATTCCGAGAGTTTCAGTTTCGACTGTAGTTTATTCCATGCCGTGGGGGCGGCAAAGCTGAAAGCTTGTTCCCCGAATTTCGTTCTTATACCCACGGAACAGATAAAACAAGTGCTGCACAAGAACGCAAAGCATGGCAACTATTGCTGTCTGCAATAAGACACACGAATCGGGCCTCAGGCAGCCTTGTGCTCAGATAGGGCCAGTTTGATGCGTAATACAACATCAGAATCCAAATCTTCTTCATCACTCAGATCAGTTGGATTTTCCCTCCTCCCCTTCGCTCAACCCTGAGCGACTGAAATAAGGAATGACGAGAGTGAGGAGCTCTGGCCAACAACAGTGCTCAGGGAGCCTCTGTGTGCAGCCGCGCCTGATGAAATCCACGCTGACCTCCTGCCGTTACCACCGTGACCCGTGCGCCTTGCGTCTGCTTTTTAATTTCCCACCTCGGCCCTGTGGAGGATGCGATTCCAGCCAATTTCACCTCCCAAGTCAAGAGGATTGACAAAAGGCCATCGGAGGTGTAATGTGATTATCAAGTATTCCAGGTTCGGGCTTCCTTTTTTTTTCTTTCCTTTTTTCTTTTCCCTTTTCTCTCCCACGAGATCTTCTTGCATGTGCGATCGATGCACTCGGTGCTTTTGTTCATGCACTCGATTACACATGAGCTCTTCTCTCCTGAGAAACAAACAGACGGGCCATTAGCTCAGCGCCTGCATGAAAAGCTGCTGCTGCTGCTGCTTTTTGCAAATGACCCCCCACCTCCACCCCCCTGCAGCCAATCTCAGGCAACTTCATTTATTCATTATTTTCTTCCTGTGGCTGCTATGGAAGGCTATTGTGAGGAGAGCCGTCCGTCACCCTCCTCCTCTTTTCACTCCTCCTCCTCCTCCTCCTCCAGCTGCTGCTGCTGTTCCAGTTCCTGTCAGGCTGCCTCACTCCTCCTCCCTGAGCATCACTCGGGATCGAGGTGGGGAGGGGGGTTATTCAGGGGTATTTTTGCCTCCTGATCCCTGGATAGCCTTCCACTCGGCCGTGCCCTACCAGGGTGGCCTGGACTCCTGCTATCACCACTCCCCGACTCCCAGTCCGTGCTCGTATTGATTATATGAGTGTGGGGATGTCGTCCTCTTTGTGAGGCCACCACCTCTGATCAAATCAACCTTAATCAATATATTTTTTTCCTTCCATTTTCAAGATTAGCATTGGTTTAATTGGCAGCAGCAGCAGCAGCAGCAGCCGCGGCGGCTCTGCTCAACAGCTCAGCAGCCGTCTCGGTTTGACAGCCCGTGAAGCAGATTTGAGGTCCGGTTTCACAGTTATTACCTCCAGCTGCATCAGCCCTCACCAAGTCACATCACGCCTGATTAATGAGAAAATTAAAATAAAATAAAAAACCCACTGAACGTTGTAGAATTTGACAACAGGTGTCAATTTATTAAATCAGGTCAAAGGTGAGGCACTGTTGCAGGACGGTCAGAACAGCCTCATTTTCATCATGAAAGGTTTTTTATCTTACAAAAACTCGACATGTCGCAATTGAAAGGCTTCCGTTTGAATTGTTTTCAGTCTCATCAGGACACGGCCGGGCCAATCAGCATCCTCTGAGGAGAAAGAGGCGGAGCTACAGCCTGACCCAGGAACAAAAAGCTGCTATCAGCTTGTGAACAGCATCTGTGTCAGCGTGGATGCTGCAGTAAGAACAGTGTTTGTGTCAGACTCTATGTCACAAATGAATGGAAACTAAATCCGTTTTGGAAAAAATAAAAATACACGTAACAAATCACGAAATAAGTAATTGATTTTCCAATGGAACGTGACAGGAAATAAGTTGGATATAATAATTGATTTAAAAAAGAAAAGGGGGCAACATGGCAGTGCAGTGGTCAGCACTGGCACCTCACAGCAGGGAGGTTGTGGGTTTGAGTCCAAAAATATGCATGTGAATTGACAACTCTAAATTGTTGGTGTGGGTGTGAGTGAAAATGGTTGTTTGTCCTTCAATTTGGCCCTGCGATGAACCGGCAACTTGTCCAAGGTGAAGCCCCGCCTCCCCCAAAATAGACAGCTGGGACTGGCTCTTGAGTGCAAGACGGGGCAGAGATAGAAAATGAATGAATGAATGAATGAATGAATGAATGAATGAATGAATGCATTAACAAATGAATGAAGGATTGATTGAACATAGAAAAACAGTTTTTAATCTCCAGAGAGCTGAATTCACACTGTACCACTTTCTCTGCTGGGCTCTGTGACCAGTGTTACGATGGAATACGATGCTGTAGGAACAAAAGGCTGAATTATCATCATTGTCAGGTGCTCAGGGTTTTCAAACAGGTTTAATGCACAAGCAGCTCAGATCAAATCCATTCGTTTGACCCTTAAAATATCTCGGCACAGGAAGCAGCTTCTTCCTCATGCATCCATCCATGATGAGCCGCTGGAGGGTGAAGGTGGCGAGAAAGTGATTTTCACTTCAGTCACACCCATCCTCCTGCTCACACTCTCAACATTCCCTGCTCTCACCCCCTCACCCCCACCACCATCACCACCACCTACTTCCTGTGTTTTCTTCTCAACCTCCCTGTTCTCAAGATCCCCCCAACACACACACACACACACACACACAAACCCCCAGTGTGCTCTTCATTATCAGTTGCTGTGTTGCTGAGTGGTAAACATGTTATTCAAGATGCTCGCTGTCGAACACATTTGTTTAGGGAGGCTGAAGCGTGAGGCCTCGCCACGCCACTCTGAGGGGAATTAATCTAAATTAATCTGCGACACGCTGAGCAGGTGTGCGTGGACACGCGTTTTACAAGCGCGCAATAATGACGAAGGGAAGCAATGAACCTGGAGGTCACGAGCAAATCAATTTTTCTGTCGTCGTCAGCCACCAGCGTCCTGCGAAAAAGGTCGCGGAGAAAAATGTAACGGGGAGGCGGATCGTCACATGACGATCTGAGCCCGTTGCGCCACTTTGATCTGCTGGAATATTATCTCGACATCCCTGCGAGTGTTTGTCACATCACGATGTTCCCACGACTCCTTCAACTGGTAGTGCGGATGTGAATCAAATCAATAATGAGAAGAGAGAGATGAGACTGAGTAATGAATCCCAGCCGTGTTCAACACTGCTTCACTCATTTTATGCATTTGTCTTTCCCTTTTTTTTTTTTTTTCTTTTTTTTTTTAAAGTGCAACACAATATCAATATCAATCAGTCCAATTTTACTCGAAAAAGCCCGGGTTCGCAAAAACAATTTGCCTCCCAAGGGCTTTCTATTCTCTACAGACGCAACAGATGAGTGGTGCACACAGTGAAGCAGAACATGACGTTGGAGGAGTCCAAACATCCAATATCACACCCAGAGCCGACCCCACCTCTGGAGGGTGAAGAAGAGATAGATAGATATATAGATAGATATATAGATAGATAGATAGATAGATAGATAGATAGACTTTTGAATACGCTTTATTTTACACATTCTGGCAAACAATCTTTACATATTAATTAAAATAGAGATTGGCAGACAAGCCAGAGTGAGGCGCAAACTTTCATTATATAGATATAAATATGTATACAAATATAAATGAAATAAAATGAATCAATTAAATGTTTGAGTCGCAGTCGGTAGGTAGTGAGATGAGGAGCAGGATGGTGAAGAGTGACTGTCTTCAGCTCATCCAGAGACACACGGTGGAGGCACCAGGTGCTGGTGATGAGGCTCGTCCATCTCCTCTGGATGGCAGGTGGCTCCAGATTACAGGTGAGGTCCAGACATGAGTTCTCATAAAGGCCTGGGGAAGGAGAAATTTCATTCACAGCCCACAAAAAAAATCCCATAGCCGTTTCCTTGTGGAGAACAGACGACCTTTGTTTATTTAATGGCTGTCATAGGCGAAAAGCAGGGTAATCTCAGAGGGAGAAATCACTGCACCACTAGAGAGCTCCTAATGAATCGACCTTCAGTTTTGTCAGATGCGATTCAGTTCAGAAGTTAATAAACGCCATTGTGCGACCGGCGCTGAGGGCCTTGCACGCGGAGCTGTAATAATAAAGACGATGTTATAAACCCTCAAAGTTATCCGCCCTGGTTCCCTGAGCCGTGTTTCCACGGCAACGCCGTCAATTCCAACCAGTGGCGGCGCATTAAGGCAAAGGGAACCTGGCCGGCTCGGCTCAGCTCGGCTCGGCTCGCCTTGGTATTGCAGATTGCTGTAGGATTAGCAGTGAGTGGGTCAAGGTTCGCTTGCCTCTTTTGTAAACACACAGAGCACTGAGCTCGGCTGGTCACTCAGCTTCTGATGGTTTGGAAGAGAGTCAGTGCTGTGAGAGCAGCGCCGCCCTGGTGGACGGGGAAATAAAGTCAAGGTTTTGCAACTGGAAGCTGCTGGTGTGTTGGGAAAAAGAGCCATGCGGACAAGTTGATGTTGAAATAATGAGGAAATAGAAACAGATACAAGCTCATCATAATTGACCAAAATGGTACACACACACACACACACACACACACACACACACACAGTCTCAATGAAGCAGACAAACTATTAACAATAAACAATTAAATAAATGACAAACTATTATTATTGCGATCGCAGTTGTTGTTATTAATTATCACTGATATTTACTTACTTATTCTCAAATGAACTTTGCGTCTTACCTCACTTTACATCATTTTGCCATTTTGTTTTAATTTATTTTATTATTTTTACTTATTCTATCACCGGTCTATTGGACAATGTCTTTGCTTTGTTAATTTGCTTCTGTGTTTTCATGTAATTTGAAAAAAATACAATAAATTCACGCACAGAAGCTTCAGAACCCAGAATTTTTACAGCCTTTTTTTTTTTTTTAATGTGATAAGGCTACGAAATAAAAGCGCTCAAATAATTAAGTGTGCAGAATTGAATCACGTGACTTGGGACCCACTCCCTGACTTCCTATCTGGCAAAAGCAGAAAACAGATGTTTGGAGAGATTGTTTGTTTGTTGTTGTTTCACAGCCAGCAGTTTGATTTATGGCCAAACACTGGCGCGAATAAACTGTGCTGCACCGAAGCCGAGACGCTTTGAAACTTTGAGTCTTTAGAGATAAAGACGCTCTTATGTAAATCCTTCCTGATCAACACGTCTCTGGAGTCTTTGCGTTTTAAAAAAATGTATTTACTTCTTTCAGTCCAGTTGCAGATGTGAGACATGGATGACTGATTGAGGGCAGGAGTCTCCGCCTACATGGCCTGGATAGTATCACACATTTTGCGGCCATAAATAAACTCGCTGATTGCTTCCTGAGCGTTTCCTGCATTGCTGCACTTGTCCTCCAAATAGGCACTCTGGAAAATCAAAATAGATCAGATTGAATCAAAACAGGTTCTTTTCTTTACCCGGTTTTCAGCCCACCATTTTAGGCAACCATGCAGATAGATAGATAGATAGATAGATAGATAGATAGATAGATAGATAGAAACCCAGTATAGTGGATGATTAATTGTGCACAAACACCACAGTGTTTGCTGCTGTGTGTGCTCTCTGATGACAGTGATTGGCTGAGCTCTCCTCGTGATGACACTGAGCGCCGAGCCGAGGTCTGGCTTCAATCAGCCAAACGCCACCTGTTGTGTCTCCATCGGCAACCCCTAATGCGTGTGTGTATGTGTGTGTGTGTGGGTGATCAATGCAACGGCCACACAATCAGGTACAGGTGAGCTCATCGAACCTGCTGCACGTGGTCTCTTCCTCGATTGCTGGGGTCGAGGAAAAAGAGCGAAAACACACAGTGTGTGCACAGTTGAAGGGAATTTCTACACGTATATACATATATATATGTATATTTAAGATATTATTATTAGATATTAAAAAATACATATTTTCATACTTAAACTTTAGTTTTTTCTTAGAGGCTTGTTTATTTATTTGTACAATTGCTAGAAATAATTTCACAGAACTGATCTTCAATAGGCAAAAGAAAAAAAAGATATAAATAATGATGAAATAAAGAAAGAATGTTTCAGAAGCATATTCAGAATTACCACTATGCCTGTTTTCTACATAATTAAAATTAAAACCATCTGAAGATAGTAGCCAGGGATTCAGTACTAATGGTGACCATAATAATGTGAATAAAATCTTAAATAATAAATCGTAAATAATCCTAAATAATAGTGTTGAGTAAAGAAAAGCAGAAGTCGGAACCACAAGGGAGTGAGAGAAAAATGCTACGAGTCATTCAGATCTTCTGCCCCCTCCGTCTGTCCGTCAAGTCGCTGTGAAGCATTTTGGCGTGGAACCAGATCCCACACACACACACACACACACACACACACACACACACACACACACACACACACGTGTCAGCAGTGCAGGAGATGGAGCTCGGGCCAAAATGAGCAGCAGCAGCAGCAGCAGCAGATCCACATCCTCGGTGGAGAGCTTGTTGGAGAAGACACGTGCAGTCTTGCTTCTATTTTCTCACCTCTTCACAGCTGAGAGACGTGACACAGCACCGATCCATACGCACGATTGCATGCATGAGCATCTGCGGCTCGGCTGGACTTGGTCCCTGCTGTGAGTGCCGCCAGCCAAGCTGGAACTGTTGACGGGGAAATGAACCGCCTCTGACATGTTACCAGATTTCGCTACTTTTTTCTATCTTCAGATCCATATTTTTACATCCTGGTCTCCAATGGAGCAGCTATGCATCAATCATCCAACGACCTCTCTACATCTGCAGAAGGCAGCACGTTTAGCCCTCTGTTTACAGCTTCCTCCTATAACTAATGTAATATCTTTAGTTGAGGCCAAAATGATTACCCCCCCCCCTTGTGAAATTAGACAAATTCTTGATTTCTCTCAGGAAAGGAACGTTGCCGAGTGTTTATGGTGTATTTGCTTCCAAATTAACAAAGACAAACTGTCCACAAGTTTGATAAAGATATTTTATTGATACAGTGGGTTAAAACAAGACAGGGCAAAAATGAGACGTTGCCATTAATAGTCAACAGTGTCCACTTTTTGGGCCATTATTCCATTTAAAAAAAATGATTCATTCCAAATTGCGTTTTTGGGCATTCACTTTGAACACCCGCCACAGATTGTCAATCTGATTGAGGTCTGGACTTTGTGTGGTCCACTCGAGGACCTTGGTTTTGGTATCCTTCAGGAATTGTTGGACTAATCTCGATGTATGCGTTGGGTTATTGCCTTGTTGAAATAGCCAGCGACTACATATTTGGCGAAGCTACGAGCAGATTTCTGCATATTGTCCCTCAAAATGTCAACATAATTTTGTTGTCATGTTGTTATGGAGCCAATGGACTGCACAAGTGTGGTTTGAAAGCTGATCGGTTAATTAGGTGTGTTTTGAAAGCAAAAATTTACATTGGGGGATATATTAATGACCACTCCATCATGTGGACTAATATTTTTGAACACCCCATTTTTCACTATATTTGACACAAATCAAGCCTAAAAGTGAAAATACTAAATAATACTAGTGAACGTTTGATGATAGAAAATTTTATTAATGCTTAAATAATTGGGAAGGATTTTGGGAAAATGTTCCATCATTCCAGAGCTATTCATTTTGCCATCAACTGTATAGATCCATATATAGAGTCAGCCAAAAATAATGTATACACACGTCAGAAAAAGAAAAACTTGCATAAATATTTCAATACCAAATTCATCACATGATTCATGCAAGTTACCTTTGGCTTCTACAGGTATTCATATGCATAGAAGTACTTATACAAATTAAATATTCATACAAGTTTTTCTTTTCCTGTTGTATTTATACATAATTTTTGGCTGACTGTATATATATCTATATATCTATATATATGTGTAAACATATATATGTATATATAAATGTGTGTATATAATCATTATTATACACACACTCGAATGTTTCGACTGCAACCCAGTCTGGCCTGTCTGTCTCCTTCTGTCTCTTTATTTTTTGGAATTTTCTTTTCCCCCTAACGATTCCAAGCAGATGGCGCGGCCACCAGGGACGGGGTCTGCCCTAGGTTTCTTCCAACTGGGGAGTTTTTCCTCGTTGTCACTGTGGACTCGTGCTGCTCAGTTGGGATGTGTTGGTTTTCTCTCTGGTTGAGCAAAACACTTTGAGATGCCTTTGGATGTGATTTGTCGCTTTATATATACAGTATATATATATTAATATATAAAAGTTGATTGATTTGATTGACTGAACGAGGAGCAAGCGGCGAAATTAAGGCAAGTGTCAGTTTACAGAGACACTTTGTCGGAGAACACTGGTGAGGGGAATTACGGGACCTTCAAAGGAACTCAGCATGCTTCCATCATGAAAGAAAATGGCCTGCAATTAACTTCCCGGGGCATAATTATTGTCACATTCCCCACAGATCTCTGGCACAATTATGGCGAGTGGAGCTCAACACCTCCATCCATGTGCTCCCCCACCCCCGGGTGTCGAGAAACCTCATTTATTTCCATTCCACCTCACAAAAAGGTTCAGGTTCCAGGAAAAGAAACTTCCTGTGCTGCTGGCGGAGAAAAGGTTGTAGAAGTCAACTCGAGAGAGAGGAAAACAAAATCAAAAAGCTAAAAGAACTTTCAAGTTTTTCCCCATTTAAAATTTATTAACTTAAACATCTTTTGACAGAGAAGACACATCATTTCTATTATGTTACATCATTGATCTGAAAGTCATTTTCTGACTGTTGAAATCGAAACTCGGAGTCCAAGGTGGCGTTTTAGAAAGCGGGTCGACAAAGAGCAGCAAGTGTTTTGTTTGTTTTTGGTCACTTTCTGGGCTGGGCTGCCATGTAAAGAGCCACCAGACAGTAGAGAGCGCCCCCTACAGTGAGAGCCATGGTGGTGCGGTACAATAGTTTGTCTGGGTAGCCCCGCTTCAGGTGGACAGGGACGCCATCGGCCACCTGAGGGAAGACAAGTCAGGAGGGGACGGGAGGAAAAATTGTTTAGTTTTTATTCATCAATATGTTGATTAATAGACCATTTCAAAAATAGACCATCTTACCATTACCATCACATTTCTTTAAACAGAAAAATTCATTAGTCAGTCTTGCTCCAAATTTTGCTAAAGTGAAAAGTCTACTTTACTTTGTTCAAAAAAACTTTTCTCAATTCAAATATAAAGCACAGAAGAGCAGTGTGACAAGGCTGACTTGAAGGCCAAAGTCTCTTCGGCAGTGTGAAAAACACGACATTCTAATGTTTTTTTATTTTTTAATTGTGTTTCTGATTAGTCTGCCTGAGATCAGGGTCTCTCATTCTTTCACCAACAGTGCCATAAATGATCATTATCTAAAACTAATCAACTGAAACTGCTTTGTCTGATTTCCTTTATCAGATCCTTCAGCATTTCACCTCATCCTGATCTTTGTATTTAGTTGTATTTGTATCTGTATTTTAGCTGCAAAATGTCTGAATTCTTGAAAAGTGCTATCCAAATAAAATGTATTATTATTGTTACTATTACTGTTATTATTATTATTATTATTATTATTATTATTATTATTATTATCTCCTCTCAGGTACCTGGAATAACTTCTGCAGGTCGGGAACTTTGTTGGGTCCCAGGTACTCCACTGTGGGTCCTGCCTCCGACACCATCTTGGTGGGCGAGGCAAACACCATGGCCGGGGCCTCTGTGGGGACGCCGGGTCTCAGCCCCTGAAAGGACAAAACAGCATGGATTACAGTGAGGCACAGCACACAGATCTACTCAGCAGATGGGAGACCGTGATTAGCTCTTCGTAAACGTCTCAGACATTTTTTTTTTTTTCATAAAAAGTTAACTTTTAACTGTTGTTGGCTGAAACCACCGGGGGCACATTTGACTTCCTAATGTGATCGGGCTCCATCACTTGAAGCTCCCAGAAACTTTGGCAGACTTCTTTTTCCCCGAAGACCAAATGAGAAAATTGAAATTTGAGGGATAAAAGTGGCTTCCTTTTACGAAGGGTTAAAGCTGCACAAAGACGAGAACATTGGCCAAATCGCCCAGCTGGTGAGCTCTGGCAAACACTGTGCTGGGTCTCAAATATTTTATTCCTGCTGCAGTTAAATAATTGTGGACACGTCTGGAGAATATCGAGGAGCTGAGATAAGAGAACTGGCCAAATCTGACCCCGAACGAAGGAGGATGATCAGTGTTCAGGGACATTCTGTGCCTTTGGAATATCAATAGCACGTATCGCTGCTGCAGAATGAAAAGTTGTGAGGTTCAGCAGCACAGACACCCTTCAAACAGAGGCTCCATGTCACGACTCAGACAAAGGAGGCGAAAATAAACACTCATTAAGATCCTCACAAAGGTCTGCAAAACACTGGAACATCACGTGCACACACACACACACACACACACACACACACACACACACACACACACACACACACACACACACACACACACACACACACACACACACACACACAGGTGATTATCTCGGCACGCCGACCACCTCACCATTCACCTCTCAAGCCTCCACTTGGAGGTGTGTGTCTGAATTACTGAAGAGCTGCTCCAGCTAAGCACCATAAACAGCCCCCTGTTTATGAGGCTTTCTTCTCTAATGAAGCCTGACCGCATAATTAAAATATATATGGGCAAATTAATGAGTCACACAACTGGAGAAAAAAAATATTTTGACAGTTTATTCTGTCTTACTGCATTTTAACTGCGTTTGATCTTTCAGTCAGATGTAAACTGATAAAGTCTTGGCTCCTCCACCTCCTCCTCCTCCTCCTCTCCTTCCTCCTCTTCTCAGTTGGAAGAATCTTCTCACCAACCTTTCCATTTGGAAATGGCTTCGGGAGCCGTTACCTTGGTAGGGTGAGTGGAGGCAGAGAGTGTGGGAGGTGGGGAATTCAACGTGACATAAGAAGATGTGGAGGCACTGATGGCAGATTATTTTTTATCTGCTTTTAAAAAAAAAAAAAAAAAAAAAAAAACAACCTTCAGCTGAAGGAAACTTTTTTTTTTTATCTTATTATTTTTACAGTAAAGAGTGTGAAGCACAGTCAGCTCCACACGCTAAGGAGTGACAGTCAAAATGCTGATTAGGAGGAGTAGGTGTTAATTGTGACTGGTTTGATGAACGTGCCTCCACACATTTTGCTTGGAGGAGAGGTTGAGCTAAGATCACATGACCGTGGGGGACAGATACTGTATATCACTGTTAACACAAGACTAATGCACACCACAGGTTGGCTTTTAATACCCATTTGCAGCTGCTTTTCCAGTGTGAGACCTCAAAATAGTATAGTGTCTATTTTGCAGTCAAAAGACATCGGCCTGGATCTGTTCCTCCCTCTGCTGAAAAGCTAATTTGGACATCTGAGCAGCAGCTAGTCAAGTCGTATTAAACTCTTAATAACGAATTCCAAACAAACCTAAAACACACTCATGATGTAAACTGAGGCATTAAATATTAATAGGCTCAGATTTAGGCTCTAAGTATACCGGAAAGCTTCACTATCTTAGTTATATCACTTCTGCCCGGTAACGTTTCCCCTCTTGGCCCAAACAACAGCAGTGCAAGCTACATAGTGATTCGCTGGTACAAATGATTATCAAGAAAACAATGAGACAAGTGACGCCAGGACAACAAGGGGGCTGGGAGGGATAAAGGTCACTCCTGCCAGATGCTCCGAGCCGCCATTGAATTTCGAAAAGAGCTGTAAAGTCGAGCAAAGAGCCGAAACCCAAACACAGAGAATAACCTTTCAGACTAAAAGGTCCGGTGACATTTCTGTGATAAGCCTGTTAGTGGCGGCAGGAATTAGCATTTTCAAAAAAGGGCCAGGGCTCCTATATTATGGCCCGATAAGTCTTCTAACAATCGGCCAGCTTATTTGATAAAGGTGAAAGCCGAGACATTATCTAAATGGACAAAGATTCGCTAAAGGTGGCGAAACAAACACCAAAATACATCTAGGGGAGAACAACAACACTGCGGGAATCTGGGTAGACCCGCTTCGGCAGCTACGGAAATGCGCTGAAACACATTACGACATGAAGGTCATCCCGGCGGATAACGAGTGGATATTTCAACCGCAGACATCGACCCGGTCCTACCTGAGGGTTGTAGGCGGCGGCGGGAGCCGATCCCGCCAGCTTTTGTGTGATCCCGCTGAATTTGTAGTACATTTTAGTCCTGAAGGACGGGGAAAAGGTGTCTTCTTGCACACGATCGACAAATTGAGGGCTTTGCTACCGTTGCAGTCGAGGGAGAATGACGTTGTGACGGGCTGCCCCAACGCTGCCGGTGTAAAATGTCCGTTAGGTCGCTCAACGGCCACATAGCCTAATACTGCATCTACGTTTATTTTAGGGTGACAATGTTTTGATAACCGACAACCAGGACGCTTGGTCCGGCAATTAGATACTCAAATGACACTTAAAGTGTACTTACAGATATGTTTAAAGTAGAACTTTTCTGTATGGATAGAAAATATATATTTTTTCATTTAAAAGACATTTCAACTTTACATAGGAAAACAGGACATGAAAACATGAAATGTCCTGAAAAAAGAGGGTGTTTGGTGACATTTTTTTTTTTTTTTTTTTTTTTTTAATTGTACTTTGTTAGAATCGATGTCCTGGTGGGAATCACAGACTAAACCTGCCACTGGTGTTTAATCTGGTATCTGATTAGAAACTTTTTTTTCTTCTTTTCTTTCTTTTGAGTGTAAAAGGTTTATTTCTTTTGTTGGACCACAAGGACAACCAAGCCCCATGCTTCATTACATGAATCCTCACATTATCCTGCATGTAAAGTTACAATCAAGGTCTGACGTTATAATTTGAGTCAGAAGTTGTTGTTTTTTTAAATCCCTGACTTGAGTGAAATGGTCTTGCATTAAGGATAATTTCAATACATCAGACAACAGTATCCTCCTGTGAAAATGTTGGCTTCCTTCCCTGTAGCTTCTTGGAAAGAGTGATGCTTGGTTGGAAAGCGCAGAACCATGATGCAAGGCAACCATGATGCGCCTAAGGGAACGAAACCAACACTTGTCTAAGGATGTTGTCACCACCCTGGTAAAGCTATCAGTGCCCTCTGTGACATTACAAAGTAATGGATCCACAATTGTGCATTACAGCACCTGCATCCCGAAAGACAGAGCAAGGTAAGAGTAAACATTAACTTAATTCAGTTTTTTTGTTTTTATTTTCTGAAGGATTGGCTCTATAAGCCCTGCACTCGTGACCTGTTCCTTCTTCATCTGGGAATGAGCAGCAACATAATCAGACCAAAACCTATGAAAAAAAAAATCGATACTGAGAGTCACACAAAGGCCGCAAAACTTCCCAAAAGCAAATATATTCTACAGAGTCGCTCTGTGCACCACTTTTTCTATGACAGGGATTTTCCTGAAACTTGTTGAAAAATTGCAGCCCCCTCAAGATGAATCACACCAGGCAGTTTGCCAGAATCAGTTTCTCAGGCACTACAAAAAAAAAAAAAAAAACACCATCACGTCTCTTCTCAAGGTGCCACAGTGTTCAAAACTGGAAGCACCTCATTGAAACATCTAGGGTTTCCCACTTCTTCTCTGATGGCTCCTGCTGACTACTGTGTACACAGGGTTATATGAAACATCAAACGAAAACAGTGGGCCAATTTAGAATGATATACAATAAGTTGCAGCTGCGAAACCCCACTCAACGATTTTCCTTTATTAACAGCATCTTGCCAACTGCCAGCATAATAGCTAGTCACCTTTTTATCACCCTGATGAGGTTCCTTGCATACAGGCTCGAGTGTTTCTCATACTCCTGTGTTGCATTTGTTGGGTTGTCATCAGCTCCAGATGTAAGGCTCCAGGTTTCTTTTTTTTTTTCTTTTTTTCTTAAACATTTTTCAATAATGCATTAAAGTTTAATCACTTTTGCGGTGCAGTTTCATTCATGATAAATAATTCAAAATACATTTTGCTGCGAGTAATTTTATTCTAAAAGCTCACACATTGATCACATGAGCGACAGGTCCACCGTCTACTGATGAAAAAAACGCTTTGACTGATGGTTTTAATTAGACTGGGCCAAAAATCCACCCGTCTGGGGGCGACACAGCTAATAATACAGCAGGCCAGATCGAGAACGGATCACCATTTATTTTTTTAATGACTGTATGTACAATATAGAACAATCACAGTGATAACATGACAACAGAGATACTGAGATACGCACCTTCTAGAACACAAACTGAAGTAAAAGACTGTGCAGCTCATGAGGAGGCAGTGACAAATGTGGACACAAACACAAACAAAACAGTCAGACAAATAATAAATACTTAAATTTTAGCGCTAACGGAAACTCATCCGCTGTGTGAGTGCGTGTGTGTGTGTGTTTGCAACAGGAACAAGAGGAGGAGAAATGCACAGAAAGACTGTTGTGTGTGGGAGAGGTGTGGACTTGTTTCTTTGGATCACGTGTCTTCTTCATGGCACGCTGACAGACAAACACGTCTGAATCATGCATGTCACAACCATGATCTCCGTCATAGCGCTATTTTTTTCCTCACCTTTCAAATTCTATAAAGACGGCAGTGGAGAAATGCCACCAGGAGGCTGCCGAGGCGAGTGTGCGTGCCCATTTGCACACAAATCAAACCACTTCATGATTGACATGTTGAAGGATGAGGTTGCCTTGGAGACGCAGGAACACAAAATGCCATTCATTCATTCATTCACTCACTCATGAGCGGAGATGCCGTCGACGCCGTGTCCCTTCGTTCCCGCTGAGCTGCTCCACATTGTGTCGCCGCTGTCATTTCTTTTATCTATTATTTTTTTTTTTTTTGGTGCCGCAATCTGTCACCCTCCGTTTCACACTCCACTCCTCCTGTCACAACTCTCGCCCCTTATTCATCGGCCGCCTCGCAGTCCTTGCTGACCATATTCCATTATCCTTGGACTCCGGCCCCTCCCACATGCAAAGCCAAGCACCCACTTGTTCCCTCCCTCCCTTCCTTCCTGTGTTTCACAGGTTTAACAGGATGCATCTAGGTCACACATCAATCTTGTGTAGCTCGGACCATCTGGGTGCGAAGCTTAGATCAAATTATAGGCCGGGTAAATAAACCAGCAGCACACTCTGACACACCGCAGCACATAAAGAACCCGATCCACCACCGTAACCATGGGGATACAGTGTAAACAGGGGCCACAACTGAAACTGGATTGACAGCGACAGTGTGTGTTTAAATAAATAATCGTTTGTGTGTCTATTCATCTGCTCAAACAAGAGCATGCTGGTTGGATAATTGAGATGGCAAACAAAAATCAGGTGCGGCGCAGAAGCAGGACAGGTAGGAAAGTTGATCCATGCTTTGTGCTGATGAGCGGCTGCGCTGCTTTGCTCAAAGTTGGCTGGACTGCCGGGTAGGAAAAAATAAACGCCAACAAAACTGGTTCATTGCAGTATCTCTGACGACAGGCTGCGTGCGCATCTGGCAGAGCGCAGCTTCAGTTCGTGGTAGCACTGCACGAAGCTGTGGTAGATGAAGGTGATGGGCAGCGCCAGGAGGACGATCCCGCTCACCACGCACATCCCGCCCAGAAGCCGGCCCCCCACCGTGACGGGGTACACGTCCCCGTATCCCACCGTCGTCATGGAGATGATGACCCACCAGGCGGCGGCGGGAATGGTGGCATAGTCCGGGTTCTGCACTCCCAGGTCCAGTCCGTGCTCCAGCAGCTGGGCCAGGGCGCTGTATATCGCCATGGCGACGCAGACAAACACCATCAGCATCACCATCTCCCGGTAGCAGCGCGTGAGCGTCAGGCCCAGAGTCTGCAGGCCCAGGAAGTGCCTGGCCAGCTTCATCAGCCAGAACACGCGCATCATCCTCAGGACGCGCAGGATCACACCGGCCGCTCCCAGGCTGGCACCCGGCATCCCTGCCCGGGCCAGTGCCATGGTGACGTAGTAAGGCGAGATGGCGATCACGTCGATGATGTTGAGCGGCTTGCGGAGGAAGTCCCACTTGTTCCTGGCCACCAGGAAGCGCAAAATGCACTCGGCCGTGAACCAGCCAATGCAAACGGCCTCCACGATCCTGCAGAGGGGGAGGAGGGTGTTGGACATTGAGCAACCAGGAAATACAGTAGCTGAGGTGGAGCTAGAGACAGATATAAAGTGTTGATAGGAAGTGTGTGAAGAAGATGAGATATGTTACTTTAAATCAAATATTTATGACATCTGATGCAATCGAGACGTAAACCCAGTAAACTGGAACAGGATGAAGCAGGACGAGAAGAAAACTACCAGGACAAGGCAGTGAGACCATTAACACTCAAACAGAGAGTGAGGGAGAGAGAGAGAGAGAAAGAGAGTGACAGAAGCAGAGCACATGATTAGCGCATTGATTAGCGCAACGAAGGCAATCAAACCAAATTATAGTGAGAGAGGCAGTGCTCGCTCACAACAGCCAGAGCGGGCAGGACGGGAAAATAGCCCAGAGCCCCGGGGAAACATCACTGCATCTACACAGTCGGCACCACACTGGAGCGCTCCACCAGTGCAGCTCCACCAGTGCAGCTCCACCAGTGCAGCTCCTCCAGTGCAGCTATCTTAGGGAATGTTTCCACAAGCATACCTTGGCTCGGCTTGGCTCAGCCAGGGTCGGTTTGTGGTCGTTTCCACTGGTTCAATCGTCACCATTTTGGTCCCTGCTCTGTTGGGGTTCCAAGTGTGCCGAGCAGGGACCAAAATGGTGACGATTTGCAAAGAGCAGGAGACTGATTGGGTAAGAGTTTTGACGAAAGACAAATGCGAGTCCTTCACAAAAACCAAAACCATCATTCTTAAATGGCCAGCGTGTAGATTTATACTTTATCACGTACTGAAAACCGAAATGTTTATGAAACTGAAGGTGAGAATGTTTTTTTCTGTTTCCCGGAGTGCTTCACTATGAGATCAGACTAGACTTTAAAGCTAGACGAAACGGCCCCAGGTGGGTCTGCACCGGTGCAGTTCTCCGTTAGTGCAACTCAACCAGTACAGCTCCACCAGAGCAGCTCCACTAGGGGCAGTTTCATCTGGACTAAAAGAAAAGTTTAATATGACTGATTTGATACTGGAGCACTTCAGGTAACAGAAAAGCCCTTCAATCTGTCATGCATGGGGAAACTGCACTTTAAAATCAAACAACAACAACAACAACATTTTCTAGAACAGAATAAAATGCCACCTGTGGCAGACACGGTCTGGAAGTAAAAGGGTCTCCTCGTCCAATAAATGATAAACCCAGACAGAAGGTGAGCTTGGCTAAGTGGCATTATCACATGATTCTTCCGTTAAGCCCCTTCAATGATCTCATTATCCTCTGCAATATTAAGAACATGACATTAATCAGATGTCTTTGAGTCAATAATGGTTTTTCACATCAATGGGAGGAAGAGGAGGTGAAGGAGGTGTAGGAGGAGGCTGATGAAGATGGACGTTCGATAATAGAATTAGCGCTCTGCTTTTGGTAGATATATTGACCAGTCCTCTTTGGGAACACGGTTGACATGTGAGGACCCCTGTGTTGTAATGAAGGGCCATCCTGTCACCTAACACAAACACAACATCCCAGCGGACAAGAATCCCGCTTGGCATTGATTTTATTTATAATCAGTCTAACAAGCTAATAAAGGAAAAACAAAAAAAAGCAAAAAAACAAAACAAAACAAAACAAAAAAGGTTTCAGCCTTTTGGGTGACACATTGGATGGGAAGAGCTCGAAAGAACTGAGCCGACCAAAATGGTCCAATATTTTGACAATGATTAATGGCAAATGGTTTTCACTGAGCAATATCTCCTTTGTATTTGCGTATCGTTCACATTCGTAATGTTAATGTCACAACATGGCTACTTTTGAACAAAATAATCTAATTTCAAATAAAAGAGTACTTATACGTGAGTAATACACGCGTAGGACTCGCTTCTATTAATTCATTGTATTTTATTTTGCGCCTACTTGTGCTCCTCCACCGTCTTCCTCTTGGCGGTGTCCCAGTCTGGCAGGGTGCTGGCGCACAGCATGACCATGGAGACGATCACGAACATGACGGACACCGACGCCAGCAGCTGCGCCCCGACCGACGAGTTGGGCTCCTCGAAGGCTTTGCGGAGCTTCTCCAACCATTTGGCGGGACCCGCGAGAGGAGCCACCTGCACCGGCTCGTCTGGGCTCTGGACCCGGTCGTCCAAAACTCGGCCGTCCTCCTCGGACACGTCCAGCCCCATCTCGGACATCCTGTCATCCAGGCGCTTCTGGCAGCACGAGTCCAAGTGCGCGCTCTCCAGCCCCCAGTAGAGCATCTCGGCGTAGAAGGAGAGCTCACATTCGCCGGGCACGAAGCGGAGTTTGCCGGAGCGCACGTACAACATGATGAAGACGAACGCCTGCGCGTGTCGGTCGAAGAAGAACTCGTTGCGGTCCCGGTCGTAGTCGTCGCACAGTTCCAGCACCTCTTTCTCGGTGGCGCAGGCATGGAGGCGGCTGACGCGCCGGAGAGGGAAATCCCGGATCACCTCCCGGGTGAAGGCGTAGCGGGTTCCCCCCACGTTGAGCACACAGATGCTCTTTCCAAACTTCATGTCGGCAACATTCGAGCTCCGCGTCACATCTCCGTAATCACAAGTTCGGACGCATGTTTGGTGCTGGTGCTGGTGCTGGTGCTGGTGCTGGTGCTGGAGTTGGTGCTGCTGGTGCTGCTGATGGGGATCCAAGTGGTCCGTGTCCCCGGGGCGTGGTGCGCGCTGAGCGGAGGTGGCCCTGCGCTCAGCTCCGTGTCTGCCGGTGACTGAGTCCCTCCGTCCTACTCCTCCTCCTAGTGGAGGAGGCTCTCCACCCCAGTCAAGGGGGAGCCAGTCCCATTATGATGTCACACACACACGGACTCAACCGAGACAAGAGGGGGAGAAAAAAAAAAAAAAGGATCAAGACACACGTCAACATTGTCGCCTGTAAAAGAAGGATAAACTTTCTCAGCGGTGTGTTTTCCTGTCATGCGTGACGGCTTCAGAACAATGAAAACAGCAACAAGCGTCAATCAGGATTGTTTGCATTTTCAATGTGGTAGCCTGACACTGATTTTAAAGGTCCAACATCCTGCAAAATTCCCTTTACTTAATTTAAGTCCCTGTTCTAAGAAAAGGTCACTATGTTTTTTTATTTTTTATTTTTTATTTTTAAATGTTTTTATTCTATACTTACTTGTCTATACATCAGTGATGCTGCACTCATCTTCATGACAACACCCCTAGACTTGTCTCACTTGTCTTGTCTTGGCCCTCAGAGACCACCTTGTTTTTCTTCTCTTCCAACAAAGGCTCAGTTTAGCAGGAGGCTGTAATAAGAGAGCAATTTATGATTTCTGGATATTTTGTGAAGTCTGATACACTGGAATCCAGGAGATAAAATCCAGGTCTGATAAAAACAAAAAAACAAAAAAACAATACATATAATACCAATACAAATACATACATATAATACCAATACAAAAATGTGAACTGTTTTTTATCTCTCCAGTGACCTCAACTTTCCTCAGTTTCATCACGTAAATTGATACGTTTCTAAAATGATCAAAGCCTTGCTGGCATTCGGACCACATGGAAACACCTTTTTGCAATTGTCATGAGAAAAAAAAGAGAAACGTTCGAAAAAAAACCAAACATAAACAAAGCAAACACATTAAAGCAAACTGTGTAATGTCAACAAACTATTTACCATCGACACAATATCTCACATTAATGAGCAACTTTCAGGAAAAAATGACTTAGTATCTCAGGGGGGAAAGTGATTTTAATATTACGTTACAAGGTAGAATCATCACATTACATGTATTTTGTTTTGTTTTTATTTTATTGTCTCAACAGTATCAAAATGACACAACTGTTTGTTTTTTTTCTTTTCACAAGCTTTTCAGCAGAGCTCTGCAGAATCGTGGGAAAGTCGAAGAAGTTGCGTGGTGCGTGTCTGTATGCGTGTCTGGCCGTTCGTGAGCCCCCCCCGCCCCCCTTCTTCTTCTTGCTATCTTTCTTTTGTGCGCGTGCGCGGGAGCCCTCCTCAACGTCACCAGTCGGTGGTTTTTCGGGTTGATCCGACGCCGTTTGGCTGCCGCCGTGACTTCACTGTATTGTAAAGAGAACAGTGAATCCGAGCAGGAGGGGGGCTGGCGTTCAAAAAAAAAAGAAAGAGAGAGAGAAACCCTCCCGACTGCCGACTGGGCACACATCCGGAGCCTCGACGCATTTAATGCATCGCACCCGGGTCGTTTTTAACAAACTGACTTTTTTTAATTAATTTATTCATTCCTCGTAGTTTTATGGTGTACGCTCCGGGAGGGCAGAAATGGCGGCCAACATGTACCGGGTCGGAGGTATGTATACCAATGTGGACCTTCCATCACACACACACTCACACACGCACACACAAACTCGCTCTTCCGCTCGCATCCCGCCGCTCGTGTCTGCCGTTGCATGGCTGCCCGCTTTTTCCTTTTCGTTTCCCAAAAGCGCCGAGCTCTCGACTCTGCCCGTTCGTGGCGGAAGAGCCGCGACGGGTTGCAGTTGGGAAGGTGAGAATTTTCACCAAATATTTGGGAGCGAAAATGGGTCAGGCCTGCCCTGGCGTCTGCCGTGGCCATGGCAGTTAGCCGCCAGCGCTGCTAAGCGGCTAGCTCACAATGTAAACATTTTTTTTTTATAGGACGGTGGCCGTCCCCGTTTGCCTTCAGTTTTTTTTTAGGTGGGGGTGGGAGGTAACGACACGGGGGGTTGGTTCGGTAGTTGATGCTTAGCAGCGGCTCTGGGGCGGACGTGTATTTCGGGCTGTGTTTTACACGAGCTAGTGCGAGGCTGCCTTTGTATTTGCCTCTTCTGGCACGCAGCCATTAGTGCGACTCCTTATTGAGGCTAACGTTAGCATCACCGACGGCTCCGCTCATTACCACCACATCGCAGCAGTCAGAGCGCCATTTGTCTGGCACCCTCTCCTTCCCTCTTTCATTTTTTACCACTCAAAAAGACACAATCCTGCCATATGAGTCAAGGTGTACCGCCAGTTGTGGTTACACTGCATACACCTGGGTGCACCGGAGCACCACCAACAACCATCAATTAGCAGATTGTCTCACCCAGCTAGCCTATTAGCAATTCACTGCAGTCCGGCATTAAATTAAAGGTAAATGCTAGTAGCAGCAGCAGCGTCGCTTCATGGCGTCGCAGCGTCAGGTCGGAGGCTGCACCTCCATTCAGAGTCTAAACCCACCGCCGGTATATAATTCTAGCATGCTTGCACTCAAATCGATTTAAGCCATTTGCACCCAGTTATTATTACTACATTACAACTGCTGGCCCTGTTTTGTTTATCGGTGTTGTTTAATCTGGTGTCGGTGTGCAGCATCAGCTTTTTTCCTTGTCCATTTTGCTCACTAAAGGTGCTTTTTTTTTTCCTGCTCTCTGCAAATCAAGTTCAGTGCATTTAGTTTGTTTTATCTACGACCATTATATATACATATATATATATTAAAAAAAACAACCCAATTTTATACTTTAATACTTTGTGCCAGATGAAAGCGTGCCGATTTCCATTTGCAGTCCTTTTGGCAGGAGGATGGGCTGAAACTATGCAGTGATTACAAAATACAAACTCAGTGTAATGTATGGCGGGATGCTGTGTTCACATGGCACAGCAAAAAAAAACATCAACAAAAGCAGCACGTGCGATCCACACGGTGTGTAACCCACAGTAGATTGTCCTCGGTCTCTTGTCTGGCAAGAAACAGGTGGAAGTCGGGGTGAACTTTTAGGTCAGCGGTGAGATCGGTCCATTCTAGCACTTTTTTTTTTTACGAGATGAAGAATTGACAGAGCGGATTCTCTTTGAGTAGCGATAGAAGTGTCTGGAACTCCTGAGCAGAAGCGACTGTCACCTCTGGGTACAAGCCAATAACATCATGTTTAACTCTTCTCCGAGATGTTTGTCTGCACTCAGGCCAGTTAAAGGGCGTTTTAGTGAGAATTTCAAGGGAGCGTTCTTTCAGCTACTACCCAGTTAGTTAAACTGCTCTGTATCACAGGCAGCAAGGTGCGGATTTTGGTGAGCTTTCCCAGAAACTTGTCACTCAGGCGAGCCTCCCCTCTGTTTGTTTCTAACATATAGATTGTTTCTTACGCCTTAAAAAAAACCAAACCAAACAAACCTGCTTGCACCGGTATAGTTGGTTGTTAATTTTCTTTGTCCTAACTTGCCGGACAACCTTGAGGTTTCCTGTCGCAGCGCTAATAAACAGGGGACTGATTACATGAGCTGACTAGTTGTTGTTGTTTTTTTAAGTAATAATATTGTTGCCAATAATTTTTGTCCAAACAAAACAAAATTCGGAACTTTGAAATTTCAAAGCAGATTTTTTTTGTTTAGTTCAGTGCAGATACCTGCTGTAAGTGCTGTATTGATGCTGCTTTTTCACAATTGAGCTAATTGTGGCTAAGCGATGCCTCACTGTTTGTTTTGTGTTGCTTAAGTAATGAAAGACAGCCTTGTAACTTGTGAGAACCTAAAATCCATTCATGCTGAAGCACATTGTCAATGTGTGTGAATGAAACCAATAATAATAAACATATGGGGAAGTTCCAGAACCTGTTGTCATTGACTTGTGGTGTCGTTTTGACAAGGTTCCGTTCAAGAAGAATCAAGTAATCCCCACCGATGTGAATAGAGCATTTGTTTATTTGTTATGGGTACAATTAGCTTTGAATGACCGTATGTGCTTGCTGGAACACAAGACACAAGATTTGTTGCTGCTTTTTGCTGATGTGATGCAATCACGCTATTCTGTGCTTCATGCGGATCGTGCTGATTTGTTGCACGTTAATTTGTGTGCGAGTGCGCGTGGGTGCGTGTGCGTGCGTGTGTGAACGAGTAACAACATAGTGGTGCACTTGCTGAGCAGTTCAGAGAAAACGTGTGGCCTCCAGTGTGGGTGTTTTTTTTGCCACTTTTGGCTTTAGACGATATGACGAACGAGCGAGAACACTCAGATGTGGGAACCAGCCGGTGCAAGACTGACAGTATGACAACTTCACGTTGAACTATCACATTTTGACTGCATAAGAAAGAGAATGTTAGATTTACTTTTCTTTTATACACTTTTTTTTTTTTTAAATTGTTTTCCTTTGTTTTCTCATGCTCTGTAAATGCTGCTGTAATTAGGCCAATTTACCCACTGTGGGATTGATAAAGTAATTCATTTGCTGTCATTGCAGCTCTGACACATGTTACTTTATGGAAGGTATTTCAGCATCTAATGGTCAAAATCACAAAGTGTTTTGCAAACCATTTCAACGTTTATTCCCGACCTAGAAAGCCACCTCTACAAGGGGACTCACTCTTTTATTGCCAACATCTCCTGTAAGTGCTTTTTCTGAGTGAATTGGAAGTAAATTTATTTATTTCATAGTCATTTCACGTAACTCAAAACATATTTAAATATTTTCTCTTAATTCAATTGCACATTGGTCCCTTTAAGTTAAAGTAATTAGTTATGGAATTAAATAAAATTGCTCAAACTGAAGAATTTCTTCAGTGGCAGAAAAAAAACAACCTTCATATGTATCAATAAATGCTGCATCTGGAAATCTTTACCAACTAATTTGTAGAGACTGAAATGATTCACGTACATATTTCATTGGTGGTGTTAAATAAAGCAGACATGCACACTGCTTGTCAGTTTCAGCAACCTGGTCGTGGTTTCAGTATACAACACCAGCTTGTCCCTTTAGTTCTTTACTCTGCTCTCAATTATAGCAAAACATTTTGCTGATACAGAGTTTAGGATGCAAGTTGACTGGAATCAGGACGAGGTATGAATTATTCTTAAACCAACGTGTCTGTGAATAAATTTCACAAACGACCACATTTGGTCCGGCAGTAATGCGAAAACATGCATTCAAAAGGTGAATTTTCTGCAATTTGAACAACAATGTGGAGCTGCGCCTCAGATGTCACACCGCGGTGACGATAATGCTTTGTTTCCTTTTTTGCTCTCTGCAGATTACGTCTTCTTTGAAAACTCCTCCAGTAACCCTTACCTGATCCGGCGGATAGAAGAGCTGAACAAGGTAAGGCGAGGAGCCCCTTGGTGTGTGTGTGTGTGTGTTTTACTGTTTTACTACTTTGCTTGAACCCTGAAGGCAAATAGCCAGGATTCCTGGTAGTTACTGCCCCCAGCCCACCGGGGTTTGCCTTTGAATTTTTACAAAATCTAACAAAGACGACAAGACACCACACACACACACACACACACACACACACACACACACACACACACACACTACGGAGACATTGGCCAGGAGTTACAACATTGTATTGACATAATCATAAACAGTAGTCAGCAAGCTTACTTAAGTAGACATTCGTCCTTGGACTGCATCTCCTATGTTCAAATATTCCTCAATAAGTGTCCACAGACCATCTGGATCATCTAGTTGGTGCACGTCCTGCAGCATAGATGGTGCGCGCTCCATGCTAATCGAGTCTGTGACATCCCTCAGCCAGCCACTCCAACAAAAACAATTGGACTTCCGCACTCGCTACATCTTAAGTGCAATTCTCTTCACAGAGACCCTCCTTTTAAACACACTGCGTGTGTGAGATTAGATTTAGATTGAAAAAGGGCGACAGGTGTTTTCCACGGTTCCCACCCTGATGCTGATGTCAGAGGGCACTGTGGTGAGTGAGCACACGGCGGCGAAAGAAACATTCATTTTTACATTGTTACGCTGGAGACTGAAAGATCCACCTATACCTGCAGGACCGTTGCCAGATCTTCAGGTGTTGGGGCCTCCCTGTCAGAATATATAATAACATTCCACCGGAAACCGATGCGTTCCTCTGAAAACACCCAAAGATTCTGAACCTTCATTTGCAAAAGCAATGTGTTTTCTGAAACGGGGCTGATCTGAAGCAGACACACACACACACACACACACACACACACAGACACACACAGACACACAGGGTGGTCGGAAAAAATGTTTTGGACACCTTATGGATTTGTGATGTGTTGTATTGTCCTAAAAATCAACCGTAAGTATTTCAGTGCTGTTGATTTCAGTGGAGTCGCCAACATTCAGCCACATCCAGAGTAGAATTTGTTTTGTTTTTTTGTCTTATTGACTGTAAACAACAAAATCATTTGTTTATGTGCCTCTGATGCAGCCAAACAGACAAAAAAACATTTTCTGAAAAATATGTAATCATGATGATTTAATAATTAAAGTAATTTAATCATCAAATTTTAAGGGTATTGGAAAACGTATTTCCACTTCTTTAAGTCATCACTGATTAAAAAAACCTTTTTGTCACGTCTTTGTGAATATACTAAAATAAACAGGTTCCTTTTATTGAATGAAGAGGACAAGTGTGCCTGAATATGGATTATGCTGGAGATTAAGATAATTTTAGAAAGCACTGAAACAGTTAAATGTTTGTTTTCTTAGGATTAGAAGGAAAAAGGGTGTTAAAAATGCTCAGTTTGATACGGGATGCTTAAACTGCCTCTCTCTTTCTCTTTCTCTCTCACACACACTCTCTCGCACACACACACACACACACACACACACACACACACACACACACACACACACACACACACACACACACACACAGAAGTCCATGTGTGGTTGTGGGTGGCTGTGCATCACACCTTTTTTCTTTCAGTTGTTGTGGTGTTTTCCTTTAATGGTGTCCAGCTCTTCATGGTTATCACCTGCACTAAACCTTCCGCGTCTGTCTTCTAATCACACATCACATCCACTCACCGTCCATCAGTCAAAGTGCTGAACAGCCGGCGACTCCTTAAGCCCGTCAGACCCTGTTTATTCAGCCAGTCAGAAGGTCGATCAATCATGTGATCAAAAAGTGGCACTGCTGCCCCAGCGGGCTTGTCACGGCAGCTCGGAGGAGCCGGCTCTCCTGGGAAATCAGAGGGTTTGTGCAGCACTGTGGTGGTGGTGGTGGTGGTGTTGGTGGTGGTCGGGGGACTGGGACTGCTGGCACCTATTTTAGTCCTGTTGCCTCCCTCTGTGTTCCAGACGGCGAGCGGCAACGTGGAGGCCAAGGTAGTTTGTTTCTACAGGAGGAGAGACATCTCGCACAGCCTCATCCAGCTCGCCGACAAGCATGCAAGTGAGTAGCTGCTCCCGCCACACACCCGCCTCAGTTCAACTGAGCCGCTCACCTAAACCAGGGGTGACGCACTCAAATACATAGTGGGGCCAAAGTCTAGACATTGATATGTATTGAAAAAAATCTTCCTCCAGGTAGAACAGTCAACCTTTTAATGGACCCAAACAAGTTCTGCTTCAATTTAAATATGGAACAAGCAAAGCTTAATACTATACAATAATAACTTCATATAGCACACATGCAAAATCGACTTTCAAATGTAATAAAACTTGTAAAAATTGAATGCCTCTTTTATTTACTTATTCGCTTCTGATATAAATTTCAACAGTAACCCTTTCCACTGGATAATAATACATTTAAAAATAAAGTAACAGTCAACCAATGAAGTTGTAATAATAATGATATCCTTGATAGAACGTCCTGTCCCGTTTGACATGCCAAATTTCCCTGCAGAGCATTCTGGGATTTGTGGTATTAGTGGTACATGTGCTGTATAATACCGGTGGGCCAGCTCTAGTAGTGAGTTTGTATTGCCTTGCTGGCCAAATATAATTGCACTGTGCGCTAAATTTGGCCCACGGGCCAGAGTTTGACCCCATGACCTAAACCCTTCAACTGACCAGTTGACCTGACTCTGTTCTGCTGACCCTTTCACCAAACCCACTCACTCAAACCCTTCACATTGACCCCTTCACTCGTCTATTTTAACTGACCCATTCAAGGGACCTGTTCCGCACCTGTTTTACTTGATCATGTGAAATAACACCTGCCAATTATATCTGCAAAATTATTCCAAGAACTTCATGAGAGAACAGAACTTATACTTGAGTGTTTTCCTGACCGGCCACCCAGACAGGCCAGGGTGTTGCCCTGCCTTTGATCCCATGACCCCAGCGACCCTGAGTGCTGGGGGAAGTGGGCATAGAAGATGGATTCGTGGGTGGGTTTGAAAAACTCATTAGGTTTTATGTCAATGTGACACACATGTTTATAACATATTTATTACAATATCCTGGCAATAAGAATGCAAAAATAAATATTTAGAGAGCACTGCTTTTTAAGTCAATATAATCCACTGCTGTCTTGAACCAAAGTTCTGGAATTGTAGGCCACTGCTACCGTTATTTCCGGCTGTGCCCTGGGGGAGAAAATGTCATTCTGGGCTTTTCACAGCACGCCAGTCGTGTCTTGACATTTTCTATGTTCTGGCTCTGTGATTTTTTTTTTTTTTATCATTATTATTTTATATATTTTTACTTCCGTCTCCCCATACCTTCAGCAGGTAACCACTTAACCTCATAAAAAGGCCATTTGAGGCCGTTTGGTATCTTCTTATCGAATGCATTTGCTCCGTGCAGGAAGCCTTGAGTCAGTGTCCTCCACTGATTTTTTTATGAGAATGAAAAAAAAGAAAACGTCATCAAGTACACTTTTTTTTTGTTCATTGAACACTTTTTTTTTTCTTAACCTTCCTCAATAAGACCCAGCCTGACTGTGACTCAGACCTGCAGAGGAACGATTGAGAAGCAAGTCTTGTGGCAAGACGGCCTGAGCTCTCCTGGTGTTTTGCCTTCATATCTTAATAATTCAAAAAATCAATTTGGCGCCTCGAGAAGAAACGGGGTTGTTTGCCGAAAGAAACCTATATGCATTTACCGCGGTGCCTTACTACACACATTACGCCGGGCTGGCCGCTTCAAGTCAGTGGAATGAGAATGTCTCCCTGGCACAAGGAGAAGTCGCGCAGGTAAAGTGCACTTCATTACAGGGTGGGTGGGGATGAAATGTACTGAACCGGAATCAGCCGGCGCCAAACAGCGGAGGCGTCGGGGAGGCGTTTGTCTCCTCCCCTCGCTGCACTGACAGGCGGGAAAATGTTTCTTTAGAGAGCCGTCATGCATTAAAATGTATCGGCTGCTCTCCGCCTGTGGTGACGAGCGTAATGGTCACATTCATAATGAATAGCGGCGGCGCCATGGTGGGACATGGAGGTGCGATCTGCAGCCTAACGCCGACTCTACTGAGCCAGAGGTTGAACTGTGCAGACCCACGTCTGCGATGTGAAGCCAAATGCAGAAAGCGACAGAATAAAGAAGTCCGTGTTGGCTGCCATCATCAACATCATCGCTGCTGCTGCTGCTGATGATGATGATGATGGTCTTGGTCTTGGTCTCTTCTTCCTAGTTCATTTATTTCTTTTTTAATTTTATGAAGCAAAGATGTGGAAAAAGTGACAATGATTCAAATAGTTGTCAAAGCCGCAAAATGGTAAAGCAAAGTATTAAAAGATACCTTGCAAACTTGGATTTATAAAAGAAGAAACATTTTTTCTGTTTTGTTGTTTTTTTTTTCTTTCTTTGATGTATAAAGTCTTGGCCTCGAACTCCAAGTGTCTCGGTCTTGTCTCAATCTTGATATTCTGTGCATATGATAATCTTGGGGTGAATTCCAATTCCTCCCTTAACCCTCAATCTCAACCCTCAATCTCAAAAATGCGCGCTCCCGCGAGGTGCAAGTGCTGTCCCGATTCTAAGAACGTCAAGTTGAGGGACGAGTTTAAGGGCTGTATCGCCCTCAATATTGAGATTCTCCGGCACCACCCTTGGGAGTAAGGGCTACCCAGAAGGCATTGCGTATTTTCGCCAAGACATCGTCGAAAAAGATTGCGATGTAAAAGCGAGCTACAAATGGAAGTATTTTCTGAGTTAATAAAGATATAAATATTACGAAACCATTGTATTGTCTTAGTTTAAGACTTTTTTATGGATTATTTACATCGTTGTTGCGTAACATTTTTTTTTTTTACTTTACGAGGTTTGTCAACCGGACTGGCGGTCCCGGCTTCACATTACTTGTATACCTCTTTGTGTAGCGAAGGAGGACTTCTTCCTTTTTCACCGTCTTTTTCTTTTTCTCCTTCTTCTTCGTCGTTGTCGTCTTCTTGACAGACTGGACGTAGCTTTGGCGTAAAGCCGCCCCCCACAGTCTGAAGACGTAACTGCACTTAAGGGGTGTCCCATTTCTAAGCCCTTACACTTATTTTTGAGGGCCAAGATTGAGGGTTAAGGGCGAGGGTTGAGATTGAGGAGTTAAGGGAGGAATTGGAATTGGCCCTTGGTCTCGGTTGGTGCGTTCTTGACTGCAATACTAGTTTCTCACGTGTTAACCAGGCCCACAGCATCCAACAATGTGGCCTGTTCATTTCAATGGAGTTTCTCACCTGGCGCGTAACCCGGAAAAGATTTTGCCTTCCGGGTTACTTCCGCATTATGCAGGCACCATAGCGCATGGAGCAGAAGTACGAGGGAAAGTGACACTCCCCTTCCCATCATGCCTCTGTAACTCCCGGGATGCATCAGGCCACATCAGCCAATCAGAACGAGACGAGACACAGCAGCACGTACGTGCAACACACCGTGTTGTTTTTTTGGAAGAGAAACGGTAGCAGGCCAGAAGAAGATCTGAGCTGAGCCACAAGCTAAGCAGCACTTAGATGCTTTGTTTTTTGCAGTTTTTTTTATTTTTTTTTTTTTTTTAAATGATTCACTGACAGGAAGTGACACCCCTCCACACGCCGGAGCTTTGATGTTTCCCACCGTGATGAGGGTGCTCAGCTTTTGTTTGATGCCTTCTGTTGTTCTTCTGTGTTCTTCTGTGTTGTTTCTTATTGACTGTGCTTTTTCACACTCTTATCTGTCGCTGCTCAGACAGCCGAGTCAACCAGCCAATAAAAGGTTTCGGTCAAATCAGTCAGTCAGTCAGTCAGTACTGTGTAAGAGTCCGACTGGTGCTGCTGGCTACAGTTTGTGCTGCTGAGGAGACATGCAACACCGATTTAAAACAGCAAGAGTAACTTCCTATGCATTGTCTGCAGCCGCCACCCAGTGTCCAGTACGCCCTCCCATTCATTTCAATGGAGTTGCTCACCTGCCGCAGGTGCCGATGAAGTCCACCATTTTGAAATGGCTTCAGGGCCACTTCCGCATTATGCAGCGCCACAGAGCACGTAGCAACAGTGTCACTTCCCATCCTGTGGCACATGTGATGCATCAGGACGCATCAGCCAATCAGAGGGAGCCGGGACAAAGCAGCACGTATGACGCTGTGACGTCACGCTAGGAATATAAATCTGTTCTCTGGTGATTTTCTGGCTTTTATAAAATGTTTTTAGAAAGATTAAAACATGGCTCGAAGATTTATTATGAACTGTGTTTCAGGTCAGGTCCCCCGGTCATCCATTTTACAGGCATTTAATTTTTTTGTATTATGGTCTCTGGGGAAAAATGTTTTTTTTTGGCTGCAGTACCTTCAGTGGCCACAGTCTGTTATCCAGTTCTTGAAATCCATCCATGCCGCTGCCTCCTCGTCCAGAGAGGAGAGCAGCTCCATCACTGCTCTACTTTCTGGTTTCCAACATACATTCATCATGGTGCATGAGAACAAAACAACAACCCCCAGCATCACTGCTTCCAGCCAGCAATACATCATGAGCCTATGACTGCAACCAAGAGAGCGCCGACATTATCCTCTTTCACACCGAGCGACTCGTCTCTGCAGTTTAGGAGCTGCCGCCTTGACAAAAAGACTTTGGTTCAAGTTCAGGACTTGAGTCGGTCGTTCTTTGCGGCTGATGATTTTATTTTTCGCTTGGAACCTGAGACGTCTGCTATTGTATCCAATGGAAAAAAGAAAGTGGTCATCAGTCAGAAATGGAGAGGCTAAAGTGCAAAGTCATTTTTACTCTGAGGATAATGGCCCATGTTTTCTCTCCCGCTCTCTCCACTTGATGGCTTTATTGTGTTGCAAAAAATGATGAAAAGCTGTGTCAAGAATGAAAGAGGCTGTGCAGCTGAGAAACGGGACATTAAGGATGCCGGTGGATCAATTTGCGGTCCAAGTTTGGATGAAAATGGGGCGGATGTGACTGTGCCTGATGTTCAGACTGCGATGTGGCGCAAATAACTTCCTGCAATTCTTGACCCACTCTAAACTGCTGCTGCTTTTTTTTGTGTTGGAGCTTGACGATGCAGCAGTTTTATGATGTTATTTTTAGAAACAAGCTGCCATTATAAAACTATGACGTGGTGCCTCAGACTGAAGGCTTCTTCCTGGACTCATCTTCCATACCAGTCGTGGAACGAGGCCACGGGTACACTCAACGGCCCGGATGATTTATCTTCATGATCTGTTTTGTTGAGTTGAGTTCACAGCATCTGTCAGGTTGGTGTGATCAGATGTGCTGATGCCTTTTGGCTGAACTGAGAGAATCTTTCGTTGTATTTTTCCATTGGACCATTTCTGATCAATTGGTCTCTTCTGAAGCCTAGACTAGCTGGACTCTGCTGCACTTCCTGTATCTTGTCTTGTGCATTTATTTCTGAAGGGCAGTTTGCACCAATTACCAATCAGGTTTTCTCCCAAAATAGTAATTGGACTGCACTTATTTAGCGCTTTCCAGCACCTTCATGGTACCCCAACGTGCTTTACAGTGGCCTCTCATTCATCCGTTCACTCACACACTCATACCAATGGGTGGCTGCTGCCATCCAAGGTGCTGCCAGCCCCATGGAGTGGGATTTGAACCACCAACCTTTCGGTCATTGGACAACCTGCTCTACCTCGTGAGCTCCAGTCGCCCTGAGCTGAGTGTTGTTCATGAAACCCAAGTCGGTTTTATATTGTCCGACTGACTGAAACACTCCACTCTGCTGGATATTATCAAGCCTGAGGTTTTCCACGGTGACCTCCGAGGCCTCGCAGGGTTCTACAAACCGTCCACGTAGTCTCACTGAGCAGAACTGCGACCAGAGTTCTGGACGTTGGATAGCTGCTGGCCACCGGAGGCCTCTGGAGGCGCCGCCGGCTCCTCATCTTCATTTAACGACACGCCCGCCGTGTGATTATAATGATCATCCAGAAATTTGCAGCGCTTGGGGCGGGTCGCCTGGTGTTTATTGATGAGAACAGCTTGTAAGACGGCGTTCTGCTGATTCGATCCTGCGCAGAATATGAATCACTCTGTTTCAGGCAGCGACGGCGACAGTGGCGGCTCCAGTTTGGAGTTGCTGAGAGAGAGAGAGAGAGAGAGAAACTCTATCGTTTTCCAATTTGAAGACTTGCCCTGGAACATTTCAATGCTGCGCCACCCCGCCGGAGGACAAGTGGGTCAATCAGCTGATTTGGCCGTAAATCTACAGCGATCATCAGATTCCGATGCATCCGAAGCGGCCTGGCTTCTGCTGCGCCCGTCGCCTCTCCGCTCGCCCCCTCGACAAGCCGGAGCCTTCTCTTCTGTATCTGTGAAGCGTTTTAACCGCGTGGGTCTGTTGTCGTCTCGCAGAGGAGCTGGAGGAGGAGAAGGAGAGCCCGGCGGAGGCGGATCTCACAGACAAACAGAAGCACCAGCTTCGCCACAGAGAGCTCTTCCTGTCCCGGCAGTACGAGAGCCTCCCCGCCACCCACATCAGGTAGGGCGGGGCCGTCCACCACTCAGACCCCTGCACGCCTCACTTCCTGTGTCTCACTTCCTCCCCCTCTCTGTCTTCACCTCTCCAGGGGGAAGTGCAGCGTGGCTCTGTTGAACGAGACTGAATCAGTGCTTTCATACCTTGACAAAGAGGTAAGTCAGAGTGGAAAGTGTGAAATAGAAATAAATACATAAATGAAAACTGGTATTTATGGTGATGAATGTATTATCATAAAATAGTTATAAACATTTATGATTATTATTTTTAGATTTTCCAAAATGTGACAATTATTACGTTTAACCAAGAAGAAACAAAAAACACATTAAACACATAAAATCATGCAGACACACAGAAACATTTCAGAATGTCAACTATTTTTTTTATTTTTTTTGGTCCTTGAAATGTAGAAAAAAATTCTATAAAGCTGCAAAAATGCGTCCCAAAGCTGTGATCTTCTAAAGCATTCAGTTACTTATCAAAACGATGTTTGTTCAGATTTTTTGTATTGTTTTTTTTGCTGATCCACCAACCAGACATGTTCTCGTTTTTGTCTCTCTGTCTGAGAGATGAGATGGTTTCAGTTTGACAACAGGCTGAATGAACAGAATGAGCTGCTGAATGTCTGCAGACTTTTATTGTGCTGTCATCACGAGGGGAACACGAGTGTCTTTCTTAAAAATAAATAAATAAAAGAATACTGTGACAGAGGAAGGTCTCCATCTCTATCCCTACCTCTTTCTCAGGATACATTCTTCTACTCGCTGGTGTACGACCCGACACAGAAGACGCTGCTAGCGGACAAAGGAGAGATCCGAGTGGGGCCGCGGTTCCAGGCAGACGTACCGGAGATGCTGCAGGAGGGTCGGTCCTACTAACTGCACCCTGATCACGTTCATCATCTCTTCTCTCCGCCGCCGCCTGACACCATCACGGTCGGCGTGTTTCGACCGAGATTAATGCCACAGCTGTTTTCCTCGTGGCGGTAAAACAAAAACGCTCCGTCAAAGGTCCGGCCTTTGTCCGCACTTGACGGGAACAAGCGGCACCATTGTGGTGCGATTGACTCAAACTGCCTCCATCACTGAGATCTTCCACAGAGAGGGGAGCCAGTGCGGAGATGAAAGCCATAAATCATCCAGAATCTTGGACTCCTGACACCCGGGCGTCGATGAAAATGTTCCGGCTTTCCTGGGGATTTTGTTGGTGACCGCCGCCCTTCTGTCGTCCTGCAGGGGAGCCGGACGACAGGGACCAGGCCAAGCTGGAGGAGAAGCTGTGGGACCCCGAGTGTCCCCTCACCAACAAACAGATCGACCAGTTCCTAGTGGTGGCACGGTAAGACGCCTCATTTGCTCAATCAATCAATCAGCTTTGAATAAATGAATGACTGAGTGAATGACTTTATTTCGGTGACAACAAAACAGAAATAAAAAGGAAAGGGTAAACATAAAAGATCACAATACGCAACCAGAAAAGGAGTGGGCTGAAGCCCAAGGCCTGTTTGTGCCTATCCTGTACCATCCATCTTTAATAATCACGGATAACCCAGAACATTTTTAATAAGGAAAAGAATGAACTGCACTGACTTTCACCGCTTTAGGTTTTCATTCACGTTCACTTTGCCATGTAGTCTTTTATTATTTTACGCTTTGAAGGCTTTCTTAAATTCCCAAAAGAGAATTACACAGTTTTGAGTCCACTCCATAATTTCACTCCCAACACTGACACACATCTGCATCTCACATTCGTTCTTTCTGTACTTGTTGAAAACATCAGCAGTCCCCTTAAAAACATTGCGCTGGTTGGAGATCGCGTTGAAGTCCCGCGGAAGAATCGCCGACGGGGTCCGTGGCCCGGAGTTTGGGGACCTCCCATATAAGGCATCAGAAGGGAAAAATACAACAACTTTTACTTGTAAAGTGCTAGACCAAAGGCGTCTCAAGGCGCTTTGCACAAATCAGGCGGAAACCAACTGAACCCTCCTCCTGACTCACTTCATTCATAATCAGACCGTTTGATTGTTCCAATAGTCTCTTCCTCTGCACATCTTGTCTGCTGCTGCTGCTGAAGCGCTCCCCTTAATAAATACACAGTAATATTGTTTAAAAGAAATTACTGGACGCACTATACAAAGCAGCCTCAGTGTGAAAGCCGTTACTTTGATGTATTGTTCAGCTGAAATGTATGTAAATTCATCCATTTGTTTTAATGAGAGACGCTGAGCATCGGTGTTGATTTATTGCTATTGACTCTGTTTGTCTGTTTGAATTAGTGCAGCTGGTGGACAATGTTCAATTAATGAGCTGCTCATCTGCCCCACCACCCCACCCCACCCCACCCGAACCCAATCCCTCGTGCTCGGATTGACTCTTAATGTGTAGTTGCTGGCGTGAGTGAGTGAGTGAAGAGCTCCGCTGATCGCTCTGTGTTCTTCCAGGGCGGTCGGAACCTTCGCCCGAGCGCTGGACTGCAGCAGTTCGGTCCGACAGCCCAGCTTACACATGAGTGCAGCCGCAGCGTCGCGCGACATCACACTGGTGAGTTGTGCCACACACACACACACACACACACACACACACACACACACACACACAAACACACATACAAACACAGAGGCCGCTGCAAGAACTGTATGTCGGACTGCCGTCATTGTTGTACACAATCTTCTCCCCCAGAGGCCTCTTTAGGTACTGCAGCCAAAAGTATTTTTCCCCACAACAAATACAAAATGTAGTACAAAAACAGACCTGTAAAATGATTGATAGGATGACCTTTGACCTGAAACAAGGTTCATAATAAATCTTTCTGTTTTATATTTTTTGAGTGTTAATCTTTGTAAATTTGTAAAGGCCAGAACAGAGTTTTATATTCCTGGCAAGACGCCATGGCTTCCTTTGTGTTGCCGTGTCTTGGCTCGTTCTGATTGGCTGATGTGTCCTGATGCCTCACATGAGTTACAGAGGAATAATGGGAAGTGACTAGTGCAGGGGTGGGCAAACTTTTTGACCTGTGGGCGACAATGGGTTCTAAAATGTGACATAGGGGGCCGAAGCAGATGGATGGAGTGTTTTGGTGACCCAACTCATAAGAGGAAAAAAATATATCACAGGACATGTAAAAAAACTACAACCCTGCTATTGACACTCTTGTTTGACAAACGTCCCCCCCAACCCTTCCTCTCTCTCTGCGATGCAGTTCCACGCCATGGACACGCTGCACCGCCACAACTACGACCTGTCCAGCGCCCTCAGCGTGCTGGTGCCGGCAGGCGGCCCCGTCCTCTGCAGGGACGAGATGGAGGAGTGGAGTGCCTCTGAGGCGGCCATGTTCGAGGAAGCGCTAGAGAAATATGGCAAAGACTTCAACGACATCCGACAAGACTTTGTGAGTCTGCGGAAATGTTTTGCGTGTCTAGAAGTGTGTGTGTGTGTGTGTGTGTGTGTGTGTGTGTGTGTGTGTGTGTGTGTGTGTGTGTGTGTGTGTGTGTGTGTGTGAGAGAGACAACATCAGACTGGGAGACGTGAGCACATCACATTTTTTGAAGAGGACAATGCACATTGATTTACATTCCTGTCAATGTGCCAGTGTTAGCCAGAGGCTAATTTTTAACCACAGTCCTCTGGCCTGATGTTAAAAACCATTAAAAACACACAAATAGGACACATTGTATATAAAAACAGGGACACAGGAGACATAAAATTAGAGTAAAAATACAACAAATCATTCTTTATTTTCTTCTTTTATTTATTTTTTAACTTAAATTTAAATGTATTTTTATGGATCAACACAGAGCACCTTGGCTCCCCATGATTTTTTAAATGTGCTATATAAATAAAGCTGATTGATTGATCGTGCCTGCAGGAGGTCAGACGGATGTCAAATCAACGGCCGACTCCCTAAGACAGTTTCAGTCATTTCAAATAAAAAAAAGAAGGAATTTCTTTAGATTGAAGCGTCAGATTCTTCGAGCTGCTGGTCCCATGGCCCGAAACACAGCGCCAAGTTTTCTCGACTAGAAGAAAATGAGGAAAAAGGCAGAAGGTTAAAAAAAACAAAAACTCCAACAACACGAAGCCGTCGCGTGAACCTCGGCACCTGTTGGCAGGAAAGTGTTGTTCTTTTGGTCCCAACTGTTGGAAGGACTGGGAGAACTGGCACAACTGGGAGAACTGGAAAAACGTGCCGCGCCATTTTCACATCCAGTTTGTTGTTTGCGTCGGCTGAGAAAGTCGCCGTGCTGCCAGGATTAAGTCCAACCGACGCCTGTTGAATAAACACACAGCTCTCCTCCTCCGCTGCAGGCGGGCGGCAGGTCTGGCTGAGCACTCCTGGAAGGTTTTTACATGAAATACGACCAAAAAGTTTGTGATGAGCTTTGGAATCCCCCGGCAGGTCCGGGAAGCGCTCGTGATGGAAACGCTGATTAACTTTAAGTCGGAGGGACTCGCTGTTCCAAAATGGATCTGAAAGTGTTTCATACATTTTTACTGCCGCCCTCCCGGCCTGCAGGGGGAGACACTCTCATTTAAAGAAAACATTTCCTTCCTCCTATTTAGCTTCTCTTTAAAATAAAGGAAGGGGTGTGTGTGTGTGTGTGTGTGTGTGTGTGTGTGTGTGTGTGTGTGTGTGTGTGTGTGTGTGTGTGTGTGTGTGTGTGTGTGTGTGTGTGTGTGTGTGTGTCCGAACCAGGTGCTCATGAATATTATTGGATGATTGAATCAGTGTGTGTGTGTGTGTGTGTGTGTGTGTGTGTGTGTGTGTGTGTGTGTGTGTGTGTGTGTGTGTGGTCAGAAGTGTTCAGCGTCTGTGGTCCTGTTGCCATTTTGCACCTAATGAATATACATGCGTGTTTTTGCACCCAGATGGCAAGAACCCGAATATTAATGTCATTAATTTGCTGCCTGTGTGTCTCTGTCCACTCTTCTCCTCCTCCTCCTCCTCTTCCTGTTCCCACCGCCAAGCTGCCCTGGAAGTCACTGACCAGTATCATAGAGTACTACTACATGTGGAAGACCACAGACAGATACGTGCAGCAGGTGAGACGGTTTTCGCCACACCTCAACTGGATTACATTCGTTTTTGTGCAATGAGATCCTCTTGTTGTTTTTTCAAATCTGAATCTGTTTTCATTTCACCAAGTGGCACCGAGTTCTGGCGGAAGACACAAACTGTCCTGCAGAGAGTCCAAAATGTTGCAGGAGTTAAAACTCTTAACTTTTAGTCTGTAGAATGAAAAAAATGTACTCTTCTGGAAATCCTGAACTTTTTGTCTTCTATGGAAAGAAAGAAACCAGTGATGCCACCAACATTTTTTAACAGGCTCTTCAGCACAAACCGACGTGAAAAACACAAAAACCACATTCGCTGTATTTGTAATTTCTATGCTGTTGTTGCAATGTAGCATGACGCTAATGATCAGATTAATGAGCAAATGGTGGACAAATAAAGTGGCGAGGAAAAACATCTGAAAGTGGCAGGAAAAAGCCTCTGTTTGATAGGACCAATAGCAATGAGAAGGAAACATCCCAGCCTTTAAAAAAAAAAAATATATATATATTTTTGGTTGTGCTGGTGATTTAAACCCTCCTCAGATTCTCTGACCAACTCTAGCTCCGCCTCTTCCTCCTCCATCCTCACGTTGCTCACTGTCGCTGACGATGCCGCCATGCTGTGTTCTTTGTGTGTCTGAGCAGAAGCGGCTGAAGGCAGCGGAGGCCGAGAGCAAACTGAAGCAGGTTTACATCCCCACCTAGTAAGTGGCACGCAGCCGCAGCTGCAGCCGCAGCCGCTCATACTTGACTCAGCTGTCTGATCTTAAATTGCCTTCGGCAGGTTGCAAATCAATCCCATACTTTTTTATTTAAAATAAATAAATAAATAAATATCTGCTTCCTGCTTCCTGCTTCCTCCCTGACAGCAACAAGCCCAACCCCAACCAGATCTCGGTGACCAATGGGAAGATGGCCACGGTGAACGGGGCGGGCCCCGTGGCCTACCACGCAGCGGGCGGCGGCAGAGCCTGCGAGAGCTGCTACAGTGAGTTTTACATTATTATTATTAGTATTATCGTCATTGTCATTATCACCAGCCAGCATCTGCTCGTGCTGGAGTCCTCTGCACTTCTTGGCTTTCAACGTGGCTGATTGTTCAGAGCGCAAGGTTTATTTTTCCCTAGGAGGAAATGGAGATAATCACGCCCCAAACTCACCCCAACTCATTTGATTGGTCGCCACTGAATCTCTCACATATCTACCTCGAGTGCGCCACCTTTGGTGGCTGGACGATGATCATATTGATTATGCGTGCTAGAGGCAACAGTTCACTTCAAACAATTTGTAGCCTGTGTGGACAACACAAAGCAGCTCCAGAGCCATTTCTTCACTCTTGTTTTTACATTTTAATGCTGTTATTCATGTCAGCACGGTCTTCAAAGTGTTTCGTTCTCATAGTGAAGTTTTAAATGTTTTTATCGTTGGATGTTTTTGCTTTTCATTTCTTCTTTGTTAATCGTTTCTACTTTTGTTACACTCTGTAAAGACCTTTTAGCTGCATTTCAAGGAATGAAAAGTGCTATAGTTGAGTCTCCATAAGTGGACTTTCAAAGTCTGCGCTTCCTGGCTGCTTGCAGTGTTGACAACTTGGCATGATGACAAAGTTTGCAAAAAAAACCAACAACAACCCAAGTTGTTTACTTGTGTCAGCAGGTTGTCAATCATTATTCTAAATTACTACCAGGCCTGTGACCCTAAAGAAGAAGAGACTTTGCAGGGACCAATCAGAAGAGTTTGGGGCGTGGTTATCTCTATTTCCTCCTAGGGAAAAAAAAAATCCTGCGTTGAGTTCAGGAAACAATTGGTGTCCACAGAGAGAGAGAGAGAGTGTGGCACTGAGTGGACTGGCGCAAACACAAACACTTGTAATCTCATTAGCCAGCAGATTGTGAGCGGCCCGACACTGTGATGTACGACATTAACCCCGCGGTCGAGTGAGACGCAGGAGACCTCGCAGCAGAAATCAATAGGACGAGCGTCTTTTATTTCTCCCCTCACGCTGCTTCTTACTGCCTTTTGATGCCTCCCTTTTTTTTCTCTGCAAATGAACAGCCATGCAGTCGGCGCAGTGGTACTCGTGGGGGCCTCCCAACATGCAGTGCCGCCTGTGTGTGTCCTGCTGGATGTACTGGAAGAAGTACGGAGGGCTGAAGATGCCGAGCAGGGTGGAAGCCCCCGAGGAGAGGACCTCCCCGAGCCCGGCCAGCACCGTAAGTCTGGCAGGCTTTGTCTCGCACGTCCTGCTGGTAACAAGCCTTTTGTTTTTATCGGTAGCACTTTGAGATATCCTAATTAAAAGGGCTTCATAAATAAAATGTATTATTATTAGTTTCATTACATGCTGAAATATTCCACCATTTTAAAGTAACTTCTGGGTTACATCTGCACCATGCGACCCCATGGAGCATGTGGCCGTAGTGTAACTTCCCATCATGCCTCTGTAACTCACGTGATGCATCAGGATGCATGAGCCAATCAGAACTAGCCGAGACACAGCAGCAGTTGACATCATGCTGGGAATATAAAAACATTTTCTGCTGATTTTATGGACTTTTAGAAAGATTGAAAGTCCATCATTTACAAATCTACAAAGAAATATTTATTATGAACCGTTTTAGTTCAGAGGTGCCCTGTCAATTGTTTTACAGGCGTTAAATTTTGTATTTCGGTCTTTTGGGCTGCATGGGACTTTTGGCTGCAGTACCTCGCGTGGCCACTAGAAGACAAATCACTGCACCGCCATATTGGCGGTCCGGTATGCAGTTCTTACGATGCATCCATGCAGTCACGTCCCGTTTTGATCAGAAGAAATCCACTGAGTGTTTCAGACTCCTCCTTCATCAGGCCGGCAGTGGAAGAGCTCCGACTGGAGAAACCCTCTGATTTGAATCGATCGTGTGCCGTGACCTCTCTCTCGTCTCCGCCCAGGAGCCGCGCTCGCGGAGCCACGGCCCCCGCCAGTCCAACCACCTGGTGCCCATGCGGAACAGCGGCAGCCCCAAGTCCTCCATGAAGACCAAGCAGGCCTTCCTGCTGCAGGCCACCCGCCTCACCAAGCTGGCCCGGCACATGTGTCGTGACATCATCAGGCTGCGTCGCGCCGCGCGCCGGCCCTTTGTGCCCATTAACTGTGGGGCCATAAAGGCAGAGTGTAAGAGCTCTTTCAATTCCTCCTAACTTCTGCCACGTGGACACACACACACACACACACACACACACACACATGTACACACACATACACCTGCAGATACAACACAAACACTCACACACACAGTCACTCCCAACCCCACCCACCCACCCACCCAGCCTGCCCCCTCATCAGCCCCTCCCCCCTCGTCTGTCTCCGTTTTTATTGTTACTGTTATTATTAATATTTTTTGGGTTTTTTGTATTCTCCCGCCTCCCCCCCCTCTCCCCCTCCCCCCGTTTCCAATAAAGACTGCCTGTCCTCATAACTGTTGAGTTCCGATCATCTTTTTTCATTTGTGTTTTGATTTGCTTTACTTCACTCTTTTCATCTGTTCCAATCCTCAGTTTGCTCACGTCACACACGCACGCACGCACGCACACACACAAACACACACACACACGCACACGCACACATGCACACACGTGCACGGTGTCAGGAGCCAGTGGCAGTGGTGTGAGTCCAGTCTGTGCAGCGGTCGGCTGCAGAGACGCAGTGTATTTTGTTAGGACAAAGCTCTATTTTTTTGCGCAGCGCCGCTGGCGTCTGGTCGTGCCGCCTCTGTGAGGAAAGACTGAAGCCTCAGTCTGCGCAGCCCTTCTCCACTTTTTTTTTTTCTTTCACTCTGTTTCGTTTTCCACACCTCCATTTCCTTTTTGCACATCCATGTCCGCCGCCGTGGTGTCTGTGAGGCGAGGCGAACTGTGACTGTCGCAACTTGAAGAGAAGGGAGCTCGGAGAGATGATGTCAGGACCTTCTAGTAGCCCCCACCCCCGCCCCCGCCGCAGTAGGTCAGGTGGTCCAATTAGACTCCATCAGCTGCAACCCCCCCCCTGCCCCCCCGCCCCCCTTCCGCTGCCGCCCCCACTTCCGCCTTCCTGTGTCCCGATCATGCAATATTCATACGAATCCATCATGTCGCCTCGTGTAAAATCCTGCGGGGGGATTTTTCCATTCAGGGGCCATTTGCCCCCCCCCGCTCCCCCCCCCACCTCTTTCCCTCCTCCCCCCCCCCCCTACACATCCCTCATTTTTCTAACAGCTGCTGCTGCAAACACTCTGCATCTTCTACCTCCATTTGTTTTGCCTCCTTCTTTCTTTCTCTTTCATCACTGTGTGAATGTGAGAGTCGACTTCGAATAAAGTCACACCTGAAAGCATCTCCTCCGAGTCCTTGTGCTTCATGTGTCCCGTGTTTTCTCGTGTCCATCAACTCCACCACACTCACAGGGACATTGGCTCCACCTCCAGTGCCTGCTGTCATGACGCCACATCCATATCGTGATTTTTTTGGTTTTTGGTTTTGTTATGCTCACGGCACTTTGTTTTTCATGTCTGTGTGCATGCCAGCATGGACTCACATCTTCATGTACGTGCATGTGGGGCAAGATTTCATCCCTGAAAGACAGCGAATCAGCACGTCAGGCAACTCTGTCACACTTTAAAGGTCCTGTTCTGAGCAAAAAAAAATAAAAAATTGCGGTTTCAATATTTCACAATGATAACCCGTCTCTTTTAGCCCGTCAGCGAACGAACCCTGGCTCGCTTTGCTTTTCAGGAAGTGCGTACTTAAACAGAATCAGGAACCTGGGCCCTATGTGATGTCACAGAGGGCAAAACAACTCTCAACACCCGTGGCCAGGTGGTGGCTCCGCCCTCTTTCACCCCCTTCCACAAAAGCAACAATAGCAGGAAGCTGGTACCCAGCGTTTGAGCAGGAGGGTTGTAAACAGAGGGCTAAATATGCTCTTTTCTGAGGCTCTAGAGAGTTTTTTCTTTGGATAGAGATTCATGCGAGGCAGTGGCTCCACTTTCGAGTTTGGGAGACCTGAATGTGATGACCTTTAAACCCTGAAGGTCTTTTCATTCAGACTGTCAACGTCGGGCTGGACGCATCATCCACCGTTCTGTCTCCAAGCAGGTCTCTACATTAGCGGCAAGAACTGATGGAGAGCATCCAGAAAACCTGATGAGGGTCACAGTGAGATTCTCTTGCAGCCTCTAGAAGCCCTGCACTGATTTGTCAACTGTGTGTGTGTGTGTGTGTGTGTGTCTGTGTGTGTGTGTGTGTGTGTGTGTGTTCAGACATGTTAAGGGTGTCGGAGGGTCAGGGGACACGCCTGCCCAAAACCAGAGCGGCCCAGCGCAGCACTCTGACCAGTGTTCTGCAGTTCCTAGGTAAACCAGCAGCATGCACGTCCACACACACACTCACACACCTGGCCGTGAGCCCCCCTGCCCGATGGCTGCCGCCAGGCTGCAGGTGGGAGTCAGCTGATGCAGCTCCAGTCTGCTGTCTCTCCTTCCAGAGTCTCGCCCGGCCAGCCACGCCCCTCGCTCCCACCGCACCGCCGGCCTGCAGACGCCCCCCCCGAGACGCCTCCTCTCCTCTCTCCCGCACGGCCCCCACGGCATGCTGGGAAAGCGCAGCTACCACCACCACAGCAGGACTGAGCCGGACAGGCGCTCAGGTGGTGCACACGCCAACCGCAGGGCCGCTGCTGGGGTCGCGTCGCTCGGTTAGACTTGATCTGACTTGATGGCGTTGATCACCAGTAGAAGATCAGCGTCAGAACGTCAGGGTTCTGTGTCCTTTCATACCAGAAGCTTCTGAATTTGGCTCTACTTACAGCAGAAGTGGCAAAAGTACTCACATTCTGTACTTCAAAAATTGGGATACTTGTGTAAAAAACAAATAATCTGGTAAAAGTACTCTTTTTATCAAGTAAAGTAAGAAGGTACAGGTTCTGAAATGTACTTATGGAAAAAGTTTTATTTATTTTATTTTATTTATTTTTAAATGCCATTAATGAGACAATACACTTGTTGATTTTTAAAGAAGTAAAATGTTGTAACAGAATAATCTGGACTGAACTGACCAGAGGTCAGAGGTCTTGACAAGCATCTGCAGAATTTTGAACAGCTTTGCTTCTCTCAATACAATGTTTTTTTCAACTTCTATTATTGGATGTTGACACTTCTAATAGCAATAACCAATTTTATTTTCCACACGTTTATTTTTCCTCTGTACTCAAAACATACTGAACAGTGACCCCAAAGCCAAGGTAAAAATAATTTCCCCTTAAAAAAAAATATATATATAAAAAAATAAAAACATCCACTTAGATATTGAACTACACAACAGCAGAGTTCATATAGCTCCACTTCAAGCAACAACTAGAATGAATAATAGTGAATTACCTTGAACTTTTAAACACTTCCAAACACAAAAGTAACCAGCATGTTTTTCTAACGTAAGAGGCGCAAAGTACAGATATTTCTCTACAAATGTAGGGAGTCAATGTAGAAAGTCATCAGAAAAATAAATATTAAAAGTAAAGAAAAGATCCTTAAAAAAAAGAAATCTACTTATATACAGTAACAAAGTATATGTACTTTGTTACCTCCCATCTCTGACCTGCAGGCTGTTCAACAGTCCACACAGTCAGTGCAGAGCTACAGCCTCTGATGGCTCTCCACTCAAAACACACCTGCCGCCATTATGATGATGGAACTTGTTCTCGAGGAGCTGTTCCATCTCTGTCGCCAGACACTGACACACTCAACGGAAATGGAAAATGTGATTGGGGCCAGCATTTGAACTCCTGTGAGCAACTTCACTGGAAAAAAATAAAAATCCAGCGCAGTAATGTGTGTGTGATTGGTGGACACAGGTCAGAGGTTCTGCTGATTCTTACCAAAACCAGCTGACTGGAGGGAATGACAACACATTTTCAAACAGATGAATCTGCAAAGGGACCCCGATCCGAATGTTTTGTTTTATTTAGTGGTTACAGCACTTTTCATACTCATTTCAGAACCATGATGCAGACTTTTGCGTTTTTGTCTCTGCCTTGCAGAGAACCCAGGAACAACTGCTGGATCCCTCCTGGTAGGTCTCCTCCTCTTTGAAAGAAGTGAGCCGCTGCTTTTCGGCCTCTGCCGATAAAGGTTGCAGACAAATGTTTTTGTTTGTTTTTTGCAGCACAACGGCCGCAACAGCGGCAGCGGAAGCACCCGCGGCGGAGTCATGATCCGCAAGAGACGCCCCAACTGGATCGACGCCCCCGACGACAGCTTCTTCCTCGTCACCCGGGAGACCAGGTAAGCAAAGGTGACCCCTTTCTGACCTCTGATTGGCTGATTGTGTGAGCGAGTGTGAAGCGACGGCGGTGGACGCGAGGACGTGAGCTGAGAGTGTGAGAGCTGACTGAGAGTTATCTTTAATGCTGCCCTGACCTCCGAGTACACACACACACACACGCACACACACACACACACACACACACACACACACACGCACACACACACACACACACACACTTTGAGCTGCTAATGATTCAGTGTTTGCATGTGAGAAGAGAGAGAAAGATGTTCTTCCATTAGGCTGGTGTCTAGATGAGCCATGGCACCGCCCCCCCCTCCAACCCTACCCTCGCCTCTACCCCACCCCCGACCATCAAGGCTAAAATTAGTGCCGCTAACCAGAGCAGGCGAGGCAGCCGGGAGCCGAGCACCGCTGGGCCCCGGCTGGAAACACAATCAACACCTCCGTCCAGGCCGGGGTGCACTCTCATGGATCGGATCCCTCAGCAGCAGCAGCAGCAGCAGCAGCAGCAGCAGCAGCAGCAGCAGCGCTGCTCTGATTGGTCGCCTCGGCCAGTGATTGTCCTCCAGACTTTTAAGTGCTGTTGGGAGTGGAGAGCAGCATCAGATGCGCTCTGAGAGGAGAGTCGCGGTCAATAATCCGGCTGTTGAACAACTGCGTCTGATTCCCTCATTGACTCTGAAGCCGGATAGTCAGCTGACTGGCGGCTCCAGGTGAAAAACCTCTGCTGCTCCTCCGTCCAGATCTCAGCTCTGGATTTCGCAGGAAATCTTTGCTGTCTCTGTGTAGTTACACCAGAGCCTTGCGGGGGGGGGGGGGGGGGGTCTGCTCTGGGTTTGCTGATTTTAACATTTTGACATCACAGCAGGTAGAAGGAACCAGGTGAGATCCTGAGGTTAGGTGAGACATTGGGAAACAGGAACCAATAATCATCAACTACCGTCGGCTGTTTGATGCAGAACTAGAACAACGGTACGCCTCCTGCAAACAGCAGCGTCTGGCGGCGGGAACACGAGAGGAACATTAGAAAACAGGAGGGGAGGCAGCAGAGGGGCGCAGATGAGACAGTTTGATGTGTTTGCCTGTGGATCCTCTGTTTGCTGCTCGTCCCCCTGCGGCCCAGCTGAGCTGACAAACGGCCCCGGCTTTGGATAATGTGCCGCCGGAGGAAAATCTGCTGCTGCTGCTGCTGCTGCTGCTGCTGCTGCTGCTCTTTCTCTCTCAGTCATGCTGAGAACCAATCAGCATCAGCCCATTTTGGCTGAGTGATGTATGTATGTGTGTATGTATGTGTGTGTGTGTGTGTGTGTGTGTGTGTGTGTGTGTGTGTGTGTGTGAGAGAGAGAGAGTGGGGGGGGGGGGGGAGAAGAGAGAGAGAGAGAGAGAGAGAGAGAGAGAGAATTCTGTGGAGCGTTTTGCTCTCGCTGTAAATCCGATGAGCGCTGCGGCCAATCAGCTGCAGGGATCTCACAGCAGGCAGCTGCAGTATGGAGGATCACCTCCACACCTGGTGAGGTGTTGTGTGTTCGGACCAGGATCCAGCAGGGTGGCTCCTTTTTTTCAATGCAGTTGCTCCCCAGGTGCATGAAGACATAAAGGTTTCCGGCTTCTGAGTCACTTCCACGTTTTTGCTCCTGCAGAGCATGAAGCAACCGCATTGTCGCTTCCCATCGTGCATCTGTAACCCACATGCCGCATCAGCCAATCAGAATGAGCCGAGACTATTAGAGATTATTATGAAGAGTGTTTCGGGTTGGAGCCGTCCTGAAGTTTAATTTTGTGTTGCGGTCTGTGGGGGAAAAAAAAAAAAATCCTTTTTGGGCATTGCTTCATAAAAAAAAAAAAAATAAATGAACCAGGACTAAGGGGGCAGGGTGTCACTCTGGGTGTCACAAACAGAGCGTAAAATGGCAGCAGCTGGATTCTTTCCCACTATTATCTGTCATTGCAGTGTTGACTGAGTCTTGACTGGTCTTGATCAAAAAACCTGAATGCGCCCGTTCCGACACCTGAGACAAGACCCAGTAAAAATGCCTCCGAGTCCAAGACTCTTAAAGAGTGGCCTTGAGACCAAGACCAAGCTCGACTACTAAAACACTGTCTTTTAAAGCATCCACGGTCCACTTCCGACAAATTTTAATCAGTGATGTTTTGAACATGTTAACTGCCGCTGTCTGTGAAATCAGGCTTCCTGTCTCTCCCTCCTCCTCTCCCCCTGTCCTTTCAGTCTGGAAAGCACCTCCAAGTCCTTTTACAAGCCTGCAAATCCTGTCACGGCTCGACTCTCCATGGCCTCGTAACATTTATATTTATACGTCAGGAGCTCCATTTCGGCAGCAGAATCAATTCTGCTTCTGCCCTGAAATGAACATTTTTCAATGACCCTCCTTTTGTTGGATGGAGCCGGCGAGTGAGACTTCATGATCTTACACAGCAGCTTCTCGAGCTTCTCGGCTCCCTGGAACACATGGCGCTTTTCCCGCTTGATAAGTGCAAAGTAATGATAATAATCACACTAATAACGATAATAATAACAAATAACAATATATACACATTGCAAATTTGTATTCAGTGCTTACATGGTAATATATGTTAGCATGCTGGCTAATGTTAGTATTTGCTAGCATGCTAACGTTGGCTGTGGCTGCACATGTAATCAGACGGTTGCGCTGTGGTGAAATTTTGTCTGTGTAGCCCTCCCGCTGTGATTTCCTGGGCGAAAAAAAAAGTAGAAATGCAAAGTAGAAAGCCTGCTAGCTGCCGTGTAGCAACCAGCAGCTTCCAGTTGAGATTTGAGACGCACGTGGTTAAATTTTGGCGGAATCGATTAATCGATTAAATGCTGAAGTTTGCTAACAGGGTTAAATTGCAGTGAAAAGCTTATTTATACAGCACCTTAAAAAAAATGTAAAAATGTCTTTTCTTCAAAAAAACATCATGTGGCTGTAAATTGTGGTTGCGGTGCTCCTGTTTAGTTTCTTTTTTCAAAGACTCCTGCTCGACGCCGCTGAATTCCACCCCGACGAGCGTCTCACTAGCGCCGAAGCCGAAATCTGCTCTGAATCCCTGTTTCTTCTCCTCCTCTCCTCTCTCTGCTGCTCGCATGCCCCGCCCCGTCGTCCACGCCTCCAGGAGGGCCAGGCGAATGCTGTCGCGGTCCCAGCTGAGGCACGCCTGCCGTCAGCCCTGCGAGCAGATCACCCTGCGTAGGGCCTCCCAGGGGCCGCCGCAGGGGCTGGTCCTGGCCCCTCCTCACCCTCACCCCAGCCTGAGGATGCGAGGCCCCATCGTCATCCACGACTGACCTTCCGGAGGGCCGACCTGCCGCCGCCGCCGCCGCCACCACCTGGCAGCGCTCACTGCGACCGACCGACCGCCACCTCGCACCCCCTCAGCACCTGCTCCGCAGACACTCTGCGCCCCCGTCACACGCCCCTTCACCACCGGAAGGATGTGATGCAATAGAACTGAACTCCCCCCCCGCCCCACCTAACCTGCTCCTCCTCCCCTCCTCCTCCCCCAGGTGTGAGTGCTACCTGTCGTCGGAATGCGTTTGTACATGTAATGACAGAGTGTGTGTAAGGGAGAGAGAGAGAGAGAGAGAGAGAGAGAGAGAGAGAGAGAGAGAGAGAGAGAGATTGTGTGTGTGTGTGTGTTGGTTGCGTGGATGCTGATGAGAGACCTCCCTGTTTTTCTTTGTTCTTTGATTTTTCTCAGAGATACGGACAGAAATGACGGAAGCGGAAACCTTGTGTGAACTTTGTGTCGATCGTGAATTGTTGTGAAGTTTCAGCAGTTTGTATGGACTTTTTTTTCGGGGGGGTGGGCGGGTGGGGGGGGGGGGGATTCAGGGTGGGATGGGGCGGGATTGATTGTGTGCTGACAGAGATTCGTAAAAGAGGCAAACTTAGCGGAAATATGCACTACTACAAAAAATGTCCCCGGCAGCCTCGTTTTCTCTTTTCGTTTTTTTTCTCCCCTCGTTCTTTTTGTTTCCTTAAACGGCTGCTTGAAATCTTTGTTTTTTTGACTCGCGGCCATTTCCACACCCTCCTCCTCCTGAACTTTGTAAAATCCATCGTGTGCAGGGAAAAAGATACTGAACGAGAAGGGGAAACCTTGTCAGCTCTCCAGAAGAAACCCCCCCCCTCCTCCCCCTCCCCTCCCCCGCCGCTCTGTATTATACTGTATATCTCAGCACGCCGCTGTAAATCTCCTCATCCTGTTTCTTATGGCTGTGCCGACCCGACCCGACCCGACCCTGCTGACTGTTGCACTTCCTGCAGCAGGAGAGGACACGCCCCCTCCTCATCTGCGGATGACTTGCACCTGCAACATTTAGAGGTGTAAAAAAAAGGAAAAAAAGGGACGGTGTGTGGTCTTCAGGGCCGGACTGCAACACTTCTCTTCTCCCTCGGTCTCTCTGCTGCTGCTGGATGACGCCGAGGCCTCAGGCTGAGGTGGAGCGAACCCCACTGAACTGGCCAGCCAACCAGTCGGACTCTCACTGGCTGAGCGGCCAATCAGCACGGCCACGGACGCAGAATTAAAGGCCTTTTCGAACCGGATGAATAATTTGTCTTAAAAATCACATTTTTAAAATGCTGATTGATTTTTTTTTTTTAAATTTCGCTTAAAATTGTGAGAAACATGCTGCAAAAAGCAATCGTTCCATTTTTTTTTTTTTTTTTAGATGAATTTCGATTTGTCTGAATTTTCACAAAGGTTGTGTGGACGTGTTTTCACATCACCTCCAAAAACATAATCAACAGTGGCTGATGAGCTCAAACATTTTGAATTCTGCAAGTTTTGCTTGTTGACACTAACGGGGACGACGCCACACGACCGGCGTCTGTTAAAGACCCTAGACACATCCAGGAGCAGCCGTGGCCACTTCTGCATGTTGTTTTTTTTTGAGACGGTGAGATTCTGCCTCTCTCAAGTGATTCCTTGTTGTAATCGGAGGCCAAACCCGCAAAGTTCCCCATCATCTTGTGAATTTCTTTGTCCATGTTTCTGTTGCAGCCAGCGTGACTGCTTTTGAAAGGAACATTTCTCACTTTGGCCCTGTTTATTTCTCCCTCATCCGCTGTGTCAAGGCCTTTAAGGGGTCACAAGGTCAGCGAGCTTGTAGACGTGGTCCTCTCTACCCGGAGGACTGCCACGTCGTGTCCAGCCTCCAGGTGTGACATCATGATTTTTGAAAACGGCCTCGCCGCCGCATGTCTGAGAGGCCGTGGCAGCGGCCGCTCGGGTCGCACAACAATTTCTTCTCTTTCATTCAGAATGTTTATGTTAGTGTTTCCTGTATGTCATGTATTGAACTATGAATATGCTGAGAACAATAATAATGATGATAACAATGATAATAAAAAAAAAAAAACAGCAACAAGAACAGGGCAGTGGCGTCCCCTGGTGTCCAGTCTGAGCGAGTCTTTGTGCTGGTGTGTGTGTGTGTGTGTGTGGGGGGGTGATATATGGCGCACACACACACACACACACACACACACACACACACACACACACACACACACACACAGAGGAAGAAATAAACATCACTAAAGTCAGGCAGCACTGAAGAATGAGGGCTCTTCATACAACATTCATCACCTTCATGGGAAGCCTGTAGGCCGCCTGAAGGTGTTTTTCCCCTTCCCCCTCCACAGCTGTGCCACCAAATGTGTTGTTGATGATTTTAGTCTGTTTGACTGTTTATTTCCTTCAACACCCCGCAGACCAAAAAAATACACACACAGACACACACACACTCACACACACACTGCCTGGCCAAAAGAAAAGTCGCCACCAAAAATACAGGTCACACATTCTAATATTTTGTTGGCCCGCCTTTAGCTTTGATTACGGCATGCATTCGCTGTGGCATTGCTTCTGCAATGTCACAAGATTGATTGATTTCCATCCAGTGTTGCATTCATTTCTCACCAAGATCTTGCATTGATGATGGTAGAGTCTGACTGCTGCGCAAAGCCCTCTCTAGCACATCCCAAAGATTCTCAATGGGGTCTGGACTCTGTGGTGGCCAATCCGTGTGTGAAAATGATGTCTCATGCTCCCTGAACCACTCTTTCACAATTTGAGACCGATAAATCCTGACATTGTTATCTTGGAATTATAGCCGTGTGATCAGGGAAGAAAAAAATCCATTGATGGAATAACCTGGTCATTCAGTCTATTCAGGTGGTCAGCTGACCTCATTCTTTGAGCACATACTGTTGCTGAACCTAGACCTGACCAACTGCAGAAACCCCACACAGGCTTGTACAGTAGGCACTAGGCATGATGGGTGCATCACTTCATCTGCCTCTCTTCTTACCCTGATGCACCCATCACTCTGGAACAGGGTAAATCTGGAGAAAAAAAAAAGGCTTCAATTTGCTGGGGAGCATAAAAATTGGACTCTGGAGCAATGGAAGAAGGTCATGTGGTCCGATGAGTCCAGGTTTACCCTGTTCCAGAGTGATGGGCGCATCAGGGTAAGAAGAGAGGCAGATGAAGTGATGCACCCATAATGCCTAGTGTGTGAAATAGGCATATATTAGAGTGTGTGACCTGTATTTTTGGTGGCGACTTTTTTGGGGGGGCCCAGACAGTGTGTGTGTGTGTGTGTGTGTATATATTCTAATTTTGGCCCGAGAGCAATGTAATGAAAACTCAGTTTACGTAAAGATCATGAAACATGGTGCAGGAACGCTTGTTAAATGTCCCGTTTTATGAAAAATTTACATCACCCGTCTGCTCTGTGTTCCTGTCGGAGACTCAGAGAGGAGAGAAGTCCTTCCTCCACCTCCTTTATTTGCTCCACATTTGTCTGTGTGTGTGTGTGTGTGTGTGTGTGTGTGTGTGTGTGTGTGTGCAAAGCTGGAGGTCAACTGTCTGCGATGTCACATCTCAAGTTAGCAGCCACACCCGAGCCAGGCTCAAAAACTAACAACAAAAATACTGCCAGCCAGGCAGGGTGATGACGAGTGATTCCATTTTCCTCCATAAGGCAGAATTCAGAGGTAGGAAGGACATTTTTGTGTTTCATTTTTTTAAAGTTGAGGTTTCTCTGACTTTCAGACATTGAATTCAAATTTGAGTGGGCAACTTTAACAACAACAACAAGAACAACAACGATAATAATACATATGTCCATCTTCCGAGAGATTATTTAGTCCCCTACTACATGAGGGTAGGTTAAACAAAACGTCAGTTTCATCAGGGAGATGTAAACACAATAAATAGTTATTGCATTGTTATGTTTAATGTTTAAAGCGTGTACAATATTGAAAACGACCGAAATAAACTCACTAAACTAAACACCGGGCTCAACATGCTGTTTTCTGGACATCCGCAGATAATTCTCTTTCACTACAATCTAAAAATGAAAAACAAAGATATATATATATATTTTTTTTTAAAATGTCGGAATAAAAGGCCCTTAAAACGCTAAACTAATTCCGCACATAGAAATATAACAATCGCGTGGCTCAGTTAATCGGTAATCGGCCTGTATGATTGATCAAGTCTTTTGACCTTTCATTAAAGCCGTAAAAACCGGCTGTTCAAAAGTCCGTATTGTTCGCTTCGCCCCTGAACGCAACACTCTGTGTTCTACCGAGTCATCGACCGGGGACGTTTATTTCCGCTCACCACAATATCCCATCTCTCTACAAACGTCTAATAATCCGTGACATTTTACGGAGTGTTGGGGGGAAAAAAGAGAAAGGTCTTAGAATTCACGTCCTGAATGAGCCATTATATCTACACTTCGCATGAACATTGCCAGTCGCTCCAGTGGCGCAATCGGTTAGCGCGCGGTACTTATAAGACAGTATTCTGCTGAGCAATGCCGAGGTTGTGAGTTCGATCCTCACCTGGAGCAGTCTTTTGCCGCCGAAACCGCTACACATGAATGTTTAATAACAATACATTTGCACACACACGTCTTAATTCCGGCTTCTCTTTGTCATTTTTTCATTTCAAATTCTCTGTTTCCAACGTGGAGCGTTAACAACGGCTGCGGAGGGTGGTGGGAGGGATTGTTTATAGTCGGCCCTTCGAGAAGCGGCTACGGTAGTTTCCCGACCTTTAGTTTAGCTTCGGTATTAAAGTAAAGTAAAATAAAAAAACAACAACAACAAAAAAAAACACAATAATGTTATATATATATTGACCGGAAAACTGCAGGAGAATCAGACAGAGGGGGCACACCGGAGATGGCACAGCTGTGACGTCACACGAAGGTTCCCCCTTGTTTCACAATCTCAGCTGAGAGTAACTGCAAAAAATAGCATATGAACGTATGGATGACATTTTACTTCCTTGTATGAGTAAACATAAACATCTGAGGCACGCGCTGCCAGCCGAAACCGTTTACTGACGTCATCAGTCCGCCAGACACTCGGTGGTAACTCTGGTTTTCCCATTCTTCCCATTTTATATTTTCTTTCGTTGTCTGTTTCTTTTTTACGTAAGGTCAAGAAAAAAATACATTTCTTAGGCAAACACAATTGACCACAATAATGTTTTAAAAAGCAAAAAAACCAAAACTCGCCTCTGTTTTCTCAACGTGTGGTCCGGCAGCGCCCTCTGTCAGTCAAAGGACACAAGGCAGCTGCTATAGGTAGGGAGGAAAAGAAAACAAGTCCTGTGACCGCTGGAGGGCGCTCCAGCTACGCCAATCACATTTTCGACTCGGTTAGTTGTGGCGACAGACTTGCAGTGTTGGGTTACAACTTGGTCAGTCTGCCGACATGTTGCATTAGTTTTGTTGAACTGACAGATCCACAACCACCAGGGGTCGCTAAATACACTTTCTACCGATAAATCTTTCTGGTAGACCTAATTCTTTGATTCCTTCTCTCCTCTCTGGTGTCCGGTGTGTGTGTGTGTGTGTGTGTGTGTGTGTGTGTGTTTTCTTATCTCCTATTTACGTGTGTGTGTATCTGTCCTGTTAAGCCCTTTAAAGCTGGGAATGAACAAGCGGAAGATTGCTGTAATTATGTGACCCAGATGTCTCGGGTCCAGATCTTCCTGGCTGAAAATGAGAGTGCAGATCAGGGCCTCGGACCTCCCGTCACCCCCCCCCCCTCCCCCCCTCCTTCTTATCTAGCTGGGACACAATCATTGAGCACTTAGTAACAGAGGGGGTCGGACTTGTGTGTGTGTATGTGTGTAAGCATGTGTGTGTGTGTGTGTGTGCATAATTTGAGGGAATGTGTGCAAGTGTGTGCGTGCTTAAGCTCATCCGATCCATGTAAACACGAGGGATCAGATTTTGGAGTGTGGGGCTCTTGTTCTTGGCACTCCGGATTAGACCCAACAGTTTTTTTTCTATATTTTTTAATTTACTCTCCTCAGCTGCTGCCATAAGACGCTAAAGCCGAGCATCAGCCAATCAGACAGCCCCATCCGGCCCATCCCTTCCAGTGTCCATCCTCACCCATACGCTGAGGTCACCAGGTGGCTGGTGGCTGAACACACTCTCTCTCTCTCTCTCGCTCTCTCTCTCTCTCACTCACACACACACACACACACACACACACACACACACACACAGTTACTGGCAGAATGGCTCAGCTGGCCACTTTTAAGTCAATGAGAAGATTGCCGGTTGGAGTGTGATGTGTGCATGCGTGTGTGTGTGAGCGTGTGTGTGTGCGTGTAGGGGATTGAAGGGAAAGGGGACAAAAGGCAGAGAGTTTAATATTTGGGATAAGCTGCGATTGAACATCGTGATCAGGGCAGAATGATCAAATTCTCCCGGTGATAATCCCCTATCTTGGAAAATTAAATACCACTCTGCCGAAGCTCTTCGGCTCACTCACACTGGCTATCTGTCTGTAACATGCTCGTGCGCCCGTGTGCGCACACACACAGACACACACAAAGCGTCTCAACAGGCCCTTAATCCAAACTGTGTCTCATAACCCTGGATGGTTCCTTGGGGAGCTGTTCGGATATATGATGAGTTTTTCATTAATAAGACACAGGTCTAATCCTGAGGGCCAAACACAAAATGACAGCGGATAAACCCCGGTTTTACACACACACACACACACACACACACACACACACACACACACACACACACACACACACACACACACACACACACACACACACTATCTGACTAAAAATCTCTCCACTGTGTTCAACCTTCTCACCCCACTTGTATTTACTGCAGACTACATTTGACTTCATTTATTTGAGAGACTAAAATATCCCCCTGTGATGTAAGTCTTGGCCCAGTCTTCATCCCTACGTCTTCCTGTCTTTGAATCTATTTATGTGAATCAAAGGGTTCATATTTCTTACTCATGCAACCTGACGCTGATAATGCATTCAAAGCAACACTGGAATAGCAGTGTCTGCTATAGTCTGCTAGTTTGCAGTGACGCATGGCTATGAAAATTCATAAAAAAAGATAAAACTTAATCTTAATATTTGACTTTTCATCTTAAAAATATTGGCATTGCGTATGAAGATATCAGCTCAGACTCTGAGCTTTACGACTGTGTATCTCAAAACAATAACTGTAATAGCAATTTAGTATCAGATCATCCTAAATTATCCTCAATTCCAAAATTTGAGCGACAAACTGCACTGTAAATGACAGTTGGACGTACTATTACATTGCAAAATTAAGTTCAATATGTCACTTGTACAGCAGTCATAAAACATTAAAAATGTTTTAAGAGATTCGTCAGCTTTCATAAATATATATATATATATATATATATGTGTATATATATATATATATATATATATATATATATATATATATATATATACATATATATATATATATGTATATATATACATATATATATATATATGTATATATATATATATATATATATATATATATATATATATATATATATATATATATATATATATATATATATATATATACATAGGTAAATAACATAAATATAACAGCACACCTTGTAGATTATTTATGATCAAATTGAAGCTACAATTTAACACGCGACCATTGTCTCAATTAAAACTATTCAACGTCGAGTTTTATTAGGTGCGCTTGTTATTCATTGGGAGACAAACGCGCCGCTGCTGCTGAGATTTTACCTAAAAAAGAAGCGGAAATGAGATCATAATATTCCATCACCGTCGCAAATTTATGTCCCTATTTATTTCTAATATTAAATATTTGCGAAGATTCTTTGGGCGCTACGGACCGTCGACTGGACGCCAAACGTCCACGTCCTACACGCTAACTCCGCCTCTCTGCGCTGGCTTCGGTGTACGCCAAGACAGTTTTGAAGTGTATTCCAAAGGAACATCGCGTCATCCAACTTCGGTCATCGACCAATGAGAACCTACCTTTGGATAAGGGGCATAGCTAATTGACAGCGAATCTAGCCAATTAACAGGCGGTATGGCTCGCCACGACAACCAATCAGAGAGTGTATGCCAAAAATAACACCTCCTCTTGTTCAGCACCCAAAGTCGAAGGATAGCTCTGGCCTTTCAATTGAAGAAAGTGCTAGATTAGTCAGTGTTGTATAATATAACCAATTCTCAGTGACCGTACTTGTTTAGGGACGATCGGAATTGTCTCGATTGAATGCGAGAGACAGAACTGGCGTCAAACATGCGTAAAAATCAACGCTGTCCAAGCAGGGAACCACCAAGAAAGGAATTATCGCCGATCTTCTGAGGCCAATCTCTGTCATTTTTGTCAAATAAGGAAACATAACACAGCTAAGCTAGCTAACGTTAGCTCTCCAGACAGGTTGGCTAACGACGTATCTTCACGCCAGCGGCAGATTCCGACAAACAGTCGAGAGTGGATCTACATTCGCGGCAGCAGGAGAACGTAAGTACCATGCTAGTGTGCGTGTGCTAACGTCATTAGCACGAGTTTGACAGGGTGGAGGGGGGATTGCGTTGGCCCCAGCGGTGGCTAGCAGCTAGCCCGCTAGCGTTAGCTCATGTCAACACAGGCACACTAGGCCTTTCGGCAGAGGGACCATTGTGAAGTGGACTGGGGCATGTGATCAGTGGATCGGTATTTAACATAGAAACGCCTCTCTAAAAACAGCCAGCTGGGTCCACGCAGCCGTCATCACACCCCGACGACACGTCCGTTTAAACAAACCGTGTCTTCAAAAAAAATAGCGCAATCTTGTCGAGCAACGCCAAGTTTCGAAGTAACTTGGTCGCTACCGGCGCCGCTAACTACAGTCCGGGTGGGGGAAGCAAACGCGAATGCCGCCACGGGCAGTCAAACGGTGCAGCACGGTTCGCCGCTGTGCTTTCGGTGCAAAACGAGGTAAACGTAGCGGCGGCGAGCTAAAAACATCTTAGCCCGACTTTGCGATATCACGTCAGGTGGTCATGATTAGCGAGGTGACGTTAGCCTGACACCGCGGTGGCGAGTCCAGCGGCTCATCCTTGAAATGTGTCGTCAAGAGGTCGGATGCGTCGAACAGAAGTACTGCAGGTATACAGAGTTTGAAATGAGAAGGAAAAAGAAGACGAAGCAGCAATATGTGATTATTTCTAAGTGTCGGTTACTCGTGTCCAGGCGGTGCAGGCAGCGAGTCCTGCTGGGTGGACTGCTGCTGTATTTCTGGGGGTGATAAACATATGGCCTGTGTGTTTATTAAGGCCCGTGATGTTACTCAGCCGCTTCACCTGAGATGCAGGGGGTGAAAAGTGTTTGTCAGGAGCCGCCACAGCGGTTTTTAGCCCGTCCTTGTGCGCTGCTGCTGCTGCTGCTGCTGCTCCCTCGGTTTCACCAGCTGGTCAGCTGCTCATCATTTGTCACAGCACTTCTTAAATATTTACATATTGCCCACAAAGTAGCTGCAAGCACCTCGTAGTGACCGACGACAGGTACCGTGTGACGTCAGTATTTAGAGGCTTTGTGATTTTGGGAGTATATTTACATCAACTGGGACAGTTTTCTTGCTGCTGGTGACTCGAGGAATCTGAAGTCACTCAGTTTGTCGGTCACTTGCTAGAAATGTGTTTTTTAATTGGTTCGAAGTTTCTCACCGCTGTGTGAATATTCAAAAGGAAATCGATGTTTTCATAATTGAGTGATGATTCTCTGCTATTTTTTTTTTTTTGTCTTATATCACTTGAAAAAAATCAAGATGGGAAAAGAACTGTATTTTAACTGTTTTCACTTTCATCTAACCTAAAAAAAAAAAAAAAGTTATAGAAAAGCAAGGATAAGTTACAATAGAAAACTACGTTCTGGCTTAACCTCTAAATACCGCGTTAAAGTTTTAATTTCCTAAATATTTCAGCTCTATAAAGGGTTGAAGCCAAAAGATAAATGAAGGTTTAGGGAGTAAACCAAATTGAACTGTGAATATGACTGTCTACAGTGCCTCGGAGGTTGCCTGAGGTGTGTAATAGCTCTGCTCCAGCAGTGACTGCACGTTAGTTTCTGTCTGTTACTTTTTCCACCATGAAACTGAGATCGGAAACATTTCCACGCATTGCCGGATAGAAAAGATTATTAGATTGTGTTTTTGTTATCTTTGTCATGTGTTGTCAGCGGGGGTTCTTTTTTTGTTTGTTTTGTTTTTATTAGTCATTACCTGAAACCTCCTCAACATTTCCCTCTGATGCCTGACTTCACCTTCAGCTGCAGTTGGGCCAGCGAAAATAGCACAAAGCTGCCACCAAGTTTTGGCAGCTCCGTTTTCCATTTGCTCAACAGATAAACGGTCCACTCAGACTTTCACACGTCTGGTTTACTTCGGGTCCCCGCTCGTTCATCGGGCCTTCAGCCCGGCCGTCCTCGGTGGACGCAAAACGTCATTTCACTTGCAAAGTGAGGTGACGTTCTTTTGGAGAAGACGTCGGAACCCTCAGTTTCAACGCAGCTGTGATCCACACCATCAACCGTGTGTGTGTGTGTGTGTGTGTGTGTGTGTGTGTGTGTGTGTGTGTGTGTGTGTGTGTGTGTGTGTGTGTGGCCATGTTCTGGTTTAACACGTCAGGCCACAGTTGGCTGAATGTCCGTTGAAGTCGACACTTCCTTGTCTTTTTCTTTTCACATTTGTGACAATATTTTCTATAGAAGGCTGAACGCCAGGGAGGGGCCGACTGGCGGCCCAGAGTGACTCTTTCCACTCTTTGACGCACATGTAAATATGAAAACACTGCTGCTGGTCTCCGCAGGTGGAGGATGCCGCCTGTTGTCTCATTGCCGTGAGGTCGTCGGCTCTTTGATTTCGTTTCTTTGGTCTGCTTCTGAAATGCAGCTCTCAACTGTGTGATCATCTGTTCAGCATCTGGGTTTGCGTTTTCTCCTCCTTGCGTCGCAGTGGGACAGCGGAGAGTTCACAAATCCAGTGAACGCCAATCCGCGACGGTTTCAGCCGTTGTTGGCGTTGTGTTGGGACACAGCAGGAAGTGAAGAAGAATAAATGGAGAAAGTCGACGTTAGCTCGGGTGCTGCTCGAGACGGCGGTGCGGCTAATGTCTCGAGCGGTATCTTTTCATTCAATTAGCGCAGGAAGGCGTTACACTGCCGGATGGACAGGTGAGGCCTCTGGAGGTTTTTCTCTGCTCCTCGCAGGTTTTGTCCAAAGTTCAGTTCGACCTCACGGCTGCCACATGGTGCAACAGGTGATTGACGTCGACCCTCGCACCGGGCGGAGGCCTCGCGCTGCTGCTGCTGCTGCTACTGCTACTGACTCTGCTCGCTAAGGCACCATTTCCTGCCGTCTTCACTGTGTCATTGTCACTCAGTAAATATAATTTTTTTCTCATCTGTTGTGCACTTTGATTGAGTTGTTTCCGCAAATGTGAAACAGTTTAACAAATGAACTAGTTGGTTAATATTTTTCCGTAATATGTTTTTTTTTTATCTACAGAGAGAATCTAACGAGGCCGTTTACAGGGCACCTCGTAAATGTAGAGATTTGTCGTTTTGGCAACTTTTTCCCAGCTGTTGCTGAGGTGAAATATGTGCACGGAACCTGGGAACGCTCTCTCAAGGCAGAGATGTTCCTCCTCCTTCCCACGGTCACGTCAGACAATGAAAAAAAGTGTTCTGTGATTTCAGACAGAAATCAGATGTTTAATCCTGTATTTCCCTCCAAAAAAAAAAGTCAACTCTATTGCCTGCTTGTGGCTGTGATGCACAGCCACAGCTCTGTGTGAAGCTGAACTGAGAAAACTTGGAAATTTGCACCGGACTGCTGAACTTTTCACCTTCCCCATCAGCTGATGGTGGGGCGAACTGGTGACCAGTAGGTGACATCACAGCGTGTTGCAGCCAGGCGCGGTATAGCGGGAGCCTCAGGGCTGATAATCTTATCTGGGCCGGCAGCAGCCGTGTGAAGAGCAAGGCGCAGGTGAAACTCAGTGTCAGTGGGAGATTGACTGTGACCAGCTGGGACGACTGGTGCAGTCACTGGTTCCCAGTACTGGGAAAAGTATCTGCTCCGATGTCAGTGGAGTGGAACAGCTGATTTGGTTTACTGGGTTCATTCCGTGTTGATTACATGTCGTCTTCTGTGTATGCTGCGTTATTTTGTTGGGTGTAAAGGCATTTTATCCCAAATGAAGATGTGAGAGGAGGCACCAGCGTGACTTCCAGCAGGGTCGTCTCACTGCTGCGCTCTGACACTGGAGTTTAATCAGCAGTGGTGGTTGTCATTTTTCATTTCTCTCTATAGTTTGTGTAGCAACAGCGGATATATATTATTCTGTTATCCTCCCTACCCTGTTTGGATGCAATGTCAATCTAGTGACACGTCGAACTGCACGTGATGCGGTTTCGGAGGTTAGTGGAGCCTCTCCGGGGACCCTTGGATGTGGTGATTGAAAGACCAGGCGGCGGCGGCGGTGGCGGTGGCACCTGACATGTCATCACGAGGACGAGCAGGAGTCACTCTGAGCTCATGAAGGTGTCCCCGCTGCTGGCTGCGGTGCCGTAACAGCCAGCGCAGTCACAGCTGCTGGTCGGGTCCCAGCGCTGCTGCCGCTGCTGCTGCTGCTGCTGCTGCTGCTGCAGGCAGCCACGGCCGGAAGCTGCGTGCTAACCTCGCTCTCAGCGTGTGCGGGCGCCACTCGGCCTCTCTGCAGAGATTACGTAATCGGCGATCCTCCACTTCCCTCTTTTTTTTTTCTTCTTCTTTTTTTTTTTCATACTGCACAGCCAGTGGATTTTGGCAGACGCGTGCGTCTTCGCATGAGGGGGCGTTTGTGTTTTTCTTCAATGCGCAGCAGCAGATTTCAAGCAGGTTAAGTGGCCGAGGGCTTCTGGTCTTAAATCTCAATGGAGAAAGTGTGTGTGTGTGTGTGTGTGTGTGTGTGTGTGTGTGTGTGTGTGTGTGTGTGTGTGTGTGGTACAGGGGGTTGCTCTGTTGTCCTCAGTCTATTACACCACTGTCAGCGGGAGAAATTTAGCTGCATGTGCTGCTTCAGCCTGCACGTCTCCTTTCAGGGTCTGACTGCTGCTGCTGCCGCCATGGCAGGGATGATGCAATTCCTCGCTCTCTCTCTCTCTCGCTCGCTCTCTCTCTCTCTCCGCCAGGCAGCTGAATGTGTGTGAGAGAGTGAGGGGGATGTCGCTGAATGAAGCCCAGCCTGGATGTTTGCCCTGCAGGGTGGGCGGTTGCTAGGCGACGGCAGCGTGTTTGTTTTATTTTTAGCGAGAATCGCTGAACGTTACACACACACACACACACACACACACACACACACACACACACACACACACACACACACACACACACGCTTGTCTCTCTTGCTCTCTCTCTCTCTCTCTCTCTCTCACTCTCACATATGTGGCCACAGCGCTCGCTCCATACATGATCAACTCAGGGCCCCCATGTGAGCGACGGCGTGCGGTAGGGGGTGGGTCCTGTCGGAGCGGCCGCCTATCAGCGGCGATCTGCAGGTCTGAGTGGCGTAGCAAACCCCCCCGCCCCCCCCGCCCCTGGTCGGTGTGAAACACACACCGACCAGCCGGCCGTTTATTTATAGGGCGTCGTCTTCTCGCACATCCACCGTCCACCGCCTCACACATGCACGTTGCCGACACACACACACATTCCGCAGGAGAGTGCCGCCATCATCGGGAGCACGGTGCAGCCTTTTTTGGGCGACCAAGTGGGAGGCAACGCACGCGGCGAGGAATCAATGCGTCAGGAGGAGAGGATGTGCCAGCGCCGCCTCCAATTTTAATGCTTTTTATTGATTTCAAGAGCTCACGAGTGCCAAATAAAGAAGCAGAAACACGCCGCCAGTTGCCTCGTTGCCGCAGCAGCTGTTGACTGTTGGGTCACAATCGATCGGCGCCGCTCAGAATTTCTGGAGAGGCCGAAACAGAGCGTTTGGTGCTCCGGTTGGATGGCTCAGTTCTGGACGGATCAGTCCTGTGAATAAGCTCAGCGGCGGCTCTGTTTGAAAAGTCAATCAATGAGCAGCTCTGACTCCACTCCCTGGACCGGCAGCTCAACAGTTAGCGCCGTTTGTAGTGGGCTTTTTTCTCATTCTGATTCTGGCCTGAAGATAAACAAAGCTGGCTGTCTGTCTGCCAGTCGTAGTGACCAGTCACAGATGGTCCTCTGGTGGTCAGAGTCGTCTGCAGATGGTCGACGGCGGAGCAGCTTCACGTCCGCCAGGTTTCGCCGAGGAGCAGCCAGCCGGCTAATCGGCTAATAGCATTACTCACCCTGTGTTCCCAGTTAAAGGAGCCCACAGCGACGCGGTCCTTTCCTGTCTCGCTGTCCAAGGGGTTCTGCTGGTCTCTGTATCAGCCAACTCATTAAAAAACAACAACAAAAAAAAACTTTAATAATTCCCAGCGTGAAGCAGCCGACTGAACCACTCACTCAAACACCACTAGCTGCGTTTCCATGACCCCTAGAATTGCGCTAAACATAAATATTGCGATAAAAAACTGGTGATGGAAACAGCTAAACTTGGACAAACCTCTCAAATATGGCGAAAAGGTTTTGACGCTCTCATGAGGTGGTTTTTCAGACGTATCCATATAGAGGTAAATCTCAGAAGTGTCATGGAAACACTTTTTTTTCCTTTGCATTTACACGTCACCGGACGTGATGTACGGGGTCATGTGACCAGTTCACTTCAAGTGAAAATGGTGTGTTATGTTTGGAAGGAGGTGGAGATGGAATATTTTTACAATTAATGAAAGAGAAAAATAGAACAACCATTCTTGACGGCAAACAAACGTAAACAGACAAAAGCAAACGTAATTCTGGCAAATTCTCGTGGAGAATTATGGTTCACACCATTCAATGGAAACGCCTGCAAATCCCAATTGTCCTTTGTCGAAATTTTTAGAAATAATGCTTTTATTTTGCGATAGACTGTCATGGAAATGCTGCTACTGACAGAATTGCATATGTGCAAAATCGTGAGAAATGTGGCAGAGTTTGACTGAAATCTTGAAATCTTCTGGACGGCGAGGAACATTTTTGTATCAATGGAAATGCAGCTACTGACTCATTCAGCTGCTGAACTCCAGACCGATTGTCTTCCGTCTTATTCTCCGTTCAATCGTCTCACCCTGTCCGTCCGTCTGCCTGTCTGTCTGCCTGTCCGTCCCCCTCCCTCCCTCCAGCTGTAGGCAGCGATGGGTGCGTTCCTGGACAAGCCGAAGACGGAGAAGCACAGCGCCCACGGCGAGGGGAACGGCCTGCGCTACGGCCTGAGCTCCATGCAGGGCTGGCGGGTGGAGATGGAGGACGCCCACACGGCCGTGGTGGGCCTCCCCCACGGACTGGCCGACTGGTCCTTCTTCGCCGTGTACGACGGCCACGCCGGCTCCCGCGTGGCCAACTACTGCTCCGGCCACCTGCTGGAGCACATCCTGTCGGGCGGCGCCGACTTCGGCTCGGCCTCGGGCTCGGGATCGGGCTCGGGCTCGGGCTCGGCCTCGGGCTCGGTGGAGGGCGTCAAGGACGGCATCCGCTCGGGCTTCCTGAACATTGACGAGTACATGCGCAGCTTCTCCGACCTGCGGCAGGGCCTGGACCGCAGCGGCTCCACCGCCGTGTGCGTGCTGCTCAGCCCCTCCCACCTCTACTTCATCAACTGCGGCGACTCGCGCGCCGTCCTGAGTCGAGACTCCAAGGTGGGCTTCTCCACGCAGGACCACAAGCCCTGCAACCCCCGCGAGAAGGAGCGCATCCAGAACGCCGGCGGCTCAGTCATGATCCAGCGGGTCAACGGCTCCCTGGCCGTGTCCCGGGCCCTCGGCGACTATGACTACAAATGCGTGGACGGCAAGGGCCCCACGGAGCAGCTGGTGAGCCCCGAGCCCGAGGTGTGCGTGCTGGAGCGGGCGGCCGAGGGCGACGAGTTCGTGGTGCTGGCGTGCGACGGCATCTGGGACGTCATGTCCAACGACGAGCTGTGTGACTTTGTGCGCTCGCGACTGCGGGTGTGCGAAGACCTGGAGAAGGTGTGTAACTCGGTGGTGGACACCTGCCTGCACAAGGTGAGAACCCGCGCCCGCCGCTGCCCCCCCCCCCCGCTGACCGCATGCGTGACTGTAGCCGCGTTTCCGTGACGTACGTGGGTCACGTGACCAGTTCACATCAAGTGAAAATGGCGCGTGAAGCGTGGACGACGGAGGAGGCAGAATATTTATTGCAAGTAATCATAGGGGGAAAATGTAACAACCGTTCTTGACAGCAAACAAACGGAAACGGACAAAAGCAAATGTAATTTCGTTCCACGAGATTTTACGAGAATTACGCTTTATGCGCTTCACGCCATTCAGTGGAAACACCTGCACGTCGCAATTGCACTTTGTCGAAAAATTTTAGAAATATCGCTTTAATTTTGAAAAAAAAAAGCAGCTACTGACAGAATCGCAAATATGTGCGAAATCATGGGAAATGTGGCAGAATTTGACTGAAAGGAACATCTTTGTATAAATTGAATTTGTAAGAACTAAATAAAGAAATAAGCTGGATGTCACGTTTGACAGTCGGTAACCGTTGCCTCTCGCTGAGCTGGTTGTGAGTTGACTGCCAGAGGTTTCCCCCTGACGTTCTCCTGTGTGTGTCGCCGTCCTCCTGCAGGGAAGCAGGGACAACATGAGTGTGGTGGTGGTCTGTTTCCCCGGAGCGCCCAAGGTCTCCGAGGAGGCTGTTAAAAAGGAAGAGGAGCTGGACAAATACCTGGAGACCCGTGTGGAGGGTGAGCTCACACCGCCGGCTGGCAGCAGCCACTTTCATCCGCTGTTTTTTCACCTCACTTGGCAAACACGCACATCTGGTGAAGTGGTAAAGGTGAAACCCACAAACATTTCAAGCACAACCGCTTCTTAGACTTTAAATCCCAGACATGATAAATTCTCCAAAAACACTGCAGATCTCCAGAACTGAGCACATTTAGCCCTCTGTTTGCAGCCTTCTTTTAAAACGGAAGCTTTGTTGGACCTCCCACCTGTTTGGAACGGGGGACAAAACCAAGGCGGTATCAGAGGGCGGAGAGGGGCAGTACTATCAGTGCACTTTGTGATGTCACAAAGGGCTGATTCTCAGCCCACACTTGGTGAAAGGGGCTTGCGAGCAGCAGACAGTGAATGATGGCAGGACAGAGGCTGTATAGTCCTCGTGATATAAACGCCTGCAAATGTTTGGCCTGCTGCTCCGACTTCCTGCCGATACCAAGACGGAGCCGAAGTGGCGTCACGCTGAGCTCAGTCTCACGTCACCGCCACAAAACCAACATTCTTTAGGCAAAACAAATATTTGAGAGGCGTCTGCTGCTGCTGCTGCTGCTGCTGCTGCTGCTGCTGCTGCTGCTGACGGTCGGCAGGCAGTCTCTGACTTTCTCCAGCTGCGGCTGCTCGAAACTTCCTCCCGCCCCTCCCCCCACCCCAGTGGACGTCGGAGGCACTGACCGTTGTGTGTTGCTGTGTCGTTGTGTCGTGTCGTCCTCTGTGCGCTGCAGAGCTGCTGGGAAACTGCGGCGAGGGCGGAGTCCCCGACCTGGTGTCTGTCCTGAGGAGCATCGCCTCGGAGAACATCCCCAACCTCCCACCTGGAGGAGGCCTGGCCAGCAAGTAAGTACAGCCATCACACACACACACACAACAGATATTTCAGAACGGCTGATGTTAAGTGCTATGAACGCTTTGCACAGAAAACACAAAATTATAACAACCGTTCTTGACGGCAAAACAAACGTAAGCAAACCAAAGCAAACGCTGTTCTCGTCCCGCGAGAATTACGAGAATTCTCGGGGGACGAGATTTACCAGAATTACGGCTCTTACGGAATTAATGCGCTTCGCACCATTCAATGGAAACGCCTGCAAATCACAATTGTACTTTGCCCAAATCTTCAAATTATCGCTTTTGTTTTGCGAAAAACCCGTCATGGAAACGCAGCTGCTGTTGAACTCAACACTTGCAGATACCTGAACGTTCCATACTGCACCTTTAGACTCCCAACCTGTGTGTGTGTGTGTGTGTGTGTGTGTGTGTGTGTGTGTGTGTGTGTGTGTGTGTGTGTGTGTGTGTGTGTGTGTGTGTGTGTGTGTGTGTGTGTGTGTGTGTGTGTCTTTGCAGACGAAGTGTGATCGAGGCCGTGTACAACAAGCTGAACCCTCACAAAGAAGAGGAAGGGGTGAGTTTTTGCTCTTCGAGACTTCCTCCTCACCCTTCAGCCCCACCTATTTCCCCCCCCGGCCTCAGTCTGACCTCATAAACCTACGGCAGCCCGAGCCAAGGTCACTCCTGTGTGAGTGTGAGAGAGAGACAGAGCGAGAAGGTCAGCTGAGATGACCTCCGTGGGTTCCAGCAGGAGGCTTTCAGCCTTCTGTTGACCTCCGAGGCCCCAGAGGAACTCTGGGAGTTTGTCCATTATCCCAGCTGGACCTCCTGACCGCCTCAGTTCAAGCCTCCAGAACTCGGACCGTCTGAGTTGATTGGAATCCTCTCAGTTGAATCGCCATGAGGAGTTTAACTGCACTGGCAGTTGATTCATTTATTTTTCATAAGGCAGCAGTTGAAATGTCACCGTCGCCACCTTGTGTCTGGCTGCCGTAAAGGTCATAACCCCTCCCCCCATTTTTTAAATCCTGTTTAGTTGTCCTCTCAGGTGCCAAATGTGTCTTTGAAACACACACACACACACACAGTCAACACACTTCCTGCTGCTCTGTCTGTCTGTCTCTCGGCCCCTCCCATCACTCACCGACGGTCCTTTTAAAAGCACTTTTTAACATCCATCCATCCACTTTCAAACGTCTTCCTGCGCTCGGGCTGCAGTTTGTAACAGATGTTTTTAACCAGTTTGGTGGGCGGGAGCTCCAGCACCCCTGGTAGCAGCGTTCATATTTTATTTTTATCATTCCAGTTTGTTTTCTCAGGCGTGTTGTCCATATTTACGTGACCTCAACACAGAAATGCTCTTTCAAACCGCTCATGTTCTTCCCATTTGAAAACAGACAAACTTTCCTACTCCTTGCAAGCTGCTGTGAAAACAACTCTTTCTTCTCTTCAAACTCTGCACAAGCGCGTCGACCTGCACTCCTCACTGCTTCCACCTGGTGGCCCTCAAAACCTTCTGGCCCGAAATAATCAAAGAAAAGCATTTCATAGCTGTGTGTGTGTGTGTGTGTGTGTGTGTGTGTGTGTGTGTGTGTGTGTGTGTGTGTGTGTGTGTGTGTGTGTGTGTGTGTGTGTGTGTGGCCTGATTGAATGGAGACACCCATGCGACCCACACGCTACCCCCTCCAGTTACAACACACACAGACACTCTGGGTCAGAGGTCAGAGGTCAGCTCAAGCACCTGCCGTTCCCACCTTTAGGGTAGTGGGTATGTGTAGCCATACGTGTGTGTGTGTGTGTGTGTGTGTGTGTGTGTGTGTGTGTGTGTGTGTGTGTGTGTGTGTGTGTGTGTGTGTGTGTGTGTGTGTGTGTGTGCCAGCGGCAGCGGTGTGCGTGCGTGGCTGCCTGCCTGCAGACTCTGACCCCTGGCGTGTCACCCCAGGCCTGTGCGGGGGGAGAGGAGGAGGAGAGTGAGGAGGGAGGTGGCGGCACGGCGGCTCACCTGCTGGAGGCTCTGCGGCAGTTCCGCCTGCACCACCGGGGGCAGTATCGCACGGTGCTGGAGGAGTCCCTGGCCTCGTACCACCTGCAGGGGGAGGAAGGCGGCGAGAGGACCTGCGGCGACGGCGCCGATGGCGACGGGGACGGCGGCAGCGACGACGGTGGCGGCGGCCGCCACGGCCGGCAGGAGGAGTGGCCCGCCTCCCGCCCCTCCCCCCTCTCACCCCCCTCCCCCCCGCCCTCTCCCACCACGCTGGAGCCGGACGCCAGCCAGCAGACGGCCGACCTGGAGCCCAGCCCCCCGTCCACCTGATCCCCTCTCCCTCCCCCCTCCCCCCTCCCAGAAGGCTGATCAGCTGTGTCCGCCTCCTCCCCCCCTCCCCCTCTTCCCCCTCTTCCCCCTCCAACCCCCCCCCCCCCTCCCGGCACAGAACCTGAACCGACGCGTCAGTTCGCCCAAGAGTAAAAAAACGCGGCGGCGCCTCTTATGTCCGTCTGTTCACGTTCTGGCCCCCGAGCCACGCGTTCGCCCTCCTCCTGTTAGAGACTAGCGCTGCTGCGGCGCCCCCTGCTGGACAGTTCCACACCTCCGCCCCGCACAACCGGCTCCAGCGAAAAAAAGTGGCAGATGAAAACCCCAGCTGCATCGAAAACCTTTGGCACAGGGTGCTGGCTTCTTTTCACCTCTCCTGGCTTCTGGCTGACTCCTCCTCCCCTCCCGCCCCCTCTCAGACCCCGCCCCCTCTTCCTGCTTTCAGCTAATGGACTGATGGAGAAAAGGAGCAAAGGAGCAAAGGTTCCGTTGCAACTGCACAGTATTGAACATCGGCACCGTCTACTGGATCAAGTCCCTCTACAGACTCGGAACCCTCTTTCTGCAAACATATGACTATGTTGTGTGTGCGTGTGTGTGCGTGTGTGTGCGTGTGTGTGCGTGTGTGTGCGTGCGTGCGTGTGTGTGTGTGTGTGTGTGTGTGTGTGTGTGAGATGCTGGGGCTCCTCCCAGACACTCACACTGTCGCCGGCGGCTTGGTGGCTTTCTTGCCTGTAGGGGGCGCTTCTCATTCACCTCACTGCATCTCCTCCCCTGTCACCCTGCTGCCAAACCCCGCAAAAAAAAAAAGAGATTAGCTGTGGGAGCCGGCGACGACGCTGCCGCAGTGTGCGACAGTCGAAGCAGCAGTAGAGCAACGCAGGACGTCCTGAAGGTTCCCCAGGCTTGAGTTCCTCCTTCTTATCCAGCACCTGACTGACTGTGGACCAAACCCAGCAGCCTGAACTAAAACCAGGTCTGACGATGCAGGACTTCACACACCGCGAGGACATAATGGCGGAATGTCAACGTTGAGGAAGAATAATAGTGACATCAGAGTGACATCAGAGCTGCTGTTTCCAACTCGGAGTCTGCAAAGCCGACGCCAACCTTTAAGGTTTCCAACCACTCCAGAAGTTTTGGTTTCTTAATCTTGTTTTTTTGCCAGACATCTGGAAAAAAAATGAGTCAACTCTGTTTTGTTTTTTTTTTCCTCGTCCCGTCGTGTTAACCAATCGGAGGCGTTCCTCAGCCCACCTGGACCAACCGTGTGGAGTTTGTGTGAAAGCAGCTGCAGGTTGTCAGTCGGTGCAGCAGCGGCCAGTGACTCTGCCCAAGCATGTACAGCACTTAACTGTTCAATATGAGGCACTTCAATATCAGTTTCTGTCTAATCAACTGTGTGTACGTGCGTGTGTGTGTTTGAGTTGTATTTGTAATGCAATTTCAATGGGGCCACATCAGCGCTGCACAGTTTAAAGTGACAAATGAACAAATAAAGGATGATTTCAGGTTTGATTCGTGTGTGTGTGTGTGTGTGTGTGTGTGTGTGTGTGTGTGTGTGTGTGTGTGTGTGTGTGTGTGTGTGTGTGTGTGTGTGTGTGTGTGTGTGTGTGTGTGTGTGTGTGTGTGTGTGTTCATAAAAGCAGCAGCGTCTCTCAGCACGGCCCAGTGAGCTAGCGAGTTAGCCTGCCCTAACTGCTGCTCCAACCATCCACAGTCCACATTGAACTCTTCTCTGGAACAACTGGGGGGGGGTAGTTGTTCCTGTCTGAGCGTATTGCATGTCATCTTCCAGCTTTGTACCTAAGAATCAAATTTAGCCACAAAAACGGGACAGGAAGCGCATATTTGATGGAAATATTCGCATTTCATGTTGAGGGGAAGAAGAGATGAATACTGGCCGGCTTCCCTCCGACGTTGTCTCGGCGTCTCGCTTGCCGAGAGAAGCGGCCCCGCCCTCCCCGCTCGGCCCCGCCCCCTCCTCACTGCTCGGCCCCTCATTGGCTGCGTCGCTGACAGACTGTCCTCTCTCTCTCTCTCTCTCTCTCTCTCTCTCTCTCTCTCTCTCTCTCTCTTCTCAGAGTGCCAGTGAGATGGAGGACCCCTGGTAGCTGCGGCGAGGTGCCCCCTCCTCCCCCCGCTCCACCCCCACCCCTCCCGCTGATCGGTGCGTCCACCCCCACCCTCCCCCTCCCTCCCCCCAGCCCTCGGAGGAGGAGGAGGAGGAGGAGGCGGAGGCGGAGTCTCTCCATTGCGCCATGTTCTTTTTCTCCACGAAACAAAAACCAGAGGACATGTGGTGTGTGTTGGAGTGCCTGAGTGTGCGTTTGTTGGTTGTACGTACGTGCGTGCGTGAGTGAGTGAGTGAGTGAGCGTGCGTGTGTGTTTGCAGCAGCAGGACAAAGACGACACATGTTTTCACACACACACACACACAGACACACACACACACACACGTGCAAACTGCTTTAAACCAGGAGGAAAGTTTTCTTTTTTTCCCCCAGAAATGTCCAGATTGAATGAAGTGAAGCCAGTTGTGATTCTGACCATCCAGGTGTTTTTTTTCTTTTCTTTGAATGTTGACGCCCGACTTCACAGTGACAGGAGGACCTATAAGCTTGTGCGTGTGTGTGCGTGTGCGTGTGTGAGAGTGAGCGAGTGTCTCAGAGAAGGAGGAGGGTGGAGAGAAGATGATGGGTGGATGAAGACCGTATGTTAACATTTCTGCTCCTGGACTCTTTATTTTTATTTTCATTTTCAATTTTTATTTTTTTGTGCTTCTGGATCTTATCAGACTTTGCCTAAAAACACCTGTGCTTCTCCCCCCTCCCCCTTCAGACACACTCTCTCTCTCTCTCTCTAGCTCTCTCTCTCTCTCTCTCTCTCTGTCTCTGACACTAAGCCACACACACACACACACACACACACACACACACGGTCACCGTGAACACCCAGCTTCCACCTTGTGCACGTGTGTTGACGCACCACCTTGGCAGGACACTGCATGAGGACTCTCTCTGGCTCAGCGTGTCCACGCCCACCGCACCTGAAGGACCTCTGATTGGCTCCTGCTGTAAGACAAAGTGCGAGTTGAAATTTTTTTTTTTTTTTTGGTTTTTGATTTTTCCTTTTTTTTTTTTTGTTTCTTTTTGGTGTCGATACTATTGAGAGGAGGAGGAGGATGACGACGATAATCACGATAACGGGGGGAAGAGGGAGGTTCTCTTGTTTCAACCAAGATCTGACAGGAAGTCGGGACTCATGGAGGCAGCAGGGTGGGTGGAGTGTGGTGTGGGCGGGGCTAGGAGGAGGTAGAGGAGGAGCCGGAGGCGGGTTAGATGTGCAGCCCCTCCTCCCTCCTCTTCCGCCTCCTCCTCCCCCTCCCCCGCCTCACCGCGGTCCGAGGTGCAGCCGGACGGACAGCCGGACGGACGGACGGCGGACTGTCCTGACGGTGGATTATTATTATTATTATTATTATTATTATTATTTTTAAATGTTGTCCATGAGGTTAGTAGCTGCTCGCCATGTAGCGTGAGTGAACCCCCTGTTTTAACCCTGTTCCTGGTTCTCAGACTGCATTGGTAATGTTTGTATTGCTGTTGTTTGATTGCACTCACATTTGATTACAGAAAGCGTCTATATATGAAATAAAATACCTATCAAGGAGCCCCGAGGCCGCCTGTTGTGTTCACCTGCCCGGCTGCCCAGGCAGTGCATCCTGGGAGTTGGTCCTGATAATAATAATAATAACAATAATAATAATAATAGTACATGTGGGCATTTATTTGTCCATTTAAAGTTTATTCTTTTGAAACTGCCAAAAGTCTAAAGTTCCTCAGCAGTGATGTGAGAGCGATCACTGAAGTCCCCGATCAAGTGGAATCTATTGAAATTCAGTCAGAATGTGTTTTGAAAGAGTGTTTCAACTGTTTTTGCCACAAATCATTTTTGAGTTTTGAAATTCAGAAGAGTGTTTGCTCAACAGATTTATGAGAAACGTAACGTAAACAAGTGTTTTAGAAGTATTTTATAGGATTCTTTAAAACTAAAAGTGTTATCATTCTTTTGGCAAATACATTGAAACAACTCCATAATCCAGCTAAATTTGAGCGGCTCATTAGGCTGAGAAGTCAGAAGTCATTCAAGCTTAATATTCAACCGCAAACATTTTTTTCTGTTCAGGCCAATATACCAAAAATAGTTCAGCACTTGTGACAGAGTTTGTCAGAAATCATCTAATCACTGCAGCTGCTAAAGGGTCAGCGTGTGAGATTTAGCAGCATCTAGTGGTAAGAAAGCACATTGCAAATGAGGTTGATGTCTGATTGCCGATATCTTGTTGTTCTCTGATGTCCAACTGGACCTCACATCACCAAACCCAGAGCCGCTGTAGCTTCGTGTTGGCCTGTTAAAATGAACACTGATTATTAGCTAATGCAAACACATAGGTTGCATATTTTTAGTGACGTCATGTACTTTGACTAAAACAATTACTTCTGTTCCACTTTATGCTGGCGGCCCCTCAAAAATCACATGACTTTTCCTTCTTTCTTTTCCTCCTCCGGTGACTGAAGTTAACTCTGGTCGTCAAGAAAGACTTTCTGATCAACTAGTGTACGCGCTTTGTATGTACGCGGCTGCACACACACGCGCACACACACAAACCCCTGTCTAATCTGTCACTCTGTCATAATTTGATCATAATCCCTAATCATATTTTAAAGGTGTTCTCAATCTGGAGTGGGATTATAGGATTGCAGAGCGAGTGTTAGTGTGAATGAGCGGTCCAAATATATTACCACAGCGTGTGTGTGTGTGTGTGTTTAGGGGGGTGACAGTGGGAGAATTTAATTTGGTGATGGTGCACAGCGCCCTCTCACTGGCTGGCTGATTCCACTCTAAGCCTGATCTTAGCAGACAATAGAGGCTGACCTGTTAAACTGCTCACACAGCCGCCACTTAATCTGGCCGCCACTTTAATTTGTTTTTTTGTGGAACAAAACAAGACAAATCCAAGAAAGGCAGCCTATTGGTGGCCCTTTTGGGGCTGGTTGGAAAGTGTCGGTGATTAAACCAACACACATCTCACGCACGCCACCGCCGGATCGACGGCTTTCAGTGATTATCCACTCTGATGCAGCTTTTATTGAGATTTTATTTTGAAATTTTGCCGCGTCTCGTCTCTCTTTCTCTCATCAGACTTGGTTTCAGATTGGCTCACAACTGTCTCATAGATACCAAAAATATTTTGTCAAAAATACTTTGAGAATAACACAGAAACAACACAATGAAAGTCATGACGTCGTGATAGATTTTTCCTCCCAAACTGACTGAGCAGCATCATATGTTTCAATATTGACAAAATCATCATATTTATACTATATCATTACATACAAAAGAAAGGTTTCTCAGATGTTTAAGATTGTTGTTATGAAATAAGATGATCATTTTTGTGTGCGTTTCCAAATATTTGGCTGCATCAGCGACACAAACAAATAATAAGACAAAATGAGAAAACTAGATTGTTGTCCTCTGGAAGAGTTTGCAGGGACAAAGTCGTCTTGCTGAAGCATCCAGTTGTAGTGAGCTGGATGGAACAGGGCAGCATTGTGGGGCAGTGTTGGTGCCTGCACTGAAATAGACTGCATCTGGAGACTTTGCATTGATTCTTAGCAGAATATTGCAAATATACAAGGTGTCCAAAAACTTTTTGCCACTTCTGTGAGTGGATGTACACATGCAGCAGCAGCAGCAGCAGCAGCAGCAGCAAGAGGCTCTGTGGAGAACAGAGGGAGGTTAATGGTCCCATATTCTGCCCATTTTCAGATCTGCGTTTCTAATCCCAGAGTCCTGCCAGAGAGCAGAGAGCAGTGGGTTTAGCCCTGTGTTTACAGCCTCCTGCTTAAACCAATGTTCTTTTTGCACCTTGTTGGCAACAAACTGAGCTACAGCAAAAAAAAGCAGAAGAAATGACTGATGGATGTTGGTTAGAGTTTTTATTGTCTTTATTGCTTGAATGATCGCAGCTGAAATGACTTCCAGACTCTTAGCCTTCGCCGCCTCGGCTTCTTCATCTCTTTACCTTCTCCACTGTGATTCCCCTTAAACCTCCCTGTCCTCAAGCTCTGACCTTTGACCCTGGAATTCGCTCCACAGCTAATACTGAACCTGCATTATGCGGCTGCCGCATACACACGATCTGCCGCTGCTGCACACATCAGAAGCGCTGTGTTTGTGTGCGTGTGTGTGTGTGTGTGTGTGTGTGTGTGTGTGTGTGTGTGTGTGTGTGTGTGTGTGTGTGTGTGTTTTCACTGAAAGCCTGTGAAGGAGCTGTGTTCCTGCGGCTGCCTACTCGCTCGCCTCACCTTGAGGTCAGCTGACCCGGGCGACCCCGTGGCTCCTCTTCTTCTTCCTCCTCTTCCTCTTCCTCATCCTCGGGGCTCCTCGCTGTAGCTCCTCCTCATCATCATCTTCATCTTCTTCCTCTGCCCGCCCACTCTGCTCTCCTCAAATCCGGAGACGTGTCGTTCTTCTGGCTGCAGCCTTTGAGAAGAGAAATCAACCTCTGCAGAGGGAAGGGGTGTGTGTGTGTGTGTGTGTGTGTGTGTGTGTGTGTGTGTGTGTGTGTGTGTGTGTGAGAGAGAGAGAGAGACTGCTCTCCCTGCGTACTGTCACACCTTCAGACCTCTGTGGATGAACAGTTAAGAACAGGGAACCTTCAGCATAGTTAGCCCTCTGTTTACAGCCCCCAGCTAAAGATTAACACTTTGCTGGACCCACCACATGTTTGAAATGAGACGAAAAACAAGGCGGGCTCAGGGGGCGGAGCCAGCACTTGGCTGAGGTTGTTGATGTCGATATTGCAGGATGGGTATTAGGGCCCTTTGTGACATCACAAGGGGCCGATTTAAGAAGGGATAGTACTTGGTAAAGGACAGACTTTCCTGAATTCTGCTTCCATTTAATTTTATTTAATTTCACCCCTTCAAAGCTAGTTCTGAGACAGTTCTGGTAACAGAAGGCGAGTCTCCCCATTTCGGGTTACATCTAGTCCAGTTTTCACGAACGTTAGCATTCATTTGGAGCCTGTTTCACTTGTGTTGTAGTACTGGAGACCAATCCTGGTCTGAAGGCTACTTTCTAAGGGTCTCGGTCTCATCTCGGATTCGGAGGCATTTTCACTGGGTCTTGTCTTGGTCTTGGACTTGGATTTTTGATCAAGAACTGTTAGGACTCAGCCAACACTACAATTACATGAACGAATGAACAAAATAATCCACCTGCAGCCGGTTTACACTCTGTTGGTGACACCCAGAGTGACGAATCCCTAGTTCATCAAAATGGTTCAAAATAGTTAGGCAAAATGTTAAAGAAAATCATTTAAAAGACGCGTTGTTGAAAAGAGATGTTGCTGTTTGATTTAGAAGCAAACTTGAATTTAAAAAGATACTGGTCGTTTTTTGTTTTTTTTGTTTTGTTGTTGTTTTTCTTTGATATATAAAGTCTTGTCTTGGTCTCGAATTCCAAATGTCTTGGTCTTGTCTCGATCTCGATACTCTCCAGTCTTGATAATTTCTTGGTCTAGGTTGGTGCGGTCTTGACTACAACACTGTTGCTCACTGTTTGCATGTGTTTTCTGAAGCAAAAGAAAATGCTTCTCTCTGTTTTGAGCGGTGGGAGGGCAGCTGTTCCGATGGGCCGGAGGAGGCAGAGATTCACGTGCACTAAGGTGCACAGGTGGCCGGTCCGACGTAAAGGGCTGGATGTCATTAGAAGAAATAAAACCACTGGAGCGTCACACACCAACTTCATAGAACTGACCGTGATGAAAATTGCGTGCTGCCCCTTTAAAGGGTCATTCTTCTCCTCTGCGTGTCTCCGCGGCCCCCCAGCATATGACTTTGAGTGGAGTAATTTAGCAGATGAGCGTGTGGCCATTGTTAGAGGGATAATCCGGCTCTCGTTGCTCAGATAGGTTAACATGCAGCAGATTAGAGCAGATTACCCCCAACCACACCAGACTGGGCTCCTCCCCCCCCGACCCTCCCACCACCCCTCTCTACACTCGTCTTTTCACTCCAATCTTCATTTCACTCGCACACTCGCGTCTTCTTTATTTCCCGTTTTGTTCACATCTCATTTTCGCGCTGGTCACATGACTGGTGGGGCGGAGTCCGGAGTCCATCTCATCACCTCGTCGCCTGCCGCAAACACAAACATCTGTGGTCTATTGTACGAGGCCACCGCAGATGTACGCTATTAATGAGCAGTTTTCTATTCACATTCCGCCTGCCCGCGTTCAAATAGGCTGCCTTTGTACGATTAAGGCAGATTATTATTTTATTGTGATATGATTGGAATTTTAATAATTACTGGGTCAAGCTGGAAAGTGTGCCTCGTTTGGCACCGTGGAAATCTGCCAAAAAATATTTAAAGCACAATAAATCTTCTCATTCAATAATGCACACATGGATCCACGCCGGCCTGTGGAGTCACGGTGGACTAATTAGATTGGGATGAGTGTGTACGGGCCAATTTGATTGAGTTTTCAGTCCTTTATTAAAACTATGAAATTCACTTTTTTACACTGAAGAGATTGTTAGATATCATTTAAAAAAAACAGCACTAGAAACATTCAAACTTCAATAAATTTTAAATTCAGTATGACTTCTCATTCCAAGCCGAACGCTTCAATGAATCCTGACTGAAATTCCTCAAATGAAATTGTTTAAAGGCCTGAAAAAAAAAAAAAAAAATCCCACTGAGGTTTTAACGTACCGACGAGAGTGAGGAGAACAACTAGAAAATGTTATTGTACATCACAGCTTTACTTTTTAAAGTCCTACTGTTTATTGCCTGAACCCTGATAGGCCGAACGATGTTTATGTTTTTTGTTTACATTTTTGATCTGTTTTCCCATCTATAATCTACAAACGCAAATCTGCTGGGTATGTCACAGCTGACCTGGGTGCTAGACGGCGTGTGTCGAGCCCCCAGCTGTTTGTATTTTTAGCCGCTGGAGGGTTTCGTTTTGTCGGCCAGCTGCTGTGTTTGTGTCTTACAAGCCATTAATTAAAAGGTGCGGCGGCGACGATGCAACGTGGCACAAACACTGAAACACTGGATAATAATGCGATTAGCACCCCGACAAACATCTGGCCCCGAGGTGCGTCACATGAGGGGAATTATTAGATGATTATTAGTCAAATTATCTCATTATCCGACGGTGTTGTTGTGTCGCCGAGGTGTTTGTGTCTTCGCGACGCCCCATCAGGTCTGCGAGCGTCCACGTGTGTGCAGACACGTCGCCGGAGACCTTTCCAGCTGTTCCGACGCCTCTTGTCACTGCTGAAAGTGGCCGGAGTCAGTCTGCGGGGTTCTGTTACAGACCAGTCAGGAGGCAGCAGGATTAGCCAAGCAGGTAGGTGCTTCAGGAGCTGGCCTGCTCACATTGCTCTGGCGGAGGTCAGGGTGTGGTCAGATAGCGACCACACACATACACACAGTCTGGCTCGGGCCCAACACAATGGTTTTTGTGTGTGGAGGATGCTAACACAAGTTTTTCAGAACTTAAAAATCAAAGTCATGACGTCAAATTGGTGGTATTTTTTTGTACGTTAGTGATGTAGCTGAATAGTTGAGAATGTTTAAAATCCATCTTAAAGATACTCCTATGTGATTATTAATGATTATTGGACCAATCAGCTTCTTTTGAGGTCGTTGAAGAAAAAACAGGAAGCTACCGGAATCAACTGGCTCCACCGGCACTGAAGTTTGACTTGACCGTTTTAAATGTGATGGACAGGAAGTTGGTCCGATAAGCTAAGTTCGCACTCTGGCTAGAAACCTGTTAGCAAGCTGTAGATTCTAATGTTAGCGCTTAGGCTAACGCGGCCGTGCCTTGGCCATGTGTTGCCACTACGGCCTCTGCTGAGGGTGTGAAGTGTTTGGTACGCTGGGCCACCACGGACGCAGCTACTATTAGCTAATGCTAGAATTTAGCAATATTGAACTTAAGGAGCTAGCCTAAGTTTAGCTAACAGTTGCCCATAGCTTTTGCCATCCGGTGATGGACCATTCCATCCACTGCTCATTTTGAAAAAAAACTTATAAGAATAATGTGAAGTGAGTCAAGTCACAGCTGGAAAACATCTATAAACTCCTTTGTGGGGCCACATGGTTTGTTATTAGCGCCAAAGGAAGGTGCAATGATTGCTGGGTAATATTTCTCAGTCTCATTTTGCTTCTCTAGACAAAGAGTGGCTTGTTTTTATGTGTTTTTCCTCCCCTGCTGCAGAGTCAGTAGAAGTCCGCTGAGTTTGGATGGCGACCTCACTAAAGACGGCGGAGACCCCTCACCGTCGCCCCCCGCAGGGAACAGCGGTGCTGATGGCAACATGGCCGCTCTGCTGGATCACTTTCTCAGTGGGAAGAGGGAGTAATTATCTGCCTGGGTACAAAACCTCCTCGTCTTCAACATACGGTTGGTCGGCCGCTGGACAAAAAAACAAAACAAAGCAAAACAAAACATAACAAAACCGAGACCCTCTCCACTTGTAAATCGCCGTCCTCAATTCAAACCGAACCACTTCCTGTTTCTTTGGCCACCATTGTGCGTTCGTCCCTCCTGGAGCCCGGCGAGAGCACAAAAGCACAACAAAGACTCAGGAAGTGATTAGTGGCTTAACGAGGACGAGGCTTTGCTAGCGGTTTGGGTGGGGGGGTGTGGGTGGGGTGTGGTGCAGGGGGGCCACGCAGCCTCCTCCAGTGAGGCCGGGAGGGGGCGGGGTTAAAGTTCCAGGGCTTAAGAGGTCGGTGTTAAGTTGTGCAGGTCAGTGGAGAGGTTAATTAGAAGCTGAGCTTTTGTTTTTTGGGGAGGGGGAGTATCGGGGGGGGGGGGGTCGGGGTGGTGGTGGGGGTGCGGCGCTCGCTGTCATCAGCCGCCCCGCCAGTGTCGTCCCCTGAAAGGAGACGTCGCTCAAGTAACTTAATTGTTGCCATTATCGCCACAACAACACACACACACACCTTGAATACTAGTTTTTGTGTACCTTTGAGTGTTTGTGTGTCTGACTGTGTGTGTATGTGTTTGCATCCTTCCTGTGTATAAGTTGGGACAAAAAATATCCATTCAGCTTGGAGGGGGCGTGGCCACCGCTGGCCCACTGGCCCTCACAAGGCTGTTTGTCCAAATTCTCCTGCTTCCGCGACGCCACCAAGACTTGACTCGTCTCGAGTGGAGCCATGTGTGTGTGTGTGTGTGTGTGTGTGCGCGTGTGTGTGTGTGTGTGTGCGTGGCTGAGGAAAAACAGGTGCTGAAGTGACACAGCTCCCAAGGGTAACCTGCAAAAAGATTCCTATCTGCTGGACGGGGAACCAAACTAAATATTTGACTGCTCCATCTGATCCGTCCAGACTCGTCACAATAAAACACACCCAAAATCATTGTTGTCATTACTATTTCATACATCCACTTGACAAACTTCGCAAACAAACACTTGGCTTGCTTATCTTGAGTCACTTTTTTAACCATTTGATTTGATTTTTCTTTTTTTCTTTTTTTTTTTTGCACAATTCATCCCTGATGTGATGCATTAATGGGGAGTCGGCTCTACATGTTCCACCTCCAGGTCCTGATGAGGGCTGAGGAAGTGTCCCCCACTGCACAGACATCTTTCCCGTCCTGCTAATTGGCATTAACCCTTTTTTGCCCGCTGGCCCTCTTCTTCACGCTCCAACAGGACCTGAGAGAGTGGCGACGACGGAGCGACGTTCATCAGCCACAATCAAATTCCTGCTTATAAAACTGCTGAGGAGACCGAGTCCGCCCGGGCTGCCACACTCCCCAGCATATGGCCGGTACCTCAGGTTATAGCCCAAAACCTGCTAATGCAGATTGGACATCACGGCTCTATCAGACTAATGTTTGCAGGCGGCGGAGGCCCCGATGCTAATCCAGGGTAATATAATGGAGCCGCGGCTCAGCTTAGCCCCCAGTTTATGGATATTAGAGAGCAGGAAAGTGATTTGAAGGTGATTAGAGTGGAGACCACTTACAGAAACATACGCTTCGAGGTCCGGGTGAGACTCGGCATCACACATTGTCGCTATTAATGATGCAAGCAGCTTAACAGGCAGAGGGCCGGTGAGCTCCAGCCGCAGACAGAAGGAGACCATGCGTTTGTTTGTTGGTGTGTTAGTTATTGTTTTTGTTTTTTTGCGACATCACTCGTTAATGTTTGCGTACTGGTATTGTGACGATAACATTTCCTCTTTTCAGATTCCATATTTGTGTGCTAAATGTCAAAATCACCAAATTGGTAAATTTGTTAAGATTAAAAAAAAGAAAAACAATTTGAAAAAAAAAATAAAATAAAATGGTTTTGTTCTTATTTTGGCTGCACAATCCACTTCCTGTCTCGTCAAGTAGGCTCACTCCAGACTCGACTTATAGTTGCTCCACGCAGCAGCCCTCCGTGCCAGGGAGATAAATCCCCTGCCTTTGATTGACAGCGCTACCGTGACGTCTCCGCATCAGCTCCACGCCGTCCAATCAGCAGCCAGCTCCTGGGACCCTCCCCGACCTCCCAGGTGAGCTAAAGACTCGGACCCGGGCGGCTCTTCGCCTCAGACCGAGCGAGTCTCGTCCTGCCGCGCTCCTCCAGATGGTCTTCAGGTCGCCGCTCGACTTTTTCACCGCCTCCCGCCTCCTCCTGCCCCACTTCCCGGATGGAGCCTCGGTCCTGGCCCGCTCCCAGTCCCCGGAGGAGCCGCCCTCTGCCTGCCCCCCGCTGGCCCTGCCGGGACTCTGCTTCTCCGCCTCCCAGATCGCCGGCGTGTGCGAGACGCTGGAGGAGACCGGCGACATCGAGCGGCTGGCCCGCTTCCTCTGGTCGCTGCCGGTGACCGCCGACGGCCGCGACTCCATCTCCGAGCACGAGTCGGTGCAGCGGGCGCGCGCCGTGGTGGCGTACCACGCGGGCAGCTTCCGCGAGCTCTACCACATCCTGGAGACGCACCGCTTCACGCGCGCCTCGCACGGCAAGCTGCAGGCCATGTGGCTCGAGGCGCACTACCGCGAGGCGGAGAAGCTGCGCGGGCGGCCGCTCGGCCCCGTCGACAAGTACCGCGTGCGCAAGAAGTTCCCGCTGCCGCGCACCATCTGGGACGGCGAGCAGAAGACGCACTGCTTCAAGGAGCGCACGCGCGGCTTGCTGCGCGAGTGGTACCTGCAGGACCCCTACCCAAACCCTGGCAAGAAGCGGGAGCTCGCGCACGCCACGGGGCTCACGCCCACCCAGGTGGGAAACTGGTTCAAGAACCGGAGGCAGCGGGACCGCGCGGCCGCCGCCAAGAACAGGTGGGCGACACTGTGTGTGTGTGTGTGTGTGTGTGTGTGTGTGTGTGTGTGTGTGTGTGTGTGTGTGTGTTGGACTCGAGACTGACCGCATCAGTTAATCACTTGATTGATTGCGAGGCAACTGAAGCTCCACACGGGTTTGTGCGTAATGAGCCATTCACGCGTAAAAGCGCGTCCGTTCAGCGCTCAGGTTTCAGCCCGACTTGGTCCTGCTCTTCTTCCCCTCTCCTCTTCACTGCCACCTTCTCCCGGCTCAGTGTTTGGGTCAAGCGGCTTCGTCGGTGTCATCAACTCAACACACAACATTAGCAAATTAATCATCAGAATTTAATCACATAAAATGGTCAATTTAAAACTATTTTTTGTTTTCCAGTGTAAAAAGTTACTTAAACTAATATAAAACAATGTTTAAACAACACCAAGAAAGAATTATGAGTATGAGATCAATGATTTAATGTGCATCAGCTCTGTGTGTATATATATATATATATATATATATATATATATATATATATATATATATATATATATATATATATATATATATATATTTTAGAGGAAGTTAGACGGCGATAGACAACAGTGATCACACAAGAGAAATAAGCTGCGACTCCTTGAATTTCTTCTGCATCTTCACCATAGACCACAGATAGAAGGATTATTGGTACATTGATGTACACAACTGAGGCAGTGAAAGGGCATCTTCAATCTACAATAAATTATTTGATAATGATAAAAAAAAAAAAAAAAAAAAAAAAAAAAAAACACAATAGTAACATAAACGGTGAGGAACAGGAACACAGGACAGTTCCAGCTCTCGCATTGAGAAACAGCAATTTCGACTTTATTCAGCGTTTAATGTGACTGTAAAATAATTTTGGGGGGGAAATGCTGCTTCCACTGGTTTGCTCTGGTTCTAACTGTCCGGTCGTCCAGTTGAAGCCTGAATGAAGCTCTGCATTTTTTTTTCTTTAGGCTGACAAAGTAAACACAAAATCGTCATTATTGAAGTTCTGCATAACCAAAAGGTTGAAAACAAAACAAAACAAAAACTCCGACCTTCTTCCTCGAGCTCTTCTCGGCCTCAGTTCAGTTCCGTTCTCCCCATCAGAGGAGCCGTGATGCCTGGAGAAGCTTCTGAAGTTTGAGATGAGAGAAACATCAGCATCTTTTGGGGGGTTTTCACTTGTTTAAATGCATCACCAAACTTCTTGCCCTTGTTCTGCAAAGGTTAACACATTCTTCTGCTCTGTCTGTTTCCTCTGCTGTTGCTCCCAGGTTGCAGCACCACCGCATGTGTCCCGACGGCTCCCGGTCCTTCAGCGGAGGAGAGTGCAGCCCCGACCAGAGTGCAGAACGTGCCGACGGAGAGACTCTGCTGTCGGTGACGGACAGTGACTCTGACTTGGACGTGTAGGATCGTTAATCTCTGCTGGACTGGGATTTACCTGACGGGAGTTTTTACTCGGCGAGGATGAAAGAAAATAAAAGGTGCTGCTCAGGGTTTCCACTGAACATTCAGGCCGTTTTGAAGGAACCTCATCCTCCTACTCAGACTTTCACCTACACAGACGATTCCATTCTGTTTTTGCTCTCTGCCTGGGTTTTTTTTTGTTTTGGAAAGGTTTATGTCGGCGCTGCGCGTTTTCACCAGAAGAGCCACATTTTTTTTTTTTTTTTTTAATTTTTCTTTATTTTTCATTCGCTGGATCTGTGGACCAGGAGCTCGACGCACGGAGAAACTTTAGTGACCACAAAACCTGTCAGCGAGATCATCATTAACACTTCCTGTTAAATTTGTCTCTTTATTGTTTGTTTTTTTGTTTGTTTTTTTTTTTAAGAAAAAATGTTGTAAAAACAGCTAAATATTTCCTCGGACCCCCGGAGATCAACCTCTGTAGACAATCAGAGTGCAATGAAACCTACCTCTGTCCCCGCACGGCTGTTTCTCCTCTTAGTTTGATCTACCGTCACGTCCACTTTATTTAAAGCTCTCACTCCTCTGTTGTCTGTCTGTGATGTCCGCCCCATGTCTTCAATCTGATGCTGAATAACTGTGTACGTATTTTGTATAAATAAAATTATTTAACATACAACGGTGTTGCTGCTGCTGCTGGTGTGTGTGTGTGTGTGTGTGTGTGTGTGTGTGGGTGTGTGTGTGTGTGTGTGTGTGTGTGTGTGTGTGTGTGTGTGTGAGATCACGTCTCAATGAAGCCATCTTCACTCACAAATTGTTAATGTGCACTTTAGTCGTTATTCCAAACTGCAGGTTCTACAATGAAGCACATCTTTTCATAATAAAAAAAATATTTATATTTATATATAAAAAGAAGATTTTACTTGATTAAGAAATAATTCAGCCTATTTTTATATTAATTAATTAATAATAAATGAATGCATTACTCATAAGACAACTCGACCATGAACAAGCCAACTAGATCAGCACATCAATGATGGAATTCATTTTCAATTATTTATTTATTTTTTTTTACATTAGAAAGCTATTTTTAATGTATCGTCACTAAAACTCTGTGCATGACTCATTTCTTTAAAAAACAAACAAACAAACAAACAAACAGTCATTTTACTTTGATATTTATGCCTCAGTTTTGCATAGTTAGTGATTCGTACTTACTCTACCTACAAACAAAAAAATCAAATAAATGAATAAGCGCACAACGCTTTTCATTTATATTCCAACTAACCAAACTATATCAGCAATAATCCCTCTGTGATGTTCGGCCGCTGCACAGGTTTTCTCTGGAGAGGGTATAATGTCGCCATCTGGCGGCCAAAACTTTACTCTTTTTCTGACACCACCCGCAGCTGCGAAGGTAGAGATGATCTTGTACGGTTTCTAGAGGCAGACATTTCTAGAATTTCGTGAAGATGGTCAGGGGTCAGAGGTCAGAGGAAAACCACCGCACTGGCCCGCAGATGACAGAATGAAGCAGCAAAGTATCGCCTAGCCTGATGAGTCTGATTTCTGCTGCAACATTTGGTTGGTGGGTCAGAATTTGGTGTGAATGTCACGAGAACATTGATTCATTCTGTCTCGTATCATCAGCTCGGTCTGCCTCTGGTGTGATAGTGGTGGTGGTGGGGGAGATGTTCATGTCTCATTTTGAGCTGCTCAGAACTATCTGATCATTGTTCAGCCTCCCCGAGTTTTGATGACCAGACCAGACCCAGACCCAGACCCTTCCCTTCTTGACCACAGTGGACCATCTTCTGATGGACACCCTCCAGCAGGATGACAGTCCAGGTCACAGAGCTCCAGCCATCTCATACTGGTTTCTCTCAGTTTCAGTTCACTGGACTCTGATGTTCTCCACAGTCAGCTGTTCTCAGTCCAGGAGAACCTTTGGGAGCAGGAGATGTGGATGTGCAGCTGATGAATCTGCAACAGATCGTTACAGAGCAAAAACCTCTGAGGAATGTTTGTAGAACCTTGCGTCTACAAGAGCAGGAACGAAGGAAGTTCTGAGGACAAAAGGTCCAGGTTTAGCCTGGTGACGTGGACCAGATCGTCTACAATCTTAATCAGACTCATTCAACTGACGTTTCAGTGACACTCGCAGCAAAAATCAACCTAAACAACAAAAACCCGCATTGATGACGTCAAACCCTGGCAATACGTCTCGATAGCCAGTAGATGGCGCAGCTGACCAGATTTAACACGTGAGGGCGCCTGAATTTCCGAGTACATAAAGCATTTTCCCCTCTTAGCTGATTTAAATGTATTTAATCAGGGGGAAAATGAATTATGACTGATATTATACAAGCAGGATCGTAATGGTGAATTTATAAAGTTAAAAAAAAGAAGCATTAACGCTCCTCTTAAGGCGCCTCGATGAGTCAGCCAACAAAAATACGTATTTTTAGTGTGAGTCAATGAAATGTGTGTTTGTATCGTGGGAACGTCACATTTATGCATTAACATCTGGGCTAGTTGCCATTTAAATCAGTTATGTAATAATCCACTGGAACAAGGTATGTTACACATACACTCAGAGGCAGAGGACACGGAGACCCGGCAGGTGTGTGTGTGTGTGTGTGTGTGTGTGTGTGTGTGTGTGTGTGTGTGTGTATGTGTGTCATGGCTAGACAACCAATAAATCCAGTCAATCAGGCAGTCGTTATGCACGGTCACACACACACACACACACACACACACACACACACACACACACTAGCCAAGTCTACGGGTGAATTCCAACCCCCTCCTCCCGTCTCCTGCGCTCAAAATGCACCTCCTCTATCTGGACACACACACACACACACACACACACACACACACACACACACACACACACACACACACACACCTCCGTGTCTTTCTTCTCTCATCCGGCGCAGGGCCCGGCAGCGAGGGTGACGCGTTTTGCGCATTTCCTGCAGCTCGCGCTCACTCACAGGACTCACGAGAGCAGAGTGGACGGGAAACGGAGGGGGGCGCGCGCAAGGACTGAAAAGAGGAGGAGAAAAAAAAAAATTCCAAACGGGTTTGAAAGCATCGTGATGTTCTCGGCGGCGGCGCCGAGCCCGTCAAACAGGCGACCAGGACACCAAAAGATCTTTGGGTTCCGCTGAGCACGCGCAATAATATCGCGGCGGCGGCGCGAGGACGACGCCAGGGAGATTATCCCGAGAGGAGCCGCGAGCGAGCGGCGGGGAACGGAGCTCCAATCCCGGATGGCTAGGCGCGGCTGCTCGCTCTTTCTCCCACCCTGACCCGGGCGAGACCCCGCACACCATTCACCAGAGCCAGGCTGCGGGTTCTCCTGGCCGAGCTGAGCCGAGTGGAGTTGGCGAACCGTCCAGCTTCCCGTCGCCGCCGCCGTCCCGCTCGGACGGTGTGTTTCCGCCGTCCCTCCTGTCTGGCTCGCGACACGGACCGTAAACAAACCTTGTAGCCGCCCGCCGCCCGGCTGCCTGGCTGGCTGGCTGGCGGAGCGAGCGGCGCTGCGAGTCTGTCCGCCGCCTCTCTGCCATTTCCCCCCAGTCTCCCATCAGCTGTTCCTGTAGGCGCGAGTGTGTGCTTGTGATTTGTGTGTGGACACGGTGTTCTGCCATGGCTGTAGTCGACTGAGAAGCCCGAAGGAGTCCAGCGTCATTATGGGATGTAGCAGGACTGTGCAGTGACCCTGCTCATTGGAAGGAAACACTCCGTGCACAGGAGCAGGAACAGGCAGGCGAGCCTGAACACACACACTCTCTCTCTCTCTCTCTCTCTCTCTCTCTCTCTCTCTCTCTCTCTCTCTCTCTCTCTCTCTCTCTCTCTCTCTCTCTCTCTCACACACACCTTTGCTCGGAGACACACAGAAGCTTGCAGCCATGCCGGTGTTCAGCGGCCTCTTGAAGGTGCGAGTGTGCGAGGCGGTAGACCTGAAGCCCACCCCGTGGGCCCTGCGCCACGCCGTGGGCAAGAGTGGCTCCTTCCTCCTGGACCCCTACCTGGCTCTGAACCTAGACCAGACCCGGCTCGGCCAGACGGTCACCAGGACCAAGACCAACAGCCCCGCCTGGCACCAGGAGTTCTGCACTGAGGTCCGCGAGGGACGAAGCCTGGAGCTGTCTGTGTTCCATGACGCGCCCATCGGATACGACGACTTTGTGGCCAACTGCACCATCCAGCTGGAAGACCTGCTGCAGAATGGCACCAGGCACTATGAAGACTGGGTACGTGCTCTGTGTGTGACTGTTATTGTTTGTTCTGCTGGAACCACGGGGGGGGGGTGGAGGTTCCCCTGGCCCTGAAAGTGAGAGGTTGTATTACATTTGCAGCAGGTAGTAGTAACATGTGGTAACAAAGGTCAGGTGAGATGTTACAGACCCACCTGGGTCATACTACAGTATGAACAGTGTGGGAGTGATTCTTGCTGATTCTGTGGCAAACATGGGGCAAGGCAGGGTATGTTTTTTGTGACCTACAGCCACAACGTGTCAGAGGGACAGAGTTGGGGTGAGTGAAGTGTTTGGGGTGGAGAGTTTGTCCCCACGCTCTATCAGGAAAAGTGTGAAGAGAACATGTACACAAATGTTCTGGTTTGGTCCTGACATGGACTCCCATGATGACCCTCAGTCTGCGCTACCTGCGGATGCTCAGTCTCCACACAGTTGCTCTGGATCAAATCTCCATCTAGATTGAAAGGACCCCAATTTTTGGATGAGTTTATTATGAATGATACCAAACCCCTAACAATTTGCATTTTTTTAGTGGGCCCCTCAGTGATTACAATATTTGTTAACCATTCAGGATATTTAGCTGCTTTGGCAGTAGATTCCAGGAGTATCTGCCACTTAGACTGCTTCTCTCCCACCTGTCTTCATTTCCTTCGCAGTGTAGTTGACTTTACCTTTACACAGATGGACACTGTGTTATTCTGCAGCTTTTGGTCTCCTAATCTGCAGGATCTCTCTGTTAATGGCAGCTGCTTGGATACATACCTGATCAGATTTGGACATCACAGGTCCACCATACCATCGTCCTCTCGTAGTTCCTCAAATTCCTTCTGCCCCTGCACAGTAGCATTAAAAGCATTTTACCCCACCTTTGTGTTCTTGTCATGTAATCTGATTTGCTTTGAGACTGTGATGCTTGCCAGCCACATGGAGCTGCATTTATATCAGGGATAAAGAGGCATTTGTTTTGGGCTGTTCTGGTTTCTCATGAAGCGATGATGTGTAGATGATAAAGGAATCTCCATTGTCAGTTTGTTGCAAAGAATTCTAGCATCCGCCAGGCACCCAGGTCTGGCCGAGGCATATCTCCAGCCAATCAACGACTCCAAATTTAAAGGTCCAACATCTCACATATATAGGGCCGGTTACAATCAGATGTTCTTCCTATCAGTTTTCTTGTTACTCTGAACAAAGATCCATACATCCTGTGACCCTTAGGGTCATTCTTCTGACCAGCCTCAGCCTAGGAGTGTCCCCTATTAGCACAGATCACATGTATAACTCATGTTAAACATCCCTTCACAGAAAGAAACCATATGACCGATCAGTCACTACAGGGCTCTGCAAGTTTTGTTTCAAGTTTTACCATGTGACGTTGGCACCCACTCAGGCTGAGCGGTTGTGCGGTATATCACATTACTGCCAGAGGTTATTTCCAGGGACTTCAATAACACAACAGTTGTCTAAATGTTTTTAATGTTGTTTTGAAGACCTTGCAGTGCCGAAGCTTAAAAAACAGGCCCCGCTGCCAGTTGGATTAACATATGACCGTGACGTAATCTGAAAGATAGAGGAAACAAAAAACGCTCATCGTTGCAGCTCTCAAATTTGGACTGAGCCGTTTTTTATGGCGTCGTTCTGTTTTGGGAATGGATCGTAGAGACGTGACGTGAAATCATTGATGAAGTTTGCGGACAAATGTAGGTCAAACCAAAACACAACAGTATGGGTTGTTTGGATCAATGAATTGTTATGTAATCCAGTATTATAATCATATCAGTGTCATTATTTCTAGTTAATACTATGTTCCACATATTATTAATTAATATTCTAAAATCTTATCCAAATACTCCTGGATCACAAATCCTAACTATAAGACTTCTTGTTATCTGCGGCCCCGCACCTCTCTGGCCCTGACGGAAGGACCTTTAATAGCAAATGAGAAAGAGCAGACTGGCAGTGGGAGCCACTAGAAGTTGTGTATTTGTAAAGTCACGTCGGTTAACTTATGTATGCAAGATCTCACGTTCGTGGAATCGTGATGGTTAGTGCTCATGTTTAGGGCCCTGTAAGTTCAGCAGTCACGGTTTTTGGGATAGAATCGTGCATTTGGTGGAAAATATATCAAGAATATCATGGAAATGTCTGTCAGTTTGCATTTTGAATGTCCAGGGGAACAGTTATCAGGGGAGAGCATTCCAGTGGGGCGGTGCCACTGCAGTGCACCACCCACCCACCCCGGAGACGTTGAACACTCCCCGTCCCATGCAATGTCAGCATGCCCAGACAGAACCAGCAAAATAATCCACAAAGTTTGTGTGAAAAAACACAAAAAAAACCACACAGTGTTGCACGTGCAGTGAAAATGAAAATGATTTGGATGGAGGATCATATTGTCAAAAATAAGTTTTTTAAAAGTGTAAGATGTTAAGATTGAGAAATTTACCCACCACCGCTTGCCCGAACACAACTGTTATTCAAGTGTGACGTACACAGGCACACACACACACACACACACACACACACACACACACACACGCATACACACCTCATCCCTCAGCCAGCCGTCTACACAGTAAGGTCAGTGTGTATAGATCACTCTGTTGATTGACCACATCCCATCGATCAGCCAGCCGGGGTCGTCGATGCTGCTGCCTCACAGCGTCACCGTCCCACACCACCCTTCCCCCACCCCTGTCCTGCCTCCCTCCTCACACACACACACACACACACACACACACACACACACACACACACACACACACACACACACACACACACACACACACACTCCTAATCGATTCCCCTTGCATCCTCCTTACATTCATCCCCTCCGTCTCCATCGTCTTCCTCTCCCTATGTGGTGCGTCTTCCTTCCTTCCTCCCTTCCTCTTTCAGCAGCTTCCTCCGGTATCCCATACTATCACAGACCATGTGCATGAGTCATCTGCAGAGTGGGAAGGATGTCGGATTCGGCGTGGAGCCAGCGAGCGGTCCAGAGACATTCACACATTGTCCACTTGTCGTTAATATGTGAATTACACCCCAGTCACCGGGTGCACTGCAGTTACCCCTGGGAGTTCAGTGACACAAATGTGTCTAGTAGTGTACACTGTGTGATTATTATTTGACAGTTTGTATCACCACAGCAAAACAACAAGAACAAAAATACATTAAACAGGCATCATATAATAATTCTTTTGCACAGGAAAATCTGTTTCCACGACGAACGAAAAAATCTTCCTTGGATGCTTGGTGCAAATATGGCCATCAAGATAAACTGAATCTTCAGCACTGTCAGCTTTTCTTGGTTTACAGCCTTGTTTGGCTTTGTTATCTTGCTGTGCCGAGGGTTTTGTGAAGCCATGGCACGGTGACATGCGGCCAAGTGTGGATAACAGATGGACCACGAAACCCACTGTTGATTAGTCCATCAGTTTTCAACAGACCAAAATATCTTGTCTAGAAATGGCTACATTGCCTCTTCGCCTGACCTGACGTGCCGTGGGAAAGTGTTTCCCGGTTCCCTGTATTTTTGTCACGCATCCATCTGTTAAAAATCTTCTAGGAAGCGTTTTGGAAGAGGAGGCAAATCAGGAAAGGCTGTCAGAATCAACATCCTGCCAACGTACCGAAAGCCGACCAGCCAGATTTGCAACGCTGTTAGTTTATGCTGTGCCGCTTCATGCTTGAGGCTTCCTTCTGTTGCTGTGAGGTGAAGCATCAGCTTGAGGATTGCTCATCACGTGAACTGTGGCCTGTGGCTACCTGCTGTGCTCTGCCGCGTCAAACGTAATTCTTGCGACTTGCTGACAAAGGAAGTCCCTCGCTGTCCTTTAAGAAGTTCCCCTATAATACAAAAGCAGCCAAACTGTGATAGAATTGTCGACATCTTTGGCAACTATTATAACTCAGAGATGACTGGTCGTCTGTGGTGTAGCAGTTTCTTCTTGCTTTTGTCACAAACTGACCTATATGCACCCATCAGTCATCATTAGATCCAGTGAAAGACTTGATTGACTGTCGACTAACTTTTTTTTCTGTGGCGCTTTCCGATGCACATTCACGTGATTGCATGGGCTGCCACCTGGCACTTCCTGCTCAGGATGACCTGTGACCTTGTATGTTTTCAATGAAAAAAAAAAAGGATGTTTCTGATCAAAGACTTGCACCTCCCGCCGCTGAGACACTACAACGACTGAGGCTTTTTTTTGTACCTTGTCTGTCTTCTCACTTCCTCCGCCCTCCTGCTGCTTCACTCATCTCATCTCATCTCATCCCGGCACCGTTACTCAGAGAGTACCCACTTTCTGTTCCCTCTTGTCTCCCGCCACCACCACCACCACCACCACCATCTTGCCCCGTGATGCATGCTCATGTGGACCCCAGGGCCAGGTTGCTGCACTGTGCTAGCGGTGAAATATTAACCAGGCTTTGATGCCTATTAATTGTCCCGCTCGGTGATTGAGATGCTCGGCGGAGCTCGTCCCCATGGCGACAATGGCAGCCGTCCCCTTGGCGACAGCCTCTCACCCACAAAAACACCGGAGAGGGAAAGAAGAGGAGAAGGGGGGAGTTGGTGGAGAAGCACCTGGGGAGGAATTTGGTTCCTTCCGCAATGAAGGTGTTCGAATCACAGCACCCGGGGGAAACCATCAGAGGATTTTCTGAATCTGTTCCAAATGTTTCACATATTCATGAGGAAAAGAAAAATGTTATGAAAAGTAGAGGGATCGTGATTGGACACAACTGTTCAAATCCATTAGAATTTTAACCAGTTGAAACCAGTTGCAGCTAGTTATTAAATATTTTGCACGAAGAAAAGCCTTCTGTACTTTAGTTCTTTCTTCTTTGGCATGAAAACTTTATCCAGTCTGATAAAACGGCTAACGGCAGCATCCTTGCTAACAGTTTGTGACAGTGGCTGGGCTTTTGGTCATTTCCTGTGTTTCACCTGTCTTCTTCTGCGCTTTCTAAAAGGGAAAGCCTGCCGGAGCCACTTCCTACTTTTGTCTTTTGTTTACGGAAGCGCAGACCAAAACCTGCCTCAGATTGAACCTCTGTGACGACGGACCTGATGAGATTTAGGGGTCGCGTTACATCAGCAATCCACCGCTGCATCATTAATGTCCTGATCCTCACAGTCTTTTTTGCTCTCCAGCGCCACTGCCGAACCTGTTGTGGCAGTTTGTCGGTTCAAACCCTCCGTACTCACGCCTTCAGCGTGTTCAGACTAGTCGGACTGTGCCGGCACCCTGGTGGCACGATTGTACCGCCAATCACCCTTCTGTACCACATGGGTTCCAGCCCCGACCACTCCTCACCACCCTGTCAGCTCCTTCCCAGTGTTTGTCAGGACAGACCCCCACCTCTCCGGATCGGGTTTATGCTGAGACAGATTTGGAAAGGGCGGGTATGTTTGTATGTTTGCAATATATGTCTCGGTCGGTGCCGTATGTCACAAACTGGCATCTAAAAATGTCAACGGCGCCAATTTTTTATAAGACAATGAGACGCTGCTGTTGGTTGATGTCTGTCCTTCAAACACAAAGACGCTACCTGCCAAGAATTGTGTTTCACAAACACGGCCTCCATATAGAGGTTAGCCGCGTGCCAGCGTAAACAAAGCTGCTTCGGTGCCTTTCCTGCGGAGGCTGTGGTATGTCAGAGACTGAGCAATGCAAGGGATGATTACACTGTCCAAACAGGAAGTCGGTTGTCTGCCTTTCACCCCTAAACAAGCTGGTTAGAAAACACTGAGCAACGCCTATGTGATGAATGTTTGACCCCCCACGCCCCGCACGCGCCCGTCTTTTGCCAATGCAGCCGGTGGTCGTTGTAACTTGTAGCACTGTTGCGTGTTTTGGTTTTGGGTTGGGGGCCCTTTGTTTCCTTTGGCATAATGTGTCAGGAACCCACTGGGTTGGTTAACAGCAAGGGCAGTCCATTGATTATAAAAGTGACAAAACCCGCCTGAGGTAACACACCCACTGCCTTTGAACTGGCAGAAACCACGGGCAGGCTCCACTGGAAGAAAGGCGCTCGGTTGAGGTACAGCTTCAGGGAGAAATCTGATTTGGATTATCCGGTCCAACGCTTCGTCAGCTTTCTCAGCTTCGGCTCTCCGGGTGCGACCTGGTGCAATCACTTTGTTAGCACGCTGGCTAGCTAATGTGCCTCCTCAAGCTAACACCAAAGTCATTGTTATTATTGTCGGCTCCGTTTCAGTGCCGCCACGTCGTACCGGTGAAAGTTGGTGAAGGGGTTGCAGCCACCTGTTTTGCAGACGGACGGCTTTTAATCCACTTCACTCATAGTTCCGATTAATGTGATCACTTGTCCCGGCCCCTGTGTGGCGCTGTGCACAATTATGTAAGCGAACAAAAAAGCCACGATCTCTCAACACAACCTCTCCTCCGACTCAATTGATTGTGTTGTGGGGAGCGCGGCAGTGTGCCACTGCAGTCACATGACCGATTTGAGCTATTCGAGACGTGACGAGCTTGCTGAAGCCAAAATCTTCTTGCTCGGCTCTTTCTGACCTGCAGGCGCTGAGCTTCACGACAAACGCGGCGGTGAGCTGTGGACAGGAAGTGTGTGTACATGTCAACACAATAGGCTGCAGGTTGTGACGACTCGTTGTGGGAATCGCTGACCACGTGGTTGCAGCGTTTTCTGGCGAGCTCAGGCGACCTGTCAGACACCGACTGAGGAGTTTCCATTAGAAGTCAGAGGACAAGGACTTGAATGAAAACAGAAAAGAGGAAGATGATAATCTCATTTAAAAAAAAAAAAAAAAAAAAAAAGTGAAGCTTTGATTGAAATTTGTTTGAATCCACCTGAAAACTGATCAGTGGAATTCACTCCAGGTATTGATAAATCATCATTAATACAGTGGTGGAAAAAGTTTTGGGATGCACTGTATTGTTGTAAGAATTGGTCTGAAGCCTCCAGTTTGTTTCAGTGCAGACACAAACATTGACCCACATGCTGCACGTGCTGCACTGTTCCGTCCAGCTCGCAAGTGGATGTTTCAGCAGGATGACGTCCATGGCAAGGCATCCAGAGTACAAGACAAAAACTACAAGAATTGAGCTTTCTCAGCAATAAAAAAAACCCCCAGACAATCATTTCCATTTGTTTGTTTGCCGCTGATGCCTGAAACACATGCAAAAAAAATACTCTGGCAAATATTTTAATGACAACAATTGGGATTGATTACAATTTTAAGGGTGTTAAAAAAAAACTTGCTTTCACGATACCTTCGAGTGAGTCCCGTGGGAGGGCAAAAAGAAAATTGTATCATTTTGCTTCCCAGTTCAATTTTGATTAAATGCAGTAATTGTTTTAAATGAACATCCATTTGACCCAGTTTGCGAAAGCCAAACAAACAAAAAGGAAAAACAAATCGCCTGACACAGGGGAACCGTTCATCTCCACCTCACACTCAACAAGAAGCTGAAAATTGTGTTTTTGCCTTTTCTTTATTAACACTGAATTCATTTTCAAACCGCTGCGGGTGAAAAACGCCTCTGCGAAACCGCCGTCCTTGGCCAGGACCAGACCGTCCTGCGAGGTCCTGACCCGGTTGTCCCTTTTCTTTTTTTATATCCTGTGCCCCAGACTCCGTGGTTACATCAAAGGCTCCGCCCCTTTTGTGAGCGTTCCGATAAGTGGGGCATGCTGGACTTAAGTTGTTGCCTCCGTGATAAAGAGACAAAGACGGTAGGCGGCTTCACCCTCCGCTGCCAAATCAGGTCAACAGTTTGGTGCCGTGCGTGCTGGGAAGCCAGTGGCCGGGGCCTGGAGGCGGGGGTGCGGGAGGCACGGCGCTTGTGTTGGGGTTACGACCCCTCGCATGCATGTGACAAGTGTCAAGTGTGCGCAGACATGAAACTGTTGTCGTGGTTGATTGAAGGACAGTTTAAGTCTTTTAAGATTTAAACCTGTCCATTAAAAACAAACAAAACAAAATCTGAGCTCTTCCTGATGGGACATCATGCAGTTTCAGCGGTAGCAGGTCTCCAGGTTGCTGTTCCCGGCCGGATGTCACATGCTGTGACATTAACGTGTGGCCAGTAACCGGCTGCAAAAATAAAGCACAAAGCGGCTCGGATTACAACACACACACACACACACACACACACACAGGCGTCCTCCGCTGTTCGGGACGCCATTAATATAATACGTCTTTACGTAACAATGTTTACAGCTTATGCCCGGAACACAGATATATTTAAAGAAGCCTCGGCCACCAAAGTATGAATTTTTATTGGGTGGTCTGTCAAAAGTTTCATGGTATTGTTTGGTCAAATTCACCTGTTTCATGGAAGGGAAAGATTTTGTGCGCATGTCTGAAAAATAAGCTTTTGGAAAGGGAAAAAAAACAACCCACAATACACCTCTGTCCAGTGAAACAAAGATCCTGCTGCTGATTGCTGCTACGCTACATTCCACCACCACCAGTAGCTCACACAGTGGAAGCTAACTGCCTATAGCATTGTCCTCGAACTGCCTGTAGCCCTGTCTGCTAACTGCCTGTAGCACCGTCTGCTAACTTCATGGAGCACTGTCTGCTGTCTGCAGCATTGTCTTCTCACAGCATGTAGCATCGTCTGCTAACTGTGTGTATCATTGTCCTCTAACTGCATCTAGCATTGCCTGCTAACTGTCTGTAGCATTGTGCTCTCACTATCACTATCTGCTAACTGTCTGCGCTGTTTCTCTGCTGATTACCACTTTGATAAATATTTTAATTCGCTCTAATCTGGACCATCAGCATGCTGGGATCCACACCATGGGTACAAGCAGCGCCGGCACACAGCTCGGCTCGGCCCGGCTCGGCTCCTGTTACATTATTAGCCGTCTGTGATGTTACATTAAAACTGCATGACTCCCATGCTGTGTCACTCAGCACGGGCCTCCTCTTTCCCCTCAGTGTGCGTGTGGACATTCTTGACTCGCTGAACAAACGTGCAAACACACACACACACACACACACAAACCAGTGTTAGGGTGCGAACACGGTCAAGCTCACTCTCGCTCTCTCTCATAGCCTGAAAATGTGTTATTTGACAGATGGATGTGGGAGGCTGTCACCGAACCCAAACGCTCCTGAGAGAGACACAGCGAGTGTGTGTGTGTGTGTGTGTGTGTGTGTGTCTGGACAGAGCGCGGAACCCAAGCAAAGTGGGAGGGACCATTGGGGGTGGGGGGCGGGGGAGTTGCGTCCCCAGTATTGATAGAGCGAGTGGCTTCAAGTATCCACGTCTGCCTGGCTGAGTGCTGCTGCACACTGTGTGTGTGTGTGTGTGTGTGTGTGTGTGTGTGTGTGTGTGTGTGTGTGTGTGTGTGTGTGTGTGTGTTAAACCTCCATGTGTGTTTAATGCTCAACTCTGTCTGAAGTCCATGTTAAAAAAAACCCAACCCAGACACTAACTCACATGCACCCACACACACGTGTATGTGTGTTGCTGTGTGTGTGTGTATGTGTGTGTCTGGCTGTATCAGCGCTCTAACTGGGCTAACAAGATTAATGAGCTAAACTAGATTCTCAGTCCCTTCGTGCTCTTGTCTTGTGTTGTGGCACTTCTGTGTGTGTGTGTGTGTGTGTGTGTGTGTGTGCGCACGCGTGTGAGTGAGCCTGAAGGCCGCCCGCTTAAATCCAAGTCACGAGTTCCATGCCGCCGGAACAGGAGGTGGCCGGCGTGGCCAAGATCACCTGCGACAGTGGCGCTGAAGGTCTCACAACTGTCGGTTTAAAAGCAGTCGACAACACTGTTACACAGTTGCGTCTCTGCGGCCTCAGTGCGATGTTTCACAGCAGAGACCTTCAGGCTAGAACCCTCCACCCGCTGCAGTAGAACACGCACTACTGCAGCCAGCCACTAGGTGGAGGGGAGCGTATAGCAGCCACTGTGGGAGCAGATCCTGAACTTGGCCAAAGGTTCTGACTAAACATTAAGCGGTCACACTGCAGCAGGTTCTGCCCTCTGACTTTCTGACCTTCAGTGAAAGAGAAGAGAAAAAATATTGTTGTTTTTCGACCTTGTGGCGTCACGTGACCCCAAACTGTCCAAGCTGCTTGTTTTGGTTTCATTACGTTCACCTGTTTGTTCAGAAACACGTCTGAAAAATAAGCTGTTGGAAAGGCAAAACCTCACAAAAGTCCTGCTACACATCACTGCCTGCTGCTAGCCCACACGGTGGATGCTAACCGCGTGTAGCATTATCCGCTAACTGCCTGTGTTGCTGAAACCTTACAACTTAAATGTACAAAATGTGGACTTTCAGTGTAAAAAGACTCAAAGCCAGTGACTGGTGTGTTGAATGACGCTGTTGCGAAGCATGTTTTTTGTTTTTGGTTCAAAAAAGAGCCAGTTCCATCTTTCCTGCACCGTTACGCAAGAGGTGACATTTGTGGATTAGCGCCTCATTTTCAAGGGTAGACACGAAGAATCCCACCGGTGTTTATGGGTCACAAATCCCGCTGTTACGTCGACGGCCGGCCGGCGATAAACGGATGATACGACTTTTGTTTGCCGTTGGACCCGTCTGCCAACAGGACGTCGGCGGCGAAGCGCTTCATATTCTGTCCATTTATAGATCTTCGCTTTTCATCCTGAGCTGCAGCAGAGCAGCGTCAGCCTCACACCATCAACTAACCCCCAAAAATCTCCACACAACAGCTGGTTTATTCTTCAGATTGCTGCTAAAACTGCAACAACAAAAAAAATGATCAATTATCAATTTAGCTCTCTGTTTGCAGCTAAAATTGCAAAAAAAAAGGTCCAGCAATTATTATTTGGGCCTCTGGTTGCAGCTAAAACTGCACACAGAGGGCTGTTTGCAACATAAACTACAAAAACCATCCTGGAATAATTGATTTAGCCCTCTGTTTGCAGCCAAAACTGATAACCTTCATTTGGACTTTCCATATGTTTGCAAGGAGACTAAAAAACGAGGTGGCGGTCTCAGAGGGCTGAGCCAAGGGTTCTTGTGGTCACCGGCCCCTTGTGACATCACAAGTAGTGACTTATTCGCTGGCGTGTTTAGCGGCCTACAAGCTAACGGTGGTCCACGCCATCGGCGTTTGTTCTCCTTCACTTTGCGCCGCTCGTCCACGCCGCCGACCCTCGGCAGCTTGTTGTGCCGCCGCCCGTGTGCGAGTGCGACTGTTGCATAAGAGGATCGGCTGCAGCGCCGCAGCTTAGCGGAGGATTTAAACTCTCCTCCAGCTCTCTCTCTCTCTCTCTCTCTCTCTCTCTCTCTCTCTCTCTCTCTCTGCCACCCTGCTGCTGCTCTCCCTCTCCACCCGCTGCCGCCCAGTCTGAACTGCGTCGCATGCGTCACTGATTGTTTCCTGGAATTGTGCGTCTGCGAAGCCGATTGGTCCTCCTTCTCGGTAACTTTAACGAGTTTCTGCATTAAGAGATTTTCATTTGAATTTGTGAGACCAGCAGGAGGAGTCAAAGCTCCTTCAGGTACAAATCTTTCACATTTCATCAGTGAGGCTGCAAATGACGTCATTATTCCAGGTCAGAACCCAAATCACAAGCAGTGACGCCCGCTTCTGGCTTCCATCAGTAGGGAAATCAGACGGAAATAAAAGCAAAAAAGAACCCTGACCCCATCACTCACTCGTCTGTGTCTCCCCCAGATCGACCTGGAGCCAGAGGGGAAGGTGTACGTGGTCATCGACCTGTCCGGGTCCTCCACAGAAGGTAATCACAACACAGCACAACACAACAGCACACAGCACTAATGAACCAGGATGAATGAGAACAAACACAGTGAAGGGTTGCCAGGTCTGCCATGCAGGCGGAGGCTCCCGGTTGACGGCACTCGCTGTCCGATGGAGCGGAGCCGCCGTCAGTACCTCCCCAGGCCTCTAGAGGGAGAGACTTGCTGCCTGTTTCTGGTGACGTGTGAGCCTCAGACAGCCAGCTGCAGGTTTTTTGTCCCGGCAGTGACTCGACACAAACTCCGTCCTGCTGCTTTCCAAACAAAGTTTGCACTAAGTCACGCACAGCTCAGGGAACCAGCCCTTGCTGATGTCACAAAGGTTGCTGATACCTCTCGGAGGTTTGTGACCACACCCCCAGCGGGCCAGGTGTTGGCTCCGCCCTCTGAGAACGCCCTGTTTATGCCCCCTTCCAAACAAGCAGAAGGTCGAAGCTGACATCAGGATTTCGTTTTGTTTTGTTTTGTTTTTTTAATTGTTTTTTTATTCGCCGGAAGCTGTTCCATCACAATTCCACGATGCTCCAACGTTAAAAACAGATTTATTGCTGGTCACAGGAGCCACTTTTTAAGAGTGTAGTTCGTCACTCCCTTCATTTTCTCCCTCCCTTTGTTTTCAGCGGATATAAACACCCACAGCAACTGCTATCTTAATTATCCAGCGCACACGCACACGCACGCACACACACACACACACACACACACACACACACACACACAAAGGCTCACTCGAGACTCGGCACCAAGGATTTTCACCTGCACCCGTGTGTGACATCATAACTGCTTATAAATAGAAACAGCCCTCTGCCCTGCAGCTGCCAGAGTGTGTGTGTATAAATACCTGTACGTAGAAGTATACATAATATATTTGTAAACATAGAATTATACATGTATATTTGTATATGCGTGTATACACACACACACACACGCACACACACACACACACACACACACACACACACACACGTATATCTGTGTTGCTCTGTAGCACAGTGGACAGTTGAGTGTGTGTGTGTGTGTGTGTGTGTGTGTGTGTGTGTGTGTGTGTGTGTGTGTGTGTGAAAGCAAATGAAGAGAGCAGGAGCAGCAGCAGCAAACAGAGAGAGTAGAATCTTAAAATAGCAGGTGAGATTGAGCCACGGATTATACACACACACACACACACACACACACACACACACACACACACACACACACGCACACACGCACGCAGACTGGAGCGTCCGTGTCGTGCCCTCATCGTCGATGATTGGACACTCTGCTGTGACCTCATGGCCCTGTCCCCGCCCCTCTGCCCGCCCACTGCTGAACTTCCCTGCAGAGTTCAGCAGGCTGGAGAGCTCCTTGTGTTTCTAATGTACGCTGATAAAACTGCACTGCTGTATGTGTGTGTCTGTGTGTGTGTGTGTGTCTGCGTGAGTGTGTGTGCGCACGCTGCTGATAGGAGGATGGAGAGACGGAGGGTGAAAGAACTAGAGGAGGTGTTATTTTTAGCAGACTGACTTTTTTCTCCCTGCCTGCAATCTGTTCCCCTCGGCAGCTCCGAGGACTCGTTTTTCATCCTTCATCCTTTCTTTCTTTCTTTCTTACTTTCTTTCTTTCTTTCTTTCTTTCTTCCTTCTCCTCTGTTTTCCTGCCCCTCCATCTTTTGTCGTCCGGTGGGAAGCAAACAGCAATAATCTGACCTAATCTCACCATCTGTAATCTTTCCCTCTCTTTTCCCACATTCCAGGCCCCGCCTCTTCCTCCTCCCTCTCCTCGTCCCCCTTCTCCTCCTCCTCCTCCTCCTCCTCCACCTCTTCTCCTTTTCCCCTTTTAGAATCACAATCAGGGTTCTCAATCTGTCGCTGTTCTCCCTCCTCTTCTGGAACGTTCTTTATTTGTTTATTTTTTTTGGTCAATGGTTAATCTCTTGGGCTCGTCAGCACCTCGGCAGCTTTTCACTCCCGCTGAGTTCATCCTGTCACGAATAACGGCAACGTTATAGATAAATCATCAAATCATCTCTGCGTTCCACCCGCTTCCTTCTGATTTCCGGTGAAACTGCCTCACAAAAACGACAAAAAAAAAAAAAAAAATCAAAAACAGAAAAATGTATCTAAATGCAGAGTGCAGCGGTGCATTTAGCCCTCTGTTTACAGTCAACCTCTGCTAAAACTGATGCTTCTTTGTGACTGACTAGTTGACAGAAGGTGTGACCTTTAAATGACCTTTATTAGTGCTGAAGTGGAACCTGGCACTTTTCTTCTTGTCCTCCTTCGGCTCTGACTGTAAGCAGAAGGAGCATCGTTGTTTTTTTCTCTTTTTTTATGTCACATTTTGTCGTCGTCATCACCACCTGCCTTTCAGCTTTTTTGTGTATTTTTGTTGCTTTTTTTTCAGTTTGAGTCGGTGAACTTGTGTTTCACGCTGTCGCCGGCAGCTCCTGGACAGATGGATGATGTATTATGTAAAACAAAGCGATCCCAATAATGGCCTGTTAAGCTGCTGCTGGTGGCGAACACACACACACACACACACACACACACACACACACTCACACACGCAGGGTCCCTAGACAGTGTGCTGTCTGTAATCAAACTCTGGAGAGTCTCGGCAGTAACCACATCTACAACAAGCCCAGGAGAGGAAGACAAAGTAGGACAGGATGACTGTGGTGTGTGTGTGTGTGTGTGTGTGTGTGTGTGTGTGTGTGTGTGTGTGTGTGTGTGTGTGTGTGTGTGTGTGTGTGTGTGTGTGTGGGAGTCAGAGTGGAGGTGGTTCTCTCGTTTCGAGGTTGCCCTCCGAAAGCGTTTAGTGTTTCCGGGGAGATGCAGCAGCAGAGCGGCGACCAGCTCAGAGGAGGAGGAGGAGTGTTTTAATACGCCGTCCTTCATTTTTAGTTGCCCACACATGCAAGTATAAATAGCCAGTATGCACGCACACACACACACACACACACACACACACACACACAGGCAGAAGGGCGCACGCATACACACATATGCATGCACAGGGCTCTGGTGGGTGTGGGGTGTCTGCAAGGAAAATAGGAGGAGGAGAAAGGAAGTGGAGGAGCGAGCGTCCATCCATCCGTCCATTCATCCATCTAACCATCCATCCGTTCTCCACCAACATGATGCACGCTTCCATTTTTAAACAAACCTGCACAGGATGTAAAACAAGATACACACCACCACAGCAGTGCGCCTGACTGCCAACAGACACCTTGCTGGGTTTCAACTATTAGTGATGACCAACACACCCCCAGGGTGACTGTGCACGCCTGCTGGTGCCACTGTCCACACCTGCCCATCATCCTCCGGGGCCGACACTCCTCAGCCACTTATAATACAGCAACATTCGTTCTCAAGCACAATTGCAGCGATGCCGATGCCTGCGTGCAAACTTTTTTTGACTGGTGGCCAGCAATGGGTTTTAAAATGTGACCAAGTGGCCGGAGCAGCAGCAGATGGATGGAGTGTGTTGGTGATACGCCTCGTAGGAGGGAAAAATATACCATGGGGTGTGTAGAAAACATGGGCCTTAAAGTCAATTGAAAATGAACAGAGCAAAGTTACAACCCAATCAGTGTCTTTGAAGCCCCACCAGGGTGTTTAGCTCTTTTATGAAATGACTCTCAAAACACTGAAGAATGGATGAAGTACAGCTATTTTATGACTTAGTGACTATTATTATAATTTCTTCTAGTTTTGCGGGCCGGATTAGAAAGCTCAACAGGTCCCATAGTTTGACCATGCCTGCTCAGCAAACACTGATTGTGTCAGTTTAATTACATTATAATTCTGTGTTGTTGTTTGTTTTTTGTGGGGGGGTGGGGGTGGGGGTGGGGGGTGTTTATTGGCTGATCCAGGCAGGTTTAACCCGCCCAGTCCAGTTAGTTCATTTATCAGCCTTGAGATCTTTGTTTTATTTGTGTAGTTCAGTGACCTTTTGAAAGAGCACCCCCTGCTGGCCTTCTGCAGGACTCCATATAATACTCCAAAAAGCGCCAGCCACCTGGCCAGCAACATCTTGCTGAACGCACCTGTCCACTTGTTTCTTCTTCTGGCCTCTCTGGCCTCTCTGGCGCCCTCTGCTGTCACTAACTCTTATATGTTCACCAGTTGGACATCGCCAGCGTTCTTTTCCTTCCAGCTGCAGCCAATGTGTGATTTGCGTCATTTCTTCTTCTTTTTTTCTCCATCACCAATTATGCCAATAAATCTGAGATATTTGCATGTTTTTGTTTTTTTTGCAGCGTCGGGTACTAACGACAATGAGGAGCGAGTGTTCCGCGAGCGGATTGGTCCTCGTCGGAGACAAGGCGCCGTCCGCCGCCGCGTCCACCAGGTCAACGGGCACAAGTTCATGGCCACCTACCTGAGACAGCCCACCTACTGCTCCCACTGCAGGGACTTCATCTGGTGGGTGCACACACACACACACACACACACACACACACACACACACACACACACACACACACACACACGCTACAGCTCTGTCTTAGGTTGACTTAACCAACCACAGAGGAAACGCTGACTCTCTCTCTCTCTCTGTGTGTGTGTGTGTGTGTGTGTGTGTGTGTGTGTGTGTGTGTGTGTGTGTGTGTGTGTGTGTGTGTGTGTGTGTGTGTGTGTCTTTGACAGGGGCGTGCTGGGGAAGCAGGGCTACCAGTGTCAGGGTGAGTTTGCTTCCCTTTCAAACGCTGTGTCGTGTTTTTATGTAAGCGGGAGGATTAAAGGCTGAGTGACAGCTGTGATTTAGTGGGTGACAGCAAATCACAAAGGGCTGTATATTAACAAAAACAAAATAAAAACAAAACAACAACAACAACAACCCACAGCTCCCGTCCATTGTTTCAGTTTTTGCTGAGATTGAAATTAGAAGGAGCTGCAGTGGGATGTTGTTGACAGAAGAGGAGCAGCGCTGAGGGTAAAACTCAGCAAACTGAACGTCTTCTGTTTCACCCTGGTGCACATTCCCTTTGTTTTGTTTTTTTGGTTTTTATCGAAATGTGCTGCTGCTGCCCAGCTCAGATTTTCCTTTCACAGTGTTTGTTAAGTAATGTTTACAAAACAGCGTTAATGTTGTAATAATGAAACAAATCTCGTGTCTCTCTTTCACCTTTGGCTGCTGCCAGACTTAAAATACTGACAGCAAAGCAGATCTAATTGAACTTGTACTGTAGTTTGACATCAATATGTGTCCAAGACAGCAGTTCACGACATCTGTGTTCTTCGTCTTCTTCTCCTCCTACTCCTCTTCCTCCTCCTCCTCTTTCCCCCACTTCTTCTTCTTCTTCTTCTTCTTCTTCTTCTTCTTCTTCTGTCCTCTACCGCTGTTATAAAACACAAGGCAGATTTTCCACTTTTTTTCCATCGGCTTGAACCAAAAGAATGAATTCTAATTGGTGTTCTTAACTGATTACAATTCTTGCTTTAATTGTTGAAATTTAATTCCAGTCAGTTTTAACTTCAGTCATGTTTAATTCGAGTCAAATTTTGTTCTTTGGCTTCTGTGAGTGATGCCAGACACATCCCTGTCTTTTCCTGCCGCCAGAGCACAACACAGCTCATCTGATGCCTTTTCTTTTTCAATTGCTGTCGTTGTTTTTTTATTGCATTCTTTTCTTCTTCTAGTGTGCACGTGCGTCGTCCACAAGCGCTGCCACGAGCTCATCATCACCAAGTGTGCCGGGATGAAGAAGCAGGAGGACACGTCAGAGGAGGTGCTCAGTCTGCACACACCTTTCAAAACTGCACTGTGGCCTCTGTGACCTTCTGTGACCCTCTGTGTGTGTCGCCCCCTGCAGGTGGGTTCGCAGCGCTTCAGTGTTAACATGCCTCACAAGTTCAGTATTCACAACTACAAGGTCCCGACGTTCTGCGACCACTGCGGCTCCCTGCTGTGGGGCCTCATGCGGCAGGGCCTGCAGTGCAAGGGTGAGTGCCATGTACACCTGCACACCTGCACACCTGCACACCTGCACATTTGCACTTCTACACAGCCGCACACCTGAAACTGACTCCCTGCGTCTTTCCCACTGCCCACAGTGTGTAAGATGAACGTGCACCGACGGTGCGAGACCAACGTGGCTCCCAACTGCGGCGTGGACGCCCGAGGGATCGCCAAGGTTCTGTCTGACCTTGGAGTGACCCCTGACAAGATCTCCAACACGGCTCAGCGCAGGAGGAAGGTAAGCAACCATTGGCTGGGAAATGCAAACGCCTCGTCCTTCTCTTCTGTAGCAGTGTTGTGTGAAAAGACACAACACAACATCACGGATTTGTGTGTGTGTGTGTGTGTGTGTGTGTGTGTGTGTGTGTGTGTGTGTGTGTGTGTGTGTGTGTGTGTGTGTGTGTGTGTGTGTGTGTGTGTGTGTTTGTGTGTGTGTGTGTGTCCAGTTGACTCCAGGGCAGGACCCTCCTCAGTCTCCTCCAGAACTCTCCCAGTCTGAGGAGAGCAGCTTCAGCCCGCCGGCCGTCCCCACCTCCCCCTCACAGCAGGGTAACTCTCACACACACACACACACACACACACACACACACACACACACACACACACACACACACACACACACACACAAGCTGGACTGTACATGTGTGAAGAAAAAAAAGTATTTGGACACTTGTATGCATTTGTGATTTGAGTTTTCTTATTTTGTCTGATTGAAAATTAACAACAATATTAGTTCTCTATCTGTTTGTTTGTGTGCCGAGTCTGCCAAATGTTTAATGACAATAATTGAGAGTTAGTAAAAAATTTAAGCGTGACCAAAAACGTTTTTTTCTGCCTATATATTTGTGATGTATCAAATATTTATTTTACCTGTATAGCAGCCTCGTGTGTTAAATGACCAACAAACACAGATGCACATATTGATTCAGTGGAACAACTTTGGAGAATTTTGGACCGTACGGCTCCTTGGAAAACTCTTTTTTTTTTTAAAGATTCCTGTAGTTGTTGCCTAATTCTGAGGCCGAAGCGAAATCTTCGAGCCGCCCACTTCCACCAGTTGGTCATCACAGTTAGTCATCTTCTTCTCACTCGCTGTGTGCCGTGAAGTACAAGTGAAGTTTTCGTGCTGTGGAGGTGAAAAAAAAAAAAAAAAAATCACATTTTCTGGGTTGAAACGAAACGTGTCCTCACCGCCTGAAAATCTATGAAAAACCAACCAGAAACAAATGTGAAGCAACTAACAGGAAGTGGTTTTGCTTCCTCACGTCTGATTGACCTCTCTTTTTATATCACCCCTCTCCCCCGTCGCCGCCCACAGACTTGGCAGGACTGGAGCGGCTGCAGGGGGCGCTGACGCTGGACCAGCAGGGGGCGCCGCACTCCTCCTCCTGCTCCTCGTCCTCGTCCTCCTCAACCTCAACCAACTCCTCCTCCTCCTCTTCGTCCTCCTCGGCCGGCAGGGAGAACGGCCAGGTGCAGAGGCGCAGCCTCAAGGACTTCAACTTCATCAAAGTCCTCGGCAAAGGCAGCTTCGGCAAGGTGGGTGGGGAAAAGGCTTCTGAGTGAGGGCGTGGCCTCTTGGTGTATCACGCGTCATCCTCATGACTGAAGATGTTGTTGCTGTTTTTTAGTTGTTTTTTTTTAATCAACACAGACAAAAATAATATTATGACTGACAAAAAAAAATTATCTGGACCTTTAATGAAGATATTTGGAACTGCCCATTAGTCCGACCGCCCATTAGGGTTTGGGTTGGGGTTGGGAGAGGTCGGACCAATGGGCAATTTGTTGGACTAATAGGAGGTTGGATTAATGCCATGCTCCTGAGGATATTGAGCTGTTGCTACAGTTTTTTATTTTATTCTATTTCAGAAAGCATACATTCCATCCGGTTTAGCTGCTAAAATATTGCATGTGTTAGACCTTTAAGGAGGATCTGGATCTAGATATGGGTCAAAGACCTCGGTCGTCACTCAAAATTTAAAGTTTCCGAAAGTGTCGTGTTTTGAAGGCTTCAGTTTCCCACTGGCATGTTTTGTTCAGCTGCTGCCTTTGATTGTTCTGCCGAAGTGACTGAAAGCTCCTGATAGTCTGACGTATTATGATGCCATTGATCAGCAACAGCTTCGTTGTAGTGTTAAAATACTTTTTTTTCATGCAGCAAAACAACCCTTTGTCTCTGAAGTTCTTATTAAAAGTAGAGAATGCAGCTTTTTTCCTCCAGTCATTCCTCCAGTGAGTGATGTGTTTTCAGGCATGTTAATCACTGAAGAAAAGACAAAATTCTCTTAGTTGTTTTTACCCCACACTTTCCCACTAAGAACACACTCAGAATTCAAATCAGAATTGGATCCAAACTTCATTTTAAAGCCTTCAATTCAGTTCTGCACCGGCTGGGTCGCTCTGTGCCGCAGGTGATGCTGGCGGAGCTGAAGGGGACGGAGGACGTCTACGCCGTCAAGGTCCTGAAGAAGGACGTCATCCTGCAGGACGACGACGTGGACTGCACCATGACGGAGAAACGCATCCTGGCCCTGGCCCGCCGACACCCCTACCTCACCCAGCTGCACTGCTGCTTCCAGACACGGGTGGGTGCGCACACACACACACACACACACACACACACACCCACACACACACACGCACCTGCTCGGGCCTCTTACCTTGATGTCTGCTGGTCTGCAGGACCGCCTGTTCTTCGTCATGGAGTACGTGAACGGAGGAGACCTGATGTTCCAGATCCAGCGTTCCAGGAAGTTCGACGAGGCTCGTTCCCGCTTCTACGCCGCCGAAGTCACCTCAGCCCTCATGTTTCTGCACCGCAACGGCGTCATCTACAGGTGAGCCAGCTCCCCGTGTGTTTTCTACTCGTCCGTGCGGACGAAGCCAAGGCGAAGGATCATCATGCGTGATGAGGATCATTTTTTGCAGAACACTGGAATTCAAATAGGTCTTCAGTCCTCATATAAACGCAATGACAACAGGTGCAGAAAGGTCCAGGTGGGGTCTGTAAGATCTGAAGATGAGGAGAGAAGAAGAAGAAAGTCAAAAAAGATGAAGAAGAAAACCCAACTTCCGCACAACTTTACCGCTAATTTTAAAGTTCTAAAATGAACTAAGTGCACATACAGAATTAGATGTTGTAGAAGAAGAAGAAGAAGGAGAAGAAGAAGAGCTGGTCTTCCACCTGGTAGACAACCGGGACGATCAAGGAGTGCTTTTCTTTAGTTTGTGTAGGTTCTCCTCATCACCTGCCGTTGGTGTGTGTGGATACAGACAAGTTCTGAAGTTGCTGCAGTTCACAGGAAACAGGAAGCCACAGATGATGTTCATGATGGTGGCGATTGTGGTGATGAAGATGATGATTATGATGGTGGTGATGATGATGATGATGATGATGATGATGATGGTGGTGGTGATGGTGATGGTGGTGGTGATGATGGTGATGATGGTGTAGATGATGATGATGATGATGATGGTGTTGATGATGATGATGATGATGGTGATGGTGACGGTGGTGATGATGACACAGTTCCATCCTCCAGAAGGCCGATGACGACGCTCTTCACACTTCAGCTTTGCTCCTCACAACTTTCTCAGACCTGCTTTGTCCAATGAGAACGACGCGCTTCAGACAGCAGGTGGCGCTGACTGTGTCCTGTCTCCCCCTCCACCCTCTCCTCCCTCCCGCCACAGGGACCTGAAGCTGGACAACATCCTGCTGGACGCCGAGGGTCACTGCAAGCTGGCCGACTTCGGCATGTGCAAGGAGGGCATCATGAACGGCGTGACCACCACCACCTTCTGTGGCACGCCGGACTACATCGCCCCTGAGGTGAGGGCCGCCTCCTCCATCCTGAGGGCTGCAGGGACTGGGAGGAGTTTTATGACATCATCAGCAGGAAGCTTTAGGCTTTTTCTGCATTTTCAGATGCGTTGCTCTCAAAGTCGTTGCACATTCAGCTTCGTAGCAGAAAAACAGACAAATGTTCATCTTTAGGGTCTTGGATAGTTGAGTGAAAAGCAGCAGCTGGACTGTTTCTTGGTCCTTGCTCTCCAATCCAAGACCTGGATGATCGAGGACCTTAGTGGATATTCATATATGGAATTTAGAACTTTGGTGTTATTTTTTTTTCTTTCTTTTTAAAAAAGCAGTTTGTTTCTCTCGCTGTTGCCTTCATCTTTTCTCACCAATATTTGTCATTGGACGTCAAACTTTGGCTTTAACACACTGACTGTAGCAGTAAACCTGGAAAAGTTTTGCCGTGTTTCGTCCTTCCGTCTCGTCTTCAGCTGCAGACAAAGTCCCACATCCTACACGACTCTGGAGAGCTCTCTTCTGCTTCTCACTTGCTGTAGTTGTAACTCACAGACTGTATGATTCAAGCCCTCTGGGGACGTTCCTGGAGAAGAAGTGCCCAGACTTCCTGTGGTTTCCAACCTTCTCCTCCCCCTCTTTTCCCTCCTGGCTGTTAAAGTGTGTTGCTGGTGTCGTTCAGATCCTGCAGGAGCTGGAGTACGGAGCCTCTGTGGACTGGTGGGCCCTCGGCGTGCTGATGTACGAGATGATGGCCGGCCAGCCGCCGTTCGAGGCCGACAACGAGGACGACCTGTTCGAGTCCATCCTGCACGACGACGTCCTCTACCCGGTGTGGCTCAGCAAGGAGGCCGTGTCCATCCTCAGAGCGGTGGGTGTTTTTTTCCCTGCATTGGCACAGTTAAGTTCAGTCCTCCTGCTCCTGCCTCCTCTGTGAAAACGCCGTCCAGGAGGCTACGATTTTTAGGGCTCAGGTGTTGAAGATGCAGCTTCACACACCGTGGAGAAGAGTGTGAATCTGTCCTCAACCCGAATTTTTTGTATTTGCAAATATTTGTGTTTTGAAGTTGAATTTGGAAAAAAAAATATTATATGAAGATAGAAAAACACCAAAATGGATCCATCAGACACAGATTTTGTTGCTATTGTTTGTGTCTGAGCGCACGTCAAGCCGCCTTCAGTCAAACTCTTCACACACGTCAAGATTTAGGCCGTGAGGATGTTCCACTTCCCTGAAAAAAAGGCTTCTAGAATGTGAATTTATTGATAAGCAGGAAGAATGTTGAATTGTTTAGCTGTTATTGGTTTTTTTTGGGGGGGGTAAAGCACTGCGTAAAAGCGTGACATCTAGTGGTGAAATTATATATAATATAGTGCCTTTAAGCAGCTGTGTACGCTGACTACGGCTGGACACTGAATACTGAGTTTCCAGACTTTAACCTTTATCTCCCCTCAAATCAGCTCTTATTTAAAATCACGAAACAGTTTAATCTGTTCCCGTCATTCACGCTCGCAGCCAGTGAATCAGCTGCTGCCACTGACACTCAGGTTTGGGCCATTCACTATGTTGTGGTGCCAACAACAACAACAAAAAAATCCCATGTTGATGATGACGGCGGGAGAGTCAGTGAGCGAGGTGAGAGCGATCGCAGAACCATGGTGGGTAACAAAAGTGCTCTTCAGCGGCGGAACAAAGAGGCTCCAGTTAGTAACGGCGACGAGCGACTGACCCCGAAATCCACGCCGCCGCTGCTGTCGCTGCGCTATTATTAGCACCCAAATGCTTCCTGCTTGGCTCCGGCAGGCCGCCTGGCTGTTCCTGTCCCGGGCCGTCTGCTGGATTTAAACTGCAGCAGACTCTCCATAGTGTCTCCGAAAACTCCCGCAGTGAAGCGAGATGTGTTCCCTGGTGTGTCTTCACTTCTTCTACCTGCTCCGTGGTGACAGGAAGTGAATGTAGGTTACGGTTTTCGAGTCCCAGACTCGCTAATATCAGTTTCGTGCGGTAGATTTGTCGTAAATAATCCGCCATGGTTCCTCTCCAATACAGATGATAGTTCCACTACTTCCTGCAGCTATAGATATTCTTAAGTAAAAGGGCTGATCTTTTGGAGCTGAATGACTCGGCAGGATTTCTACATCAGTTTTTTTTTTTTTTTTAAAAACCAAAACATTTTCAGTCTGCACCACAGCAGAGAGAAACACGACTATGGCGCTTTGTGGAATAGTTGCAAAAAGCCTCACGGATGTTTCAAGAATCAGACCCAAGGTTTTGAAAATCAGCCCTCTGTGATGTCACAAGGGGCATCAGCCAGGTGTTAGCTCTGCCCTCGAGGAATTCTTGTCCAGTACGGCGGAAGGCTGACAGCAGAGGGCTAAACGAGCTGTGTGCAGTTTTTCGGATACTGATTAAACTGCTCCACTAGAGGGCAGCGTGCAAAATAAAATTGTGAAAATGGATTGAAATAAACAGCGGCGGAATTACAATAATAATAACAATTGAAAAGCATTTATTTAACATACCTGTGTGTTTCTGTATGTCTGTGTGTGTGTGTGTGCGTGTCGTGTGTCCAGTTCATGACCAAGAACCCGGCCAAGCGCCTGGGCTGCGTGGTGAGCCAGGGCTGCGAGGAGGCCATCAAGACTCACGCCTTCTTCCGGGAGATCGACTGGGTCCTGCTGGAGCAGAGAAAAGTCAAACCGCCCTTTAAACCTCGCATCGTAAGAGCCAACGCAAAACTCCCCCACACACAACTCCGCACACACTGAGCTGACGCACACATTTTGTCCTGACTGCTGAGAAACACGAAGACGCAATTCATCTGCATAACATCTGGAAAATACAGTTCCCTCACGACCACCAGGTGGCAGCACAGCGCTTCTCCTGACGACCCCCCCCCCACTGTGCCCGTGTGTGTTGTGTGTCTCTGCAGAAGACCAAGCGGGACGTGAACAACTTTGACCAGGACTTCACCAAAGAGGACCCGGTGCTGACGCCCACCGACGAGGCCATCGTCCGTCAGATCAACCAGGACGAGTTCAAAGATTTCTCCTACTGCGCGCCGGAGGAGACGCACACCTAACACACACACGCACACGCACATGCATGCACACACTCAAACACACTCACATACGCACGTGCGCACGTACACACATACACACACACACACACACACACACACACACACACACACACACACACACACACACACACACACTCCCTTGAAGCTCTTGGTTGTTGTTACTTTTAGAATCTTCTTTACTTGCATTGTGCTGTTCTTGTTGCCTGGAAATATAGTATAAAAAATATGACTAAGAATATGAACACACACACACACACATATTCACTGACACTGACACTAATGCTGTTACACTGCAAGCACAACTTGGCACACAAACACACACGCTTACTCTCTCTCTCTCACACACACACACACACACACACACACACACACACACACACACACACCTACTGGTCTCCCCCCAGCCGTGAGGACAGTCGGGTGTGCGCTGGGCGGGGCCGCCTGTACATAGCCTGTGTGGTGTGGCTGTATCGTGTCGGTGTTGTCTGCTAGTGACGGAGTGTGTTGGCTACAGCATGGACGACAACCCCACCGTGTTCTTTGTGTCCTCGTCGTGGACCAGTTAGGGCCAAATACCCCTTGTGCAATACCCTGACTATCTATATATATAAATATGAATATATATATTTTACTCTTTGTTTGTTTGTTTGTTCAAATGTTATTTTTATTTTTGTTTGTTGTTTTTTTTTCTGTTGTTGTTGGATGACTCGACAGTTTGTGCTCACAACTCTCGCCCCCCCCCACCCCTTCTCTGTGCTATCAATCCAGTGACAGGCTAGTCGGCTAATTACGCGGGTGGTCCCTCATCCTCCACCTGCTCGCGTGTGTGTCCCACCGGCCAGAATGTGCCGGCCTCAGGGGGCGCCGTTTCGTCTTCATGAATGTACATTTTACCTGCTCGTGAATGCATCGTCCCCTCCCTCTCCTCTGTCTGCCTCGTCTCGCCACTCTTTCGACCAACAGGGGCCCAGAATCAGTTTGTGGCTGCAGCTTGTTGAAATGAAAAACGTCTGTCAGCGTTATTTGTGTCCCAGATGGCAAAAAAAAAACTCTTGTATTACTGTTACTCTCGTGTTACTGAGTATTGAACAGCACAAAAAAAAAAACACTCGGAAGTGGCGCAACGGCTGTTAGCACGCCAGCTAACATTGGCTAGCCGACACATTTTAAAAGTGTTTTAACATTGTCGTGTTTGGTGTGTGCGTGTGTGTGTGATAAATTGTCGTCTGTTTGCAGTTTGTCATGAAAAATTATTGGAAAAAAAATTATGAAATTGTCACTTCTGGTAAGTGCGTAACAATTGTGCCGCAATTAGCTTGACTGACTGGCCGTTTGGGACACAATAGCCCCGCCCCCACCCCACCAGCCCCAGATGTATAAGCGACTGGTTCCTGTGGAGCCATTTTGAATGGAACCAGCACGCAGTGGTTCTGGCATTTGCACCCTGTTGGTGGAGATGCGGCGTCTTTGTTTTTATTTCTGTTTTCTAGTTACCATCAGTGTTTTCACCCGTTTCCCCTTTTCCCCTCCTCACTGGGCCAGGAAGCGCTGACTCGCTCTGGCTTCTTCAAGAATGGCTTCTCTTTCATATTGCCGTCTTTTTTCTATTATTATTATTATTATTAATATTATTATTATCATTGTTATTAAAATAATTATTATTATTGTAAAGTGTATCTGGAGAAAAAAAAACATTTTGTGTATTATACTATTGTTATTCTATCATCGGTCTGTTACAGCCGGTTCGGGAACAGAAACCTGGAGAAACCAGCATCTGAGTTACCTCTGAATTCACACACACACACACACACACACACCCACACACACACACTCTCATGATCGAAACACCACAGCAGACTCTACTCTTCCTCCTCTCTGACACTCTCTGTCACACACAGGCACACACACAGATGTGCACACACTCTTGCACGTACGCGCTGAGGGGGGGGTTGGGGTGGGTGGGGGGAGGGGGGGTTGGGACTGTGGTGGGTATTTTTTTGTTTTTTTTTCTGTGCAGTGATCTGAGGACGAGCTGGTTTTTGTTGCTCTGTGTTGCAGTAGAGTCGCTGTTTCCCGCTCACACTATCTTTACTCTGTGCCAAAACAAAGTGTAGTGCAACGGCCGGGCTAGTCCCGTCTGCTCTCATTCCAATAAAACACTGAGCTGTCTACATCATCAGGCCACCGCCTCCTCTGAGTCGTCCTTCCTTCACGTCAGGGCAGCAGAGTCTGGAGCTGCCGCCGCCGCTGCTGCTGTGGCTGCGGCTGCTGCTGCAGCTCCAGACTTCTCTCTTCACTGGGGTTTTCTTCTCTAAGAGGGTGACCCAGCGGGGTGGAAAAGGGGGTGGAGATCATCACAACGCTCCTCCTGGCCCCCTGGCTGACCAATCAGGATCTCCTGCAGGTGATGCTGAGCCACTCCCCCCACCATCCCCCCCATCACTTTTGGCGCCGGACCCGCTCCTTCTCGGATAATTTGTCCCGACCGGCGTCGTTGCTGTTTGGTGGAGATGTGCGTCGTCCCTCCCGCCGCCCACTTTTCTTGACTTTATTTTATTTTTTGGCCATGACCTGGTGGACGAGATGAGAGCCGACAAGGAGAAGAGAAGGTAGGACCTCAGACCTTTGGGTCACCACTCTCCCACCACATCTGTGCAAACTTTAAGAAGTTTCTTCTCATCCTGCAGTTAAATTGTATTTGGATGAATAAAACCAAGTTGATTAAAAAAAAAAAAAAATTAACATCATATCCATATTTTATCTGGACATGATACATATATTTATTTTTTCACTATGTTTAAGAAGATTGATGTAATGTAAAAAAAAAAAAAAAATTCCCCATTGAATTGAAATATAAATGCCAGGAGATGGACAGGATAAAAATGATTAGCAGGAAGCTCTGACTGAAAATGAAAGTAATTGTGCTCAGCTAAGCGGAAAAATAACGACCTTAAAGCCTCAATATTCTCCTCCATCACTGAAATTGCAGCATTGGCCGCAGTTCCCCAATTTCTCCCCAAACTCTGCTGTTTTCCAGCGGGGGTTAAGAGGTCACACGCTCGCTGCACAGGAACTGAATATTAAGTAATATTTCAGCCACATTTTGTAAAAATGAAAAACTTTCAAACGATTTTCATTTAGTCATAAAAAAAAAAGAAAGAACAATCTAATTTCAAGAAAAATCTAATTTTTTGGTATTTACTTATACTTCAGCTTCTTCAGGATGAAACTTTCAGTTGCAAATCCATCAAAATCTTTGCTCTTCTACTGAATCCTTCTTCCTTCAACCCTACAGGGCCATTAGCCGCGAGGCCGCCAGGAGGAGGCGCCGCGTGGAGTCCGACGTGTTCGGCGATCTGTCTCGACTTCTGCCGCTGCAGCCGTCGGTGCGAGCTCACCTGGACAAACCCTCCATCATCCGCCTCACACTCAGCTACATGCGCACGCGCTCGCTCTTCAGGGGTAACACACACACTACCAGAACACACACACACACACACACACTCTGGTCTCAAGTTTTTTTTTTTCCTCTGTGAACAAATCAAACCGATCTCTGATGTTGTTTTCACACCTCCGATTAATTTCGTGCGCCCTATGATTTTGAAACTATGATCTGAAACCTGGGACCTTTTCAAGTGTCATAACAATTTGCATGAAAATGTGACAAGAACACAGAAAACCAAGTAACGAGATGCCTACAGCCAGGCAAATGGAAGAAAGCTGAACTCCCTTTGACAAATTTGTCCTTTCGTGTTTAAATTATGAATATTTCATTTGAAATAAGAAAACACAAACATAAAATAGAATCTTGGCATTTCTATATGACTTCATGGGACCTTCTGGCACACCAAGAAGTAAATGTGTCTGTTTCCCATGAGCTGCTGCTGAAAAACTGATTTGCATCAGGAGAGACAAATGTTACACACACACCTGAACCGTGAAAAACTGGCGAGTTTTTTTTGTTTGTTCAATCTTTGGTTGGTGCGGTGGAGTGAATGTTGTGGTCGTCTGCCGTCACAAGACGGTTTGTGCTTCAGAGGAGGTGACAGACAGAGGAAGGAAGTCCTAGACAGCAGCAACTGGAGCTCACACATGTGTACACATGTGTACACACACACACACACACACACACACACACGTTATGTGTGCATCGAAAATATCTATTATTATCAACTTGAACCAATCAAGTTTTTACATTGGACCACATTTTTCTGAAGGTCCCTAATTCCACATCATTGACTTCTCAGTCTCAGTCCCGTCAGTGAAATTTTCCGTCTCTGCCCTCTATGATGTCACAAAGGGCACGCACGCCTCTAACAAGTTAGTGGCCACACCTATAGCCAGGTGTTGGCCCCGCCCTTTTCAGGAAGCCCTGTTTTAAATGTGCTGGGGGGGAAGAAAAAAAAAGACTCCAGTGAGCCTGAGCACAGGAAGAAGTGGGTTTTTTTTTTTTTCTTTTTTTTTTTGATGCATTACTAAGAAGCAATGCCAATGCCGGGAACATTGATTCAACTTACAGTTTGTTTAGGAAAAACAAAAGACAGCTTTCTGAGTCAGACTTTCTTTTGAGTCAGACTTTTTTTATATTCCTCCACAGGCAGTGCTTTTACATTCATGTTGCCACTTTTACCTTTTAGCAAACGGGAGCATGCAATAAAATGACTGTGTAATGTGGAAAAAATAAATAAATAAAAATGTGCGGGACGTTCAAGACAGCATGGTTTTTATTGGGAGGCTGCAAACACAGGGCTATCTGTGCTCCAAAATTTTGGGGATTACTACTCACCTGATGCAGCTTCATTGGCGGCCAGGGTTAAATATTTAGATGACTTTACAACAAGAACGTGGAACCTCTCAACCTCAAGGTTTGGTAAAATATATTACCAAGACATTTGCAAAAAACAAACTTTTTTTTTTTTTTTTTTTAAATATATATATTCATATATATTTATAATCCTGACACAGATTGTGAAGCCAGTCGAGCGCCTGCGTACGAGCGAGCGGTGGCGGGCGTGGAGCAGCTGTGGGGCTGCGACAGGTGGCGGGAGGAGAAGTGGGTGGAGAGCGGCGAAGCCTCGGAGGAGGCCGACATGTACCTGAACGTCCTGCAGGGGTTCCTGATGGTCCTGTCCAGCAACGGAGACATGATCTTCCTGTCGGACAACGTCAGCAAGCACATGGGCCTGACGCAGGTACACACACACACACACACACACACACACACACACACAAGTGAACAACAGGGTTTCAGACTAAAGTGACAAAGCTCAAAGCTAAAACTGCGGTGTTAAACACACACACACACACACACACACACACACACACACACACACACACACACACACAGGTTGCAGGATGTGAGGATGATTCCAGATTGTCTCTGACAGACAGAGCTGATGGGACACAATATTTTCGAGTTCACCCACCCAGAAGACCACGAGGAGATCAAGAGCAACCTGCGTCTCACGGCAGGTGTGTGTGTGTGTGTGTGTGTGTGTGTGTGTGTGTGTGTGTGTGTGTGTGTGTGTGTGTGTGTGTGTGTGTGTGTGTGTGTGTGTGTGTGTCTCCAGCCTGTCTCACAGTCTGTGTCTCCTCAGACGAGGTGTGCTGCGGTGTCAAGAGGGACGTGGTGATGAGGGTGAAGAGCGCCCTGAGCCACCGAGGGAGGAACGCCACTTTCAAGTCGGCCACCTGGAAGGTCGGTGCTGCACATTCCCGACCCCACCTCCCCGCCCCCCACCCAAACACAACCCCCACCCACCCTTTACCCCCCCACGCCCCCACCCCTCCTCCTACCCTGCAGGTGCTCCACTGCCGCGGCCGGGCCAAGGTGCGCGTGTCGCCGACGCTGAGCTCCTGCCTGCTGCTCACCTGCACGCCGCTGCCGCTCACACACACTCTGCTCAGCACACACACCTTCACCAGCCAGCACAGCATGGACCTGAGGATCACACACTGTGACCAGAGGTGACGCACACACGCACACACACACACACACACGGTCTTGCTGGTTTGCAGCCAGTTGACAGTTAAAACTGTGAAGCCCTGGTTTTTAACCTCCAACTGCCACTTTGATGAAATATTTCACAGCAAATTAAATTCTAATCAGTGCGTCCAAAGCATATTTGGTATTTATTCATTTATTCATTCACTTCAAACACTTCAAGGTTATAAACTTTCTAAATCCTGGATTCCCAAGAAAGCAAATGACACTGTGCTTCATTTTCTTTTAATTTTGCTAAACTTTGGACTTATTTATAATGAATGCTTTTATAGAATTATATATACTGTAGATATGTATTCTGTATTATTGTATAAAATATCTGTTGCTGAAAGGGTGATGTCCATCCTTCCATTCTTGTTTTTTAAATACTTTAGATCAGCCACCGCCTTTTATCACCAGTGTGTTGTAATATGTTGACTAGTTTTGGTGGTCAGTTGTTTTTGTAACTTGACATCAGTCAAATAGACACTGTTAATTTCAGTTCCCACTGATGAACTACTCTTTGTGTGTGTGTGTGTGTGTGTGTCTGCAGAGTGACTGTGCTGCTGGGTTACCGTCCGGAGGAGCTGCTGGGTCGCTCCGTCTACGACCTCTGTCACCCTCTGGACTACGAGTATCTGCGGAAAAATCACACCAACTGTAGGTCGTGCACGGTGTGTGTGTGTGTGTGTGCGTGTGTGCGTGTGTGCGTGTGTGCGTGTGTGTGTGTGTGTGTGTGTGTGTGTGTCGAGGAGGGTTTAACCCAGCAGTTTTAGTTTAGCTTTAGTTTGAAACCGAGAAAAAGTCCAAACAGAACTGCAAGAGGCATAAAACCAGTGTTGTTAACCAGTGTGTGACACTCCCTCCCTCACCCCACCTCCCTCCTGCTCCCCCTGCAGTGTGTTTGAAGACTCAGTCGGTCACCGGCCAGTACAGGATGCTGGTGAAAGGCGGTGGCTACGTGTGGGCGGAGACTCACAGCGCCGTCATACCAAACAACCGAGCCAACAAGTTCAAGTCCACCGCCCAACAGCAGCCGTGCGTCCTCTCCATCACCTACGTCCTGAGGTGTGTGTGTCTGTGTGTGTGTGTGTGTGTGTTTGTGTGTGTGGTGTTTGCGCAGTCCTTAGATTTGCCCGTTGTCATCATAATGTTACACAACATTTCACAATCAGCCCAGAAAAACCTCTTTACACGTGGAGGACGCAGTATATTTAGCCCTGTGTTTGCAGGCTCGTACTGAAGCTGATGCTTTTTGGACTCGTCCACGAGTGTGTGGCAGTGGGACAAAAACCAGGCAGTCTCAGAGGGGGGCGGGGCCAACGCCTGGTTAGGGGATGAGAGGACCCCCTTCTTGGATGTTCCACTTTCCATCCAAAATTTTCTTTGGTTCAAGAAAAGAAGAAGTTGCAGTTCATCCCAGGTGGGGAGACGCCTGAGAGTTGGTCCTAAAACTTGTCCCACCCTGTCAGACTGAGAGCTCAGTGAGTGGTTCCCCTAATGAGTCCACCTCCATGGTCTACCGCAAGAACACGGAGGAGCCTTTTGAATGAAACTCACGTAAACACGGAGGAAGTCCAGTCAACTCAAAACCGAGACTGTTGGTGATTTTATTTGATCAATTTTGACGATGATGCAAGAATGCAAAGTGCAGAACTTGCTACCTTCAGACCAGCGTGACCAGTGTGGGTCTGTCTGAGGTTTGACGGCTAAAAGCGGCCAGGTGGCCGATCTAAAGCAGGCTGAGGTTTTATTTTTTTCTGCACGCTGAGTCATTTATAGCCAACCGTGTTTTCAACATTCTCTCTCTCCCTCTCTCTCTCTCTCTCTCTGTTTGTGCGACAGCGGGGTGGAGCAGCCCTCCCTGCAGCTGTCCCTCGACCAGGCCGCCTGCCGTTACTAGATGTGAAACCGGAGCCTTGTCCTCCAGCTACCTCCTTCCGCCAGCTCCTCCTGTATTTATTAGTGCACTTCCCTCCGAATAAAGTCTCTCCTCCAATCAGCACTGTCTCTCTGTTTCTTGTTTCTTGTCTTTGTTGGCCTCTGGAGCCAAACACAGTTTAATACTTGCCAAGTTTTAAAGTTTTTTAAATTCATGTTTTATGGTGTCTATCATATATACGCTATTCAACAGTCCTAAATCCGTTGTGTGGGCTGTAAGTCTGTGAGGAGGTGCAGGCAGTAGGTGCAGGCAGTGTGTGAACGAAGCTGCAGGCAGTTGAGGAGGTGTCGTGAACTAGTGAAAGCTGTTTGACCTTTTCCTCACCTCTTGGGGCCTGTCGTAACTTCCTGTGGGGTTTCCATCGCAGCCACCTGACATGTGGGGTGATAGTCTGTCTACACACACACGCACGCACGCACACGCACACGCACACGCACACGCACACGCACACGCACACACACACACACACAAGCGGGCGTGCAGGCAGTGCTGATGAGTAGTTGTGAGCGCACGCAGCTGAAGCCGCAGCTTCCTGATCGGAGACGCTTGAGAGGAAGGTTCTCGTGGGAACTTTGTCAACTTTTTACCTCTCGGCTGCTAAAAACAGAAACACGTACGAAGGCAGGAAATATTCGCACAATATACATTAAATGCTCTTGTTTTGTTTTTTTTAATTAATTGAATCATGAGTCAGAACTGGCAACAGAAAAATAATATTCCTGTTAGTTAATGGATAAGCAAACTGTCAAATCTCTATTTTTTTCCTAGTTCTCAATGCTTCCTTTAATACGTTTTAAAATCACTTTTCTTTCTCCTGACTAATATGAACGTGAGCAAAGAGTTGAACGTTTTGCAGTCAGAGAGGAAAATAAATCGAGTAGTAATGTTTTAACTTCGCTTTTATAGCTCCCATATTCTCCCAATTTTCATTTCTCATCGCGGAGTCCCCTGGAGCAGCCTAACATTATTAGTTATGTAATGATGAATTAAGATAGTCACATCAACAGGTTGTGGTCATATTGAATAGTTGTAAATAACACAAAAATCGGAATGAAAATAATCGATACTTTCTTTAAAAATAAATAAATAAATAAAATTAAAAAAATCAGTTCCCCTGATTATTATTTTGGTCACATCGTAAGAATTTAAATATCTAAACAGTCCGAAAATAATCATTTTTAAATATTCTTTTAACAAAATAGTGATTTGAAATTGAAACAAGTGCAGTGACGTTTGCAGAATGTTGGGACCCTGCTTTTTCTCTTATCTTTTCATTTTTTATTTTTTTTTTTATAAATGTATCATTCCATATCAATCAAACCCGCACCCTGAATCACGCAACGATCCGCCGCACACCTGTCAGTTAAAGATTTGTATTCTCACCGTCACATCGCTGCAGCGCTGGCAGCACTGCAGGGAACGGAAACACTCTGGCGCCATCTAGTGTTGAAAGTTTTGAACGCGGCCAAACTTAATTCGCCTATACAGCTGTAGCGTAAAACGCACGCATAATAATGTTTCACATCATTCTACTTTCCCATTAGTTCAGTTCATTTGGTCTTGGTATTAAAACGTATTTCCTGAATTCGCATTTGACTTAGGAAAAAAAAAAATCTCAATTGGTAAAATCATTTTTATTTGGAGTAGAGAAAAAAAAATTGATTTGAGCGAAATTATGTTTGTTCCCCCCCCCCCCCCCCCCCCCCATTATCTTCTTATCTTGATTCAGTTCACACTTTGATCCTGTGATTGTTCCTGTTGGTTGGTATCAGCGAGTGATAGAGAGACCAAATCACGGAGGTCTCACTGATTCATTAACTTGATTTTATTGTCTCTCCTGTCTGTCCAAAAGCGCTGCTCTGATTGGCTGTGGCCGTGCAGCAGGTGTTCAAGGTGACCCGGCGGTGCTAAAGGTCTTTGTGGGTCCTGATTGGTCCAGTCAGAGTGAGTCTGAGGCACCGTGTGTGTGTGTGTGTGTGTGTGTGTGTGTGTGTGTGTGTGTGTGTGTGTGTGTGTGTGCGCGCGCGCGCGCGCGCGCGAGGTCAGGGTTTCATTTCTTGTGACTATTATCCCGGGCGGGCAACAGGGGGAGGGGCTCTGGTGTGCACGTGACCGCTCCCACCCCCCTCACAGTGGGTGTTGTCCTCCTCTCCACCAATGAGGAGCCGCTTCTCTTTGCCTTTGAAACACGCGGACGTGATATATCACCGCGACAGAAAAACCCCGGGAGGGGGAGGAGGTGGTTAAAAGGTAATGGAGGGGTCGGGGAGAAGGGGGAGGGGCACGAGGGGTTAAAATCCTGGAAACCTGCAGAATTTCTGGAAGAAACCCTCAGCAGTTCTGACAGATTTGAAATGGATTTCCATCTGCTGGAGGGAATCAAGACGAATATGGACAAGAGTTCAAAATTCAACCGTCATCATGGACTCAGTGTGGAAAACAACGTGAAGAAAAATCCACTTTAATTTCAGTAGGAAAAATAAAACAGTGGCTGCTCACTAGTAGTAACTTGTGCAAATTGACAATTTATTTATCAAGCTTTTGGTCCTTTCAACCTTCCTCATGCATAGATAGACATCCAGTGAGTGTGGCTTTATACAAAGGGGTTGTGGCCGTGGCCGTCACTTCATCTTCAGCCACCATTTTTTCAGGAAGCCCACCTGACAGTGACCTAAATACAAAACGTGAAGGCAGGCAGGCTTCCTTAAACACGCCTCCTTAAAAAATTTTAAACGATGGACCTTTAAAGACTTTATTTTTTCAAGAAACAGGCAACAGTGCAGGAGGTTGAACGTGTTGTTGCTCTTCACATGCCACTAGATCAGCCCAGTTCAGTTCCTGTGGTCATTTGCTCATCTGGCAGGTTGATCAGTTAATACTAATCAGTGTAAAAGTCAAGATAAGATTCACCTTCATTATTGTTATTTTCCCTTGTGCGCGTCGTCTTCCGTGTGTGCCGGCTGCACCGTCGTTAATCAATCCGGACTCTGAGATTTCCGTCTCCCCGATAAGATAAATTGCCGCCTGGCGATGTGCAGTGGCTTTGACTGCAGTCAAAGCAACACTTTCACCACAGTGTGAAACGTCATGTTGCAAGTTCAAATGTATTAAACCGCTGGTTGGTGGCAACACGATGCAAAAGCCTTTAATCACAGATTAGTTGTCGCACAGATGACATGAGTTGTTTTAAACGTGCTCCAGTTTTGAAGTCTACATGTCATCGCAGACGCATCTTGTAGCGGCCGTCGCCCACCTTTTTAGGTGGGTTACATCTTTAGTGTCAGTTGCAGTATTTTGAACTCACTCTTCCTGGTTGTGTGATAAGGCCTCCGCCCTCTGATAACCTCTACTGCGTTTCCTTTTATCCAACAGAGAAAACTGAGGCCAGTTTTGTGATATTTTACTTCACATTTCCCAAATCACTCCTGCAAGGAATGATTTGAATTGAAGTGAATTCAATTCAATTCAATTGAATGAATTGTCCATCTGATAGTGTTTGAATGAGTCTGTCTCTTGCTCCCTTGCTCAGCTTTGAGGAGACAGTGGAGCACAGTGGCGCCCGGGCTCCGTCAACACTGATGGCACAATGACCACATAAGTGCCGCCGTAATTGAATTAGCACCAGCCAAATGGGGCCTTGACTTGGCGCAACTTCCTCTAAAAAAAAGACACCAGCACCATTGATCGGTCCGTCCCTGCTGACATCACACCGACGTATAAGGGGTACGAGAAGTTGGCCAACCGAATCCACAGCGCACGTCTTCACTAACGCCAGGCACGTCTGGAGGGTCCACGGTTCAATGTGTTCTCTAAGTTGTGCAACCAGGGTGTTTTTCCCGCTGTGCGGACGCACAGTAGTGAGTGTGTGTGTGCCTGTGTGTGTGTGTGTGTGTGTAGGGGAACGATCTAATCTTATCTCCCGTGCAGAGTCCACGGGTGTGAGCGCAGGTCAGGGCCTCCGCTCAGACCAGCTCAGCACGAAAAACCAGCAGCGATGCATCTAAACCGGTCTTACGTAAGTGCCGTATGATCTGGGCTGATTTTAGGGCACAAGGGCACAAAGCAGAGCGACGAGAGTGCTGGAAAATAACCCAACCATCACTTGTTTTGCGAAGATCGCTCATGCACGACCCTAAGAAGAAGAAGAAGAAGAAGAAGAAGAATGAGCCTTTTGTGACAGATGATAGCATCCCTGCAGTGCAGGAATCTCTCACCTGTTAGAAATAGATCAAGGACACACTAGAGAGCAGGTTGCAGGTGATTTTTTTTTTTTTTTGGGGGGGGGGAGTATATTTAGCATTCATATAAAAGGTTTTTAAAATGACAAGAGCCTCACTGTTTAATCAAGTCCAGTAGGTTCAGAACGCTGCAGCCAGAGGGTGGTGCTCTGAGGGACTGTTGGATTGTTGTGTTGTCCCTGTAAATGACAGTGGCTGCAGTTTTTATCGTCAGCATGGACACTGTCGGTGGCGGAGCAGCATGAGGTCTGATGCCAGAGAGGAAAAGAGGATTTCAAGTTAACAAAGAGCAGGAGAACAACAGGGGGCGCTGTGATCCACTTTCCACTGTTGTGACTGCTGGTTCTGTGCAGAGCAGCACCTGCTTTTCTTGGAGAGTAGCAGCAAGCTGATGTGATCTCTGGTGGTGCTGCTCGGTGACAGTCAGCCACCCCTGCTGTGACCAGGAGCTCTGCTGGCCAGCTGACCTGCATCCCCGTGACCTTCCTCCTCTGCTGAGTTCCAATCTAAATTGCTGCGCACATCAGCTGGTGCTGCGGCTTGGTGGACAAGACTGATCCCTCCCCCATCCTCTCTGTTGAAAAACATCAGCCCTGCCCCCCTCACAGCACGTCGACCAGCTGGATCTCTGATTTTTCTAGTCTTGAATCGCGCTCATCCATCTAAAACAAACAAATAAACAATCAAGCTGTACAAAATACAGGGAATCACAGGGAGCGGTTGCTAAAGACATTAGCGTGGATTGTGCAGTTGCAGCAATTGAATAAATTTACGCTGACAAATGGTATTATTCGATAAACTGTGTTAACATATCAAGAGGAGAACTAAAAAACACTGAGAGCTTTTTTGGCGGTCAACATGTGTTCCTGTCACTCTTGACTGGCTTTTAGTTCACCACCATAGTCAATCGCTGTTTATGTCAAACAGGAAACCTCAAGCTACCCTCGTCTGTAGCCTCTGGCAGTGAAATCTGATCGGTCCACTTTGAATAATTGTCCATGTGACTATCCAATTACAGTCTTTACAGTTTACAGTCACAATATATATACATATATATATATATATATATATATATATATATATATATATATATATATATATATATATATATATATATTTATTTATTTATTTTTTTTTATGTTTTTGAATAAACAAAACATTACCAATGGTAGTCATAGTGGTTCATATAATTAAAAAACAAAACAAAAAAACTTTGTTTAGGCAATATTCTATTGTATTGTATTCTATTTTCATTTTTGCCACTGATTTGGAAGGCATTCTGGGTATTTATTTTTAGCCTCAACACTTCACCCAGCCCCTTCAGTGCGCCCTGCATCTATATGTGAAGGAACAGAGGGGAATGGAAGGTTGGGACAAGCCAAGGGGTAGAATGGAATCTAGAAAGTTAATAAATTCTACCATTAACACATTTCTAGTGCTTCGAGTGAAACTGTCTTGTCTCTCTCTCTCTCTATATATATATACATATATATATACACACACACACCCATATATACATATATATATGTATATATGTAAACAACCAACCACAGGTGGCAGAAAAATTCACATTCTGTACAGCGAAAGAACAGATACTTGGGTAAAAAAAATACTCCAATGTAAAAGTACTGTTTTTTTTTTTTAACATACATGTTTACACGTCGAATAACAATAACCAATGTTATTTTCTACATGTTTATTTTCACTGCACTGAAAAACGTACTGAACAATGACCACGAAAGCCGGGATACTCTAAAATAATCTCCCTCTTTAATATTGCACAACACAACAGCAGAATTCAGACAGCTCCACTTGTTGCCTGGGAACTCCTTCACGTCTAGAAACTGGTAAAAAAAAACCAAACAAAATCAAAACAAAAACAAAAACATTCCTATCATCTCACGGCAACTCGTCAGGAGCGCCGCGGCCACGCCCCTCGGGACCTCCTCTTCCGCGTGCGCCCGCCGCGAGGAGCCCCCTCCTGCTGGCTGGCTCGCGCTGCCTTTTTAAGCAAGCGGAGCGCCGGTGTCATTCCCCACTCGGCCAGAGGACGGGACGCGGTGAGCAGCTGCTGTGTCGCGCATTTCTTTTTTCTTCCTTCTACCTCCCCTCGTCCTGTTGTCGCCCCCCCCTCCATCCAACCTCCCGACACCGTCACTGATTTCTCCCTGCCGCGGTTCGTTTGCAAACAGCAGTCATGTACCGCTACTTCGGGGAGCTGCTGAGCCGCTCCGCGGGCACTGCCCTGGCCTCCGGCTGCGTCGACTCGGCTCTGCCGGCGTCCTCGTCCCTCATGCGGGTCCGCCACTACGCCGACGCGGCGGAGAAGCCCGACGACCCCAACTTCTTCAAGATGGTCGAGGGCTTCTTCGACCGCGGCGTCTCCATCGTGGAGGACAAGCTGGTGGAGGACCTCAAGACCCGCGAGACCGCCGAGCAGAAGAGGAACCGAGTGCGGGGCATCCTGCGCATCATCAAGCCGTGCAACCACGTCCTCAGCGTCTCCTTCCCCATCCGGAGGGACAACGGCGAATGGGAGGTGGTGGAGGGATACCGGGCCCAACACAGCCAGCACCGGACCCCGTGCAAAGGAGGTAAGACTGGAAGCCCCCCGCCGCAGCCCACCTCCCCCCCACCAGTGACAGCTAGCTTTAGCCTTTAGCTCGCAGCAGACAGCCAGGAAAAGCAGCTGCTTTTCGTCAGTAGGCAGCGGCTCCCGTTCGCCCTGACGTCACCGAACGGTTCCTAAGCGGGCCAGAACCGTTTGGTGACGTCACCGCTTTAACGGTGGCTAACCCCGCTAGCTGCTCCTATTTCACCGTGAGATTGTATCGTGACCTCCCAGTCCCCCTCTGCTCACCTGTCAACCGTAACCTGTTAGCTCGTAGCCGCCGAGCTAGTAGCTCAGAACGAGCACCACAGTCAGACCCCCAGTCGTCGTCATATACCTGGTGAAAAGGTCGCTGAGCCGCTGCCTTTCTATTTTGAATGTTTTTATTGAAACCCCCCTTATTTATCGCCTCTTCCTCTCAAACCAGTTTATTGGCACCATTCCAGAGTGTAATGGCTCCAGGGTTCTATTACATTCAGAATCATTCATTCATTCGTTCATGCTTCATATTTTGTCATATGTGTCTTTCCTATTATTGTGTCATTAGTATTCAAGTCTAAAGACACGAACTAAAGCACAATGCATCATCATGCAATTTGGCTTTTGACTTGACAAACTCTAAAGTGGCCCCTTTAACTCCACACCTAGCAGAGGTTAAAGGAACAAGGTGGCAGCGGGGGCCCACGGATGCAGTGCACTGTGGGTAAATGCTCAGTCGGATGTGATGTATAGGAAGCTAAGTGGGAGAGGGGCGTCCGCCTGTGGAGGCGCTGCCATTTGTCAGCAGGGTGACAGGTGGTGGTGGTGGTGGGAGACGTGATGGCGTTCAGGCAGCCAGAAAGTCAGAAGGGCACGTTGGCTGTTGTGACTGGTGGATGGTGGCCTGGCCTGCTGTTAACACACCTCACCAGCTCTGTGTCTTTTATCTGCCTGCTGTTGTTGCACATGCGGCTGGCCCTATTCTGGGGAGGGGTATTTCTGCCGGGCGTGTGCATGTGGGGCAGTACTGAAGGCATTTTACGGCTTTTTTTTTTGGGGGGGGGGAATCGTGTGGCAGAGCTGTTGAAAGCAAAAAGTAGATCATGAAAGACATGAGAAAGACTTTGTATGAAAGACTAAGAATGTTTATTGCAAGGTTAGGATTTATAATAAATGCAGAAAGGCTCTGTCTACAGACGACCCTTGTTTCTGAAATTTCCATAAACTAGTTTCAACTGGACTAAATGGGGCAGAGTAGTGACTCGCTCTCGACATTTTAAATGAGTGACTGGTTCTCTCTGATGATGGGAAGATGAGTGAGCAGGATCAGCGTAGATGAGAAGGGTCAGAGCATGATATAAAGAATTATTGCGTAACAAAATAGAAGACTTTTGAATTGCGGAAGAACAAATGAAGTTGAGGAACAAGAAAAGATGACCTGTGTGTGTCTCTGTGTGTCTTATCTGATGCAAGTCAAATCAAGGCGTTTTATTGTGAGCACGAGGGGGAAATGAGTTTGACAGCAGATCTAATAGCGATGAGACACATTTACCAGCACACAAGCCTGCTTCTGCACCTTGGAGACGAAGAAAGGCCAAGAGAGAATTCCATACAGTTGGTCATTGTTTGAGTTGAATTGTCAGCCAAATAATTAAGACCATTATTTTTATTTTGACATTTTGATATACACCAACTGGGTCCTCTGAATGTGCACTCACAAGATGAACTTGGGGTTTGTGCAGAAGTATGTTTTTAAAAGAACAATTAGGAAAAAACCTGAATTGCCTTTGACCTGCTTATTAAGTCAAAAAATACATAAATGATTTTTGTTGTCCACTGATATGACCGCTTTCTTTCTTCTTCTTCTTCTTCTTTTTTTGAAGGCTCTTGTCGTGCACACGTGATCTGTGGCTCATGTCAAAGTCTTCGTACGCTGGGGGTGGGGGGGGGGTGGACAGAGATTACAGTTCTGAGTTTTTTTCATGGGTAATTATTAAGCCGGTGCAGGGACCCTTGGCTGTGCCGGGTCCAGACTACAAAGTGCAAGGCTGTTTTTTCATTCGCACGAGCCATGTTTGTGCATCCCGGTCTGGAGCGACGGCCACTGGGCGCCGCCCTCCTGCTCTCACTGCGCCCACCTGCGCTCAGCTCTCTGCTATTGACGGGGAAACTCAACAAAGAGTCATTGTCACTGGCAGCCGCCTGCTGTTTTTGTTCAGTCTGCAGAACGGTCAGCACACTTCTCTTTTCCTGCGCAGGAGTGAAAACCATCGGCTGGCTGCCTGAGTCATGTGACTGTATTGAAATGGAAAGCGGCGGGCAGCGTGTGTCAGAGTGAAGCCGCGCTTCCTCCGAGCTTTTTCCTCTTTGACGGCGGGGCAGCAACAGAAGCACTGCAGGAGAAAAGTGACTGCACTAACGGCGAGTGTGTGGGTGAAGTCGTCCCACTCAGCCGCTCACTTTCACACTGGATCTGGTTGGGTTTTTTCTGGGCTATTTGTCGGGATGAGGCGTTCAGGGACGGCTGCAGCAGCTCACGTTCCCAGCAGATTTCCAACACGTCCCCCAGTTCTGCCTCTCTTGTTTGGCAGGAATGTGTTTACTGCTGCGTGGTGGATCCTATTGCTGCGGTGCGGAGAGGCCTCCCGCTCCGAGGGTTCGCTTCACTGTGTGGGGGGGGGATGGGCCGTGAGGGCCCGCCTCCTCCTCCAGATTCAATTTGAGCAGTGAGCTCTCAGTCTTCAGCTCCAGCTTCTGCTGGCTGGACCTTCCTGTTCCACTGAGATCCTGCAAGTCTGAGTGTCGTTTTGTCTGTCGGCTGCAGTCCCAAAAAAAGACAGAAAAAAAACCCAGTGGCATTCTTTGTGTGTGTGTGTGTGTGTGTGTGTGTGTGTGTGTGTGTGTGTGTGTGTGTGTGTGTGTGTGTGTGTGTGTGTGTGTGTGTGTGTGTGTGTGTGTGTGTGTGTGTGTGTGTGTGTGTGTGTGTGTGTGTGTGTGTGTGTGTGTGTGTCCTTGGGTATCTGAGTGAGGTCTCACTCTGGGACGCCTATATTTGGCACAGCTGGTACGTCACACACACCCTTACAGACACACAAGGGCTCCGTAGTCTCATGTAACGCTGCAGGACGACTGTCTTGTACTGCTGCAGCTGATGGAGGGGGAGGGGCTGCAGCTCCGGGGCGGGGGTCCGAACGGAGGGCAGGGATTGGACGATAGCGTCTCCACCCGCCTACCGCCGCTACCGTGACTGTTAGACTCCGTCTGTGATCCCTGACCTGTTTATGGGGCTTTGATGGTGCTGGGATGATTTATTTTTTTTCCCCAGCTGCTTATTTTTTAGACCTGAAAGCGTCGCAACATAAAAAGTCATTTCCAATGTGTTTGTATTGATATGTATATATTTTGTTTCCTGTCTGAACGCTCATGTGTTGACTGTGTTGCCCTCAGGTATCCGTTACAGCACCGATGTGTCTGTGGACGAGGTCAAAGCTCTGGCCTCCCTGATGACTTACAAGTGTGCTGTTGTTGGTAAGTAGAAGTCAAATCTTTTGTTTTATTCAGAAAACATCACTTCTGTGAGAATGTATCCATTTGTGCGTATGTTCCCCCCCCACCCCCCCACCCCATATTCCTCCACCTGTGTGTAAATCTCTGAATCCTCTCTCACTCCTCTGCTCCTCCGCTGTGATTTGCAACATGTGTGACTCTACTCGTTTCCAGATGTGCCCTTCGGTGGAGCCAAAGCTGGAGTCAAGATCAACACCAAGAATTACTCCGTAAGCCGCCGCCTGTCTCGCTCTCATCCCATAATACCGTCGTGCCAGTGTGGCGGAGCGCCAGCCGCTGCACGCCGTGGCTGCGGCTTTTCGCATAACGTGCACGACTGTGGCTTATCCTTCTCCTTGCATCACAGTTCTAGGCTCAGGTTGAAGTGATTCAGTCAGTCAAAATTCTATTTATAAAACACTTTTCAAACGACTGAAACGCAACACAAAGTGCTTGACAACAGTTGAAAACAATGCAAAACACATGTACACATCTCTCTCCCTCTCTATTGCCCCTCCCCCACTGACAGCAGTATGGGCAGGGCACCACACCAAGGGTTATTACCGGTGTTTGACTGTAAAGCCTACACGACATGAATGAAAATGTTCTTTTTAAAATATGTAAAGGTAATTTCTTCATATCGATGGAAACACAACGCTGTCTCTCTGAAACATCACCCGCATTGTTTTTAGTTAGAGGCAGCATGGTAGGTGTTGTCTGTCTTTCCTTTAACGTCCTGGCTGTGCTCCTTCTCGTGTTGCAGGACAACGAGCTGGAGAAGATCACCAGGAGATTCACCATCGAGCTGGCCAAGAAGGGCTTCATTGGTGAGTTTCCGTGGGCGTGTCGACACTCGTCAAACGTGTCGAAAAAAATCGGCGCAGAGATCTCCACATACTGCCACCAGCACTTTGTCTGTCGCACTGCTGGTGGACTTCAGAGGAGTGCCTTCACCGAGAAGGAAAAAAAAGAACGTTCTCCAACATTCTGCTCCGATGACTCATGTGGGGAATTCCACATGAGTCATTCCATGTTGCGAGAGATTTGAGTTGAGCTGCGCGTTTACAGACGGACACAGCAGCAGAAAGAGCAACCAATGTTTGTGGTTTTCCTGTTTGGTACTGGTGGCCACCAGGCTCTGTGGGTCACATGGTCAGAGCTCCTACGTCAACACAAAGTGGGTGCAATTTAAAGGCCCGTCTTTGCATCGCTGGAGGTCTGCATGTCAGTCTCCCTCTCTCTCTCACTCCCTCTCTCTCTCTCTCTCCCTTTCTCCCTCTGTCCCTCACTCACTCACTCACTCACTCACTCACTCACTCACTCACTCACTAGCCCCATCAACCAGCCTCCATCTGCAGATGCGCTGCAGGGCTGTGTCCCAAATCACCCACCCCATAATGACGTCATCGCGCTCGCAGTGTCGGCCCTCTTAAAAATGTATAGCTTGGCGCCTCTCGTCTTTGCAACCTTTGGGTCAGCGTGAGCGCAATGCATGATGGGATATATTGCCGGTTAGCGACCACTGGTCGCACACTACCTTCACTGAGTAGACTATACAGTGAATACCAGCCATCACTCAGAATTCAGACACCACTACAAACTGGCCTGGCCCGGCCCCTATACAGTGACTATATAGCGAGCAGGGGGCGACAGACACAGACGCAGACACAGCCCAGGTCTCGTATTTCATTCCTTGCAGTCACATGACCTGGAGCTGACTGCAGAGCTGTCAACAGGAAGGAGATATGAGTGTGTTGGCAGTTGGTGCCTGGTGAACCTCTTTCGTGTGTCTCTGTGTGTGTCGACCAGGACCCGGCATCGATGTCCCCGCCCCCGACATGAGCACCGGCGAGAGGGAGATGTCCTGGATCGCAGACACCTACGCCAACACCATCGCACACACGGTGAGTTCTTGTCCCCCCCCCCCCCTGGACAGAAAAGCCCGAGCGGCACATGAGTCACATGAGCTGCGGTCTGTGACCCCTCCCCTCTCCATCCAGCGTCTGAGTCACACTGTCCACTGTCTGTACGGCAGCTTCACACACTGAGGTGTGTGTGTGTGTGTGTGTGTGTGTGTGTGTGTGTGTGTGTGTGTGTGTGTGTGTGTGTGTGTGTGTGTGTGTGTGTGTGTGTGTGTGTGTGTGTGTGTGTGTGTGTGTGTGTGTGTGTGTGTGTGTTGCTTCTCAGAAACACAAACTGGGTGTTCCATACCAGGGTAAGAACAAAACGGGGTAAAAACAAAACATCGCACATTGATTTGCGGAGTCAGTCGAGCAGGACCAGGTTTAATGTATACAAAACTACATTAGTGAGTAACTTTCTGCATCTTTACGGCAAAGATTCGCTTCACAGAAAGATTGAAAAACAAAGTGCAGAAAAATCTTCATTACACAACTAAAAAAACCCCTCAAAAACATTATTTCTGTTGCGATACAAGCGTTGAACTCCAGCCAAGCAAATCTGGGCGTGCCCCGTCCTGTGTGCCAGACTGCTCCAGGAAACTCATTCCTCCACTGCTGCTCGGTACCCGCAGACACCCCCTGCTGGCCATGTGCACTCCACAGGCATTCCTGCTGTGGGCATCCAGAGGGGAGCCGAGGACTCAGGGTAGCTGGTGAGGCGTCACGAGCAGCGATACCAGTGCCTGTCAATCCGTTAACGCCTCGGCTGGAATCTGAGGACACACACACACACACACACACACACACATGCATGCAGAGAGAAAAAACAAGTGGACTCAACATCGCTTAGAGTCCAGCTTTGTTCGTTCTTCACAGTCTCTGGAATTCCATCGTCGTCCTTCAAAACGTTTCTACTCACCGAACAAAGAACCCAGGTGGAGTTCTTTGTCCGGCCCAGTTGATGGATTGGTTGGTAAAGATGCACTGGGATCACTGGGACTTGATTTATGCTGAGCTCTTTCACAGTGTTAACAATGGACCTGCTGGTCCTGCTTCCTCCTGACCTGCCAAACACAAACAGCAGCGACTCAGTCAGACTCGCACACTTCAGTGCGGCCATGCAGGCCGTCCAGATGACAGCAACGGAACATTAGCGGTCAATAAAATAGCTTGTTATAGATTCCAGTGCTGTATCGTGCAGAGTGCAGACAGGAAGTCTCTTGAAAGCACTAAAGAAAAAGGCAACGTTATGGTTTAGTGCCTTGAGAATTGGACTAAAAGTGAATCTGTATTACTGCCCAATGAAATATTCCACCTCACGTTATTGATTTTTCCAAGATGTTCACTTTATTTATTACGAGGAGATCTTTTTGCCTTGATACTTCAATATTTACATCCACTGCCAGTCAAAAGCTTGTACACGTCTTATGATGCAACATTTTTTCTTTCTTTGCTACTTTCTACCTTGTAGTAATTTGCTGAAGACATCAAATATATGAGCAAGATATACGCAATTACTTGGCAAAAGAAATTGCAAAATGACTCTAAATATGCTTTACATAAACGGCTATTTTGAAGAATCTGAAATTAAATGAATTAAATTCAAAAGATTTAGTGTTTACTCATAGTTTTGATGCCTTCAGTGAGAATGTGCAATGTGAATAGTCATGAAAATGAATTGAAAAACAAACTTTGACTGGTAGTGTCTGTGCATATACATTTTTAAAAAGCTACTTCATCTCCTTGAAATTCTGTCGAAGAGGTCAAAAAGCGTCGGCTGCCAGTGTTTGTGTTGTTTGTGTTGCTGCTGCCAAGGGGGAAATTCCTTCTCTCCTCAACAACATCAGCTCCTGACATTCCTCCTCCTCCTCCTCCTCCATGCAGGACATCAACGCCCACGCTTGTGTGACGGGGAAGCCCATCAGCCAGGGGGGAATCCACGGCCGTATCTCAGCCACCGGTCGGGGGGTTTTCCACGGCATTGAGAACTTCATCAACGAGGCCTCCTACATGAGCATGCTGGGCCTGACGCCAGGCTTCCAGGACAAGACCTTCATCGTGCAGGTACCAGCGCAGTCGCTCCTCGCTCATGCAGTCTGAGCTCGGCTACACCAGGAGGGTTTTGAAGCCGCGACATCTGTGTCGTTTATTATGAAGATCCCTTTTTGTTTTCATAAAAAAACTGTTGAGCCAAAAAAAAGCCCTCGGTCTTGTAACGACGTCGTGGAGGGAACTTTCTGGGTTTAAGGGTCACATTTGACGTAGCGCGAGGATGTTATCCGACAACAGCGGCTCAAGTGTGTGACGTGAGTGTGGAAAAGATTATGGCTCTGTGTGAGTGTGTTGGATAGCGTGGGGCGTGGAGATTAGATCCTGCTCTGATTAGTTTTTCTTGGAGGTTTATCGACGGGTGAAGAGAGAGCAGATCTGAAATCCGCGTCTGAACAAGGGCATTTTCTTTCATTGGATCCAGGCTGCTGCTGCTGCTGCTGCTGCTGCTGGTGGTGGTGGTGGTGGTGGTGATGTCACATGGGTGACATAATGCATCATCCATGGAGGATGTCGCATTATGCTGTTGCCATTTATACAGTGGTTTATTCAAATGGTCGCTCAAAGTCTTTTATCCCACCTTCCATCAGGCTTTTCAACCTTCAGTTCAGGTTCAGTGGTTGGGCTCATTACGACACCTCTAGTTCTGATACTCTTCGGTTGGTTTGGGGCACAAGAAGCTCCTACGTGCTTCTCTGACATTGTTTTGTTTTTGGTTTTTTAATAAATAATTTTTTCACTGCATTTGCAGTGGTTGTGTGAGCTTTTAAACTGAATTGGCCTGTGGGCCAAATGAAGTTGTGACAAGTTAAAATTGATTACAGTCAAAGACCTCAGGGAGGTTGTAATCCAAATCAGCCACACGGTGGCAGCAGAGTGCCTGGTGTCAATGTGAGGAGGCCAACTGCTGCTGTGTGCTGCGATGAAGATCACTGCGTCGATGGCGTTTATTTATTCACGCGTTTGTTTGTTCTCCTCCCTCAGGGTTTCGGTAACGTGGGTCTGCACTCCATGAGGTACCTGCACAGGTTCGGGGCCAAGTGTGTTGGCGTCGGTGAAATCGATGGAGCCATCTACAACCCGGAAGGCATCGACCCCAAACAGCTGGAGGATTACAAACTGGTACCGCTTAGTTTCTTTTTCTGTTCCTCACTTTATTTTCTCCGTTAACGTCCCTGGACTTGAGCTTCATCCTTTCTCCTCCTCACAACTTTGCTTCCTGCAGAACCACGGCACCATTGTGGGCTTCCCAGGGGCCAAACCCTACGAAGGAAACATTCTGGAGGCCGACTGCCACATCCTGATCCCCGCCGCCGGAGAGAAGCAGCTGAACCGTAACAACGCTCGCAGGATTAAGGCCAAGGTGAGCGAAGGTCACTTGAAGGTCAAGCAATCGTCTGCCTTGCTTTCCGAGGGCCCGTTGAGGTCAAGTTGTTCAGAATGGCCCGAAGCGAGTGTTTGCAGCTGTGCGAGGGGCTGAGTTTGAGTTGTTTTTGTTCTGGTGTGGATCAGATCATCGCTGAGGGAGCCAACGGTCCAACCACCCCTGATGCTGACAAGATCTTCCTGGAGAACAACGTCATGGTTATTCCTGTAGGTGCACACACACACACACACACACACACACACACACACACACACTCAGTCCAAGCATTGAGGCAAATTGTGTCCTGAGTCTGCTGTGTCGCCCCCTGCAGGACATGTACCTGAACGCTGGTGGTGTGACCGTGTCTTATTTCGAGTGGCTGAAGAATCTGAACCACGTCAGCTACGGAAGACTGACCTTCAAGTACGAGAGGGACTCCAACTACCACCTGCTCAGTGAGTCCAGATTCGGTTTCAGTCGGACACAGTTGAAAAAAAAAACAAAACATAGCGTTGATTTGGAATTTTCCCCCACGTCCATAGTGCTGTTTGTCGTCCACTGAGTTTAGTTGTTGGTTTTACACCAGCTCGCCCCAGGTTGACCGTTTAGTCTGATGGTTACACTGTGGTCAGAGGAAGCGCTGTTCGTGCTAAGCTAACACTAATAAACACAGCATTGCTTTAGAGAAATTATAAAAAAAAAAAGACTTGCAGATATACACAGATAACTCTACTTTGTTCCGTTTTTGGTAAAAAAAAAAAAATGAAAAAAGTTGTTAAAAAAAAATCTTAAGTTCAGAGAAAAACATTCAGTTCCATCTTCGATGAGCCCGTTTCTAAACCAGGTGTATTCTAGGGCGCTGCAAAGTGAAAATGAACAATAAAATGACAATCACAGAATAAAAACAATAAAATGACAATCACAGAATAAAAACAATAAAAGAAACCCAAACAGCAGAACTGATCTCCTCTGTAAACACACACCTCATTTTATACAAACCAAGACGCGTCCGGTTTGGAGACCAGGTCACATGACTCCTCTTGTACATCAACGGACCTGCAAATGCAGTTTTGAAACTGACACGTTTCCACTTGACATATTTTCTGTCCTTTGGTTGACTGAAACGGCTGCTGATTCGTCTTCTCTTCTCCTCCTCTCCGCGCTCCAGTGTCGGTGCAGGAGAGTCTAGAGAGGAAGTTCGGTAAGCAGGGAGGACCCATCCCCGTCGTCCCCACCGCCGACTTCCAGGCCAGAGTCGCTGTGAGTAACCTGTGATGTCACTCATGCGCAGCCGCCTGAAAACGCACACAATGAGAGTTTAGCGGATGACGATGTATCGTGGCTTTTGGAGTCGTGAGGTGGTTCGCTGGTGGGAGGTTGATCAGATGGACCATCGTGAAGGTGCTGGAGGATGGTAGAGCCGCTTGAGTGCCGCTGTCGTTGACACTGCTGTGCCTCTGCAGGGTGCGTCTGAGAAGGACATCGTCCACTCTGGCTTGGCCTACACCATGGAGAGGTCGGCCCGGGTGAGTGGCCCACACACCAGCACACGCTGTCGCACAACATCACACGCCGTGTGCAGTAGATGATTTGTTTGTTTTTTTACAATCGTCTTTAAAAGTACTAATGCGACAGGACTTAATAGTAACAATAATTATTAACTTGACGAAATGATAATTACAACAGTAACTATGTGGATTTATCCATATGAATATTAATTTTGATTTTGTCTTGAGAACAGTGAAAATACGGTTATTATTATAAGTAAGAGATTCTTTTTTTATAATACAAACTCAAACAGGATTTAATAGTAACAATATTTATGACAATGATGAAAATAATAATTACAGCAATAACTATGAGGAATTATGTGTATTATTAATGTTTTAAGTTTTTGTCTGAAGAACAATAAGAACAGAGTATTTTAAGTAAAATATTATTTTTATAGAATTACATTTTTTTATCCTTATCTTTAAGTTTTACAACTTATTCTAATTTTTGAGATTTTCCTTTTTTTTTCTAATTATTTTCAACATTGACGCACACTCTGAATGCCTCCTCTGCCTATTGATTGATTGATTGATTGATTGATTAATTGATTGTCCCCTTCCTCCCCCCTTCTTGCAGCAAATCATGCGCACGGCCGCCAAGTACAACCTGGGTCTGGACCTGCGGACGGCCGCCTACGTCAACGCCATCGAGAAGGTCTTCAAAGTGTACAACGAGGCTGGGCTGACCCTCACATAAACAGGAAGTCCCAGTCACCTGCACTTGATTTATGCCCCTCCCACTCCCAGTCCCCGCCCCTCCCTCCGCCAATCAGCCTCTCCCGCCTTCAGAACATATCACTGTGTTCCTGCTGCTCTTCGGCTCTTCCTGAAAACGCACACGCACGCACGCACGTACGGCGGCCGTCCTCGCGTCGTCCCCGCCGCCGCTGCCACCATCGCCAGCACTGCCACCGCCGCCGCTACGCCCCCTGTGGGCGTGGTCGTCCCAGGGGTGTAGAGTAGCGAAGGTAGAGCCCCGTCCACCCCGCAGCCCTTTTTATATGTGTTCTTCCAGCTATGTTTGTCACGCTCGCTTGCCCCCCCTCCCCTCTGTCTCCGTGACGGAACTACAGATGCCTTATTTCAGGGAGCCGCCGTCCCCCCCCAACCCGCGGTTTGACTAAAAGGGAATTGAAATTGCGGTCCATGTGCAGAGAGAGAGAGAGAGCCTCGTCTCGCCTCCTCACTCTTCAGGCGCAAACGTTAGTTTAGAAGTCAGCAGTGTTTAGGATCCCGAGCATGGAGATTTTTGTTCCCTCTTTAGCTGTGCTGTTGTCCTCCAGCTGCTCCTGCTGCTCCTGCTGCTCCTCCTCCTCCTCCTCCTCTTCCTCCTCCTGCTTGCTGAATGCAAAAAGAGGAGGAGCCGAGGCTCCGCCCATCCTCTCGCCAAAATTTCTTTTTCCTCAGTGTAAAATCGTCCTGTTCCTCAATGCCAGAGTTGTTTTGGAGGAGTTATGACTTCATATGTTTTTATTTGGTGCATTTCTCGGAACGAATAAAATTCTATGGAAAAATCTGAACAAACAGTCTTGTTGCTTCATTTACGTCACAAACAACATATGCAAAACATTCATTGTAGACCTTGCAGCAGATTCTACAGCGTCTTGAATGGTAGTTTACATTGAATCTCCAGTCTGTGGGCTTTAATTGCATCTAGTGTCAGGAATGTATATTACAAAAAATGAAACCCTTATTTTTTCTATTGTATGACTATCAGAAAAGACACTGGAACAACACTGAAATTCGATCTTGACAGGAAATATGGCTGCCTGCTATTATTGTTATTATTCGGGGCTGAGCCTCAGCGAAGTCCTGCTCAAATCCGAGCAGGTCTTCGCAAGGCGAAGACTCGATTGTTATCATTATTGTTCTTGTTGTTGTTATTATTGATGATGATGATGATAGCATTTGTGTACTTAACTTACAAATTGATTTTCATTTGCATCTGTTATCCTTGTCAATGTTGCACATGATGAACCTTTGACAGTTGAATTGTGTCTGAGAACATTTTTGACTTCAAATCTTTTCGACCTTCTCTTTGGTTTTTGTCTGTTTGCTGCCACACACTCGGCTGTGCTCTTCAAAAAGACTTCACACACTTTGTGGATTTCAACAAAACCTTTTTAATTTCACCGTCGCTGTTCACCTTTTTTTTTTTTTTTACTTATAAAATCAGCAAATCTGATGCCAGCTTAAACATTGTGTCTTTATGTAGGTGTGTGTTTGGGCTGCTGTGTTGGGGTGGGTGTGTGCGACAGGTTGCGTGGTAAGGCAACATGCAGTCGGTTGGATTGTGTATTTTTTTCCTTTTTAATGGTCCTCACTTCACACACTCCCTCTGCTGGCAGATATGGGCTCTGTGGAAAGACACACACAGACACACACACACACACGCACGCACACATATATATATATATACTACACACACATATACACTTCATACACACACGCGCACACACAAACAGTGATGCCAGGCAGAAACTCGGTGGATGGTGTTGTCGTGCTGGTTTAGAAGGGGCTCATCTCATTGGCTGAGACAGTGGATGGGCGGGGTTTAACAACAACGGCCAATAGAATTGAAAACACAGCTACACATGAAACTGAAACACCTCCAGAATAAAATAAAGGCCGAAGTCTGATTTTTTTTTTTTCACTTTTCAGAACACACACCTTCGTTACATTTTATATTTTATTATATAAGTTGCTTCTGACAGCATGCAAAGCACTTTTTCCACAAACACAATGAAGCAACAACAGTAAGAGCTGCTTGGGGTTTCTCTTTTTTTTCTTTTTTCTCCTGCTCTAATTCCTTTGACCTTATTGGACGGAGGTTGTGTCATCGTCTCCTTGCTCACCTAAACGCAAAATGGCTGGTCTTGTTTTTAGATTCGGATGTTCCACTTTGACCAGAAGAAATTGGGCCAAAAACTGTTTTGGTGCTGATGAAGTTATGCTGGAGTCTGGTGCTATGACAAAATCGCGCAATCTCCCTTCTTCCTGTGTGCGTGTGTGTGTGTGTTGTGCGTGTGTGTGTGTTGTGTGTGTTGTGTGTGTGTGTGTGTGTGTGTGTTGAGGGATCGGATCTTCTCTGCAGCAACATCCGTGTTTAGAACATCGCCGTACGTGCACTTTTTTTGGTTGATATCCAGCTTTGGGTGATTGTCGTTGCACCATGTGACCAGGCCATGTGACCGGGTCACAATTACAGGATGTCGACCACGCTTCAACAGCAACAACAACAACAACAACCGTCCAGTTCCTGTAAGTTTTAACAGCCAATCAGGACGGAACGAATCAGGTTCCTGGGTCCTTGCCGACACCGTGGATGTGTTGTGTAGGTTTTTCGTTTTGATCTGTAATCTCTGAGTGACTAGCGTGTCTGCCTGCACTCTCAAATATGCACAACTCGCACTGAAAAAAGGACACGACCGTTTATTGCTTCCTGCTGCAGGAAAGACCCTCGACTCCCCCTTGTGGAGAGCTGCAGCGACACGCAACCACTCGGCGCCGCGAACCGAAACCACAATCTTCACTGCAGGGTCGACTCAGCGATCAGCTAAAGAAAAAAACAATGTGTTTTTGTGGTCCTTACTGGGGCTGATCTGACGGCCAGGTTTCCTGCTCACCTCTTCGGCGGTTTCAGGTCGTTAATCTTGCAGATCCGAACAACTCGATTAAAAGAGTCGGAACAGAGTGACGACTCACTGACTCATTCACGCTTGAACGGCTCTTGACTGCAGTTGCCTGTATTGCACAAACGCACAGTTCTAGTTGAAACACTGCTTTATTGCTTGGTGCTTAACAGAAAAAAAAAACCACGTGTCTCACACGCGTACACACACACACACACACACACACACACACTGAAAAGCTACACACTGGACAAGCTGGCGCTACACTGCAACATCACAACACGGTTCTGTCTACATGCTGTTCATGCACTCTATCATTGCTAAGTGGCTACTACACACACACACGCACGCAAGCACACGTATGCAAACACACACACACACACACGCCACAGTGACAACTGTGCCCCCCCCGGGCCCCCACCCACTACCCATACATGCACAAAGCGCTCACCAACCACAGATGGCGGTTAACACACAACCTCACCTACACACACACACACACTGATACACAAACTCTGTCTCGGTTTTGCTGTATTTACACACTCACAGTTTGACTTGTTCTTGTCTTGTGTGTGTCTGTGTGTGTGTATGTGTGTGCTGGCAGCAACTGTGTCTCATGACTTGAGGTGTGTGTGTGTGTGTGTGCGAGTGAGTAAAGCTGCCACATAGGTCAGCAGGTGTGGAAGGGGGCGGGGTCAACAGCAGGACGACATCAACAAACGTAGGGGGGGGACTAGCAGAAACCGTTGTGGATGAGTGTGTTTGTGTGTGTGTGTGTGTGTGTGTGTGTCCGCAGCTAGGGGGCGCTATCGCACAGTGACGGTATGGGAAACGGGGGGAGGTGGGTGGGAATGTGATGGTGGTGGCGTAGAATTCTCAAGAGTCTGTTGTCGATTCGTTTTTTTCCCGTCTGTAAAGTCACAAAAAAATATGTCGAACATCTGGATACGTCTGGTACGGCGAGGCACGGGAAGCTGGGTGGGCGGGGCTACTGGGGAGTGGGCGGAGCTCCCGAAGGACTCTCAGTATCCCTGCACAGGAGGAGAGAGGGGTGGGAGGAAAGAGAGAAGGAGACTCTTACTTCCTGTCATCGGTGACTTCCTGATCTAACGTTCAGTGAGGATGAGCGACTCGGCTCAGATTCACGGTTCACAGTTTGATCTCAGCAACCTCACGTCTGGCCGAGCCTGAAGTGGGAGGAGCCACTTCACTTAAAAAAACCTCACAATTTTATTGAACGAATAAAAAATGTCAAAGGTTTTGTTGACATGAGAACTGATTGGCTGAGCTGTTGTTTGACCTCCAAAAAGCATGCTAACCAGTTTGTAAAGGTGTGGATTTTGGGCTCCTCTCCGTATTCACAGCCACTCATTTTTAGTCCTTTTGCAACCAACTTTGGCGGCCGCTGCTGACTAAATGATAGAATGCAGTTTTTTTTTTTCAGGTACTTCCGCAATTTCCTCCTTTTTTGAAAGGCGAAACTCCGCCCATCTTTTCACACAGTCCGTGACTCATGACTCAGCGATGTAGCTCCATGTGAAAAGTGAAGCCGCTCTGATGCGATTCGATTTCAGACGTTCTTACCTCTCCTCCCTCGCCGCCCTGCTCCATCCCGCCGTACTCCCCCTGCAGGACACAGAAAGAAATACGGGAACAAGAGTCAGAGTCAGGGCAAGAGTTGGGGGAGGTTTCGGGCAGCCAGGATGAGATGTTGGCAAAGCAGAAACATGCTTTAACGTTTTCACCGCTGGGTGTCTGGCAGGCGGTTAGTTTCTGTCTGGCTGGATTGTCGCAGGTCTTATGGAGTTTTTCACATTGTTTAGATGCAACACGACTAAGAACAGTAACACTAGGTTGTTTTTAATTCGTCAGGAATTAAAGAATTTAACATTCATTTTACAGAAGCCGGTTCTCTATGCACTGCGCATATCACAGTAGCCACAGTGTCCCCTGCAAGTGTGGAGTCTCATTACAAGAAAACAGTTTAATTGGTTTTAAAAAGGTGAATTTATACATAAGCACATCTATAGCTGTGGTAATTTATCAGTTTAAACGCAGTATTTGCTCGCTGTCATGTTATCCCAGCCCAAGTTTAGGAGTCGCGGAGCACGTTGAGCGGCTGAGCGGTGCAGGGAGTTTGAGCAGGTGCACTTGCCGGCCGCTCGGTTAGTACTGCGGAGGCGTTACTGTTGTTCTGCTTAGCAGCAGTTTGTGAAACAGCCGCTGGGAGGCAGCAGTGGAACTTTTCTTTCATCTATTGCACAACTTTCAACCCTGATGGAACCACTAATAAACATTGAGACATGATACGTGAGACAATGTTACTATTATTATCTAGAGTTTTTGTCCACGTAAACTGTGAAAATCACCACAAGGCAGCCTGATTTTTATAGATATCATGTTAAAAATCTTGCCGATCTGTCTTGAAACCTCTTCATCTGGTCAGTTGGTCTCTGAGAAGCTGCCAGTAAGGAACATTATCACTGCTATCGGCTGAGCTGACTAGAAATCTGATTGGCTTGCTACCAGTTTCACATACATGCTGTCCAACCTTCACTTTTTATTTTTTTATTTATTTTTTTTTTACTATTAAGGCCCCCTACTGGCCAAAAGCTGTCTGTGAGCTGTTTTCCAGATGAACTGTTTCCAGTGATTCTATTTTTTAAAAATTAATTATTCATTTACAGTAACGACTCTAGAGAGCCGTAATCAACTGTAAGACTGTTTCACAAACTGTTGTCATCGTTGTTATTGTTGTTGCAGCAGCTGACATGCAGAAATTTTACATTCACATCAGTCCTCCCTTGCCCACACACGCACAAGCACACGCGCTGCCCTATCTAATAGGCACCTCATATACAGGCTCCTCCTATTGGATGAGGAAAAAAACACAGATGAGACACAAACAACATCATCAGCAAAAAGGTGAGTGACATCAGTGAACAACACACTGTGATAATACACACACACACACACACACACACACACACACACACACACACACACACACAGAACATCATGTGTGCCTTGAATATTGCAGTGACATCTGACATTTGACAAACAGGTGATGGAAATGGGGCCACACAGTGGAAACAATGTTGCTGAACCATATTTTAATTACCGGCAGTGTGTGAAGTCTGGACCAGAACTGTGCTGCCTGATCTCCAGCTGCTGACTATCTCCTCAGGTCTGGGTGAGTTTAACAAGCCTTGCTTCTTTCTTTCTTTTTAAATTGTCTTTATTGTTTTTGAGGAGTGTGAAATAGACAAACAAGTCTCAAGGCACTGCAGTGATAAACAAAAATAAATATTGACACCCACAACACCCCAAATTGTCCATGAGGTTAAAGAGACAAGCCTGATTTTCTTGTTCTAACGGTGCTGAAAAATAAAACAATAGATAAAATTAAAATGTCTGAAAAAGTTTTGCCAGCTACAATTAAAGCTATTAAAGAGCCCATGTACTGTACAACAGCTTGAGACCCTTATGTTCTATCCTGGACTCCAGTGGAGCAGCCAATCACTTCTGATTATTATTATCCTCTGAATCTTCAGACAGCAGCAAATTTAGCCCTGTGTTTACAGCCTGCTGCTGAAAACTGTTGCTTTGTAGGACCTTCAACGGGGTGATCTCTGGGGGTGGAGCTAAACTCTGCCCTAGGGGCGTGGTCACTTACTGAGTGACTGAGACTTGGTGCCCTTTGTGACATCATAGAGGGCTGATTCTTTTCAGCGCTGTTGTTTTGTCAAAGGCGGAGCACTTGAGGATTGGTGCAGAATACGGGACCTTTAAATGGCTGCGTGCTGTAACTGCTCAGTGTGAAAGCACCAGGATGAAACGCCTGATGGTGCTTATAGATCGTATTAAAGGTGACTGTTTGCGGCTCTAATCCCAGCAGCTCTCTGATAAATGAGCAGCGAAGGATTATTATCCGCTGCATTAAATCAGCGGGTCGGGAGGCTCCACCCACCGGGTTCATCATGCCGGTGGCGGCCGCCACGTTCTCCACTCCCTCCACGGTCTCGTTGGCTCCTGCTACCGCCGTCTCCCCGGCCACGTTGCCCTGGTTCACGGTCCTGTTGGCCACTGACGACAGCAAGGCAGGAGCGTGAGCGACAACGCAACACTATGCAACACAACACAACACAACACAGTCCTCTGCAGAAACACACGTCTACGATCCCCACTCGTGCTGACAGACTGGACACTGTGTCACTCACATCCAAAATTGACTTTAACAGTCGGCCTTCATCACTCGGCTAACAAGTTCACCTTCGGAAAAAAAAACTCTAATTAAATTATAATTTCCCTGGTATGGTTACCCTGAAATATTTTTTAGAAAGTAGGTATATAAATAGAAAAAATAAATAATGCATCACACCATTTAAATAAATCTGCGTGTTGCAAATAAATAAAGCAGCAGGAAAGTCGCCTCTGTTTTAAGGTTTGACTTAAAAGCAGCTTAAGCAGCTCAATTAAAAACACGTCTTGCCATTTTAGGGGCCGTTAGCACAATTATTTTTTTTTTTTTTTTTTTTTTTTAAACCACATTTTCAAAACCTCACTCGGAAAATAACAAAAAACGATTTTACACGGACTTAAAGTTTACACCCCCATGTGGCTATTTTGGGTAAATACAGCCACTAACAAGTAGGCCACCTAGGAAATATTTCTGTTTTTCTCTCAAAAGTCCACATCTTATCTGAGTCAGAACCACAACATGTGAAATTTGCTGGCTGGTTTGGAGTTTCAACTGGCACGACCAGCGACACAAAATCAAAAGAGAATCCAAGAGAATCCCCACAGTGAAGCCACAAAAACGTGACGTGGGACTGAAAGCTGTAAAAAATAAAATGGCAGCAAATACGTGTCGTCTCAAAAAATACATCTGAGGCGAATTAATTAAAGTCCAACTTGTTTTCTTTGATTTACAGCTTCAGTCTATTTACAGGTTGTTTAAAGATGTTTTCTTACCTGTGTTTACTCCCTCCTTCGTCTTACTGCCTAAGAGTCAAACAGAAGGTCAGAATTAAAATTCATCCAGGAAAAATGACTCATCTGAATTATTAGCCGTGAACTAAATGAGCCCAGCAGACGTTTATTAATAAAAAATGCTGTAAATGCCAATAATAAATACTAATTTGGACAGTGATGGAAAATATTTAGGACCCGGATGCTAATCTTAAAACTCGTTAACATTCCTGAAAAGCTGCAGTCTGAAATGATTTGGATCTTCTGATTTAATGATTTCAAATTTTCAAATTTGATATTAAAATTTTTCATCCCTGGATGAGCAACGTGCATGTTTTGAATTTAAGAGCCTTTGGGCAGCAGCTCGTCTCCATCCGGCGCCATGCCGGTTATGACAGTATGATCCCAGCAGATTAAATCTGGTTATATAATCCGCAGGAGCCACGGAGGAGCACGTTCGCTCCAAGAGACGATGGAGGGAACAACGGCAGGAAAAGCAGGAAGCGAGGAGAGGAGAGGTTCAGGAGGAGCGGCTGGACGTGTGTTTGCTGACTCTGCTGGAACCGAGCGACCGAGAGACTGGCCGTCTGCACCTCCTCCTCCTCCTGCTCCTGCTCCTCCTCCTCCTCCACTGTGCACGCTCCCTGCGCTACATAAGACACGTGCCTGAGTATTGAGCAGTGCTGCAGTACGCACACACACACACACACACACACACACACACACACACACACACACACACACACACACTGCAATGACAAAGCTTCTTTCCCGTCCAGGTTTCTGTCGCCGCAGCTACTGAATAATCTGAGATTTATTGAAATGACTGTGACATCAATGGAGAGCTGCGTTTTCAGCTTCTGGAATCACTTGATAATAAATTATTTAAGAGGGTGGCGGCTCTGAAGCTCATGAATAAATCCTGTAATTAAAGATTAGATAGAAATAGATTTTTTTTTTTTTTTTTTTACATTTTTTTACCCTCCTCTGTGTTCAGGTTTATTATGTAGAAAAGCAGAAAGGAGGCGAATGATTAAAGAATCTTGAAATCAAACTGATGAAAATTATTTTTCAAATTGTGTCATCAACAAAATCCAAACATAGATGCTTCCACTCCTCCAATATTCTGATCATTTCGTAAAGTAAAGATTTGAAGATGGCATTTTGAATCTGTTGCAATGGGATAAAACCCCAAAACCCTTCAAACCTTAAATTACAGCAGGTCTGTGACAGACTGTCTGCTCTCACAGGGTGTACCCCCCACCTCCCCCCCTTCCTCCCCCCACAACCTGAGTCCCACCCCTCCGCCTCCACCATCGTCCCGTCACGTGATCCCTCCGTCTCTTTCTGTCCCTCAATCTGCCACTCAGGAACCACCAGAGCCACAGCCTCCATTCACCCCTGTCTGTGTGTCTGGGTGGGTGTGGTGGGGGTTTGGGGGGGGGGGGGGTGTCCTGCAGTGCTCAGCTGACCCTCCCTCCTCGTCTTCGCATCCTTTCTGATTTCTTTAAATCTTTGTTTCCACTTCCTGCTGTGATGTCACAGCGGTTCTGTGACGACGGGACGAGCGGCTGCTCCTCGCCCCCCCACCTACCCCCACCCCACCCCTCCCCTCCCTTCTCCCTCCGCCGGGCCTGCGGGTAACCTTGAGATGTGTCGCATTAGCTGCAGGAACTAGCAGCCCCCCCCCACCCAAAAAAACATTAGGAGCTTCTTGTAAAAAGGACACATTTGCAAATTATATATATCATTTTTTAATTTTTGGAGGGTGTGCGTGTGTGTCGGGGGGTGGTGGTGGTGGTGGGTAGGTTGGGGGTTATGATTGTGCAGCTCCTCTAAGTGAAGACGTGTTCCTGGCTGCCGGCGTCTCTCGGCGCTCAGCCAAACCACTGAGGTGTGAATAAATGGCGGCAGGCCTGCATGAAAGATTGAGCAGCAGCTCGTCCTGACCTGGATAATCCACCGTCACGTCCCCGAACCCCCGCAGCCCTGCACCACCAGCTGTCCCGCTCCCTGCTTCGGACTTTTTCCCAGCCGCCGCCCCTCAGCCTGACCTCCATCCATCCCTGCATCCACCACCACCACCACCCCGAGTTGCCAGTCTGACAGGAAGGAAGTCTGCCACCTACCTACATACATCACCCCCTCCTTGGTCTTGGCCGCCGCCTCCTCCATGCCAGCCTTGGTCTTCTCGGCGGCGGCTACCACGCCCTCCTTGGCCATGGAGAAGCCCTTCATCAGTGCATCCATTTTGGGTGATGAGACGTCTGGGATGTCCTGCTGCTCCTGATCGGGCCTGGTTGGCTGCTGCTGCTGCTGCTGCTGCTGCTGGTGATGCTGCTGCTGCTGCTGCTTATAGTGAGCGTGCAGAGGAGATGACAGGAGATTTCACTCTGTGTGTGAGTGTGTGTGTGTGAGTGTTCGGCACTGGCTCCTCCTCCTCCTCCCCCCACCCCTCAGTGCTCTGACTGCACAGCACGCAGCCTGATTGGGTGGGGAGGTGGAGGAGGAGGAGAGGAGAGGAGGGGGAGGGGAGGAGGCGCAGCATCCAGTATGCACGAGATGCCGAGAACAGGAGGGGGTGGAGTCGAGCGGATGCTGCAGCATTTTTTTGAAGTCACGCTGCATGCTCCTGCATCCATCTGCCCGTCCGTCCGTCCGTCCGTCGGTCCATCCCTCCATCCATTCATCCCTCCATCCCTACCCAGTGATCCCCTTTCTCACTCGGCTCAGCCTCCTGTTTGCCGCTTGCATGACTCCACATGACTGGCGGCTGCTGCTGCTCCTGCTGCTGCTGCTTTAGACACACCTTTTTTTAAAAAAAAAAAGAAAAAAGAAAAAAAGAAAAGCCAGCAGAGGAGATGCTTTATTTTGAAGTCCCAGTGAGACCCTCTGTCTGCCTGTCGTGTCTTTGCACCACATATCCAGCAGATTTCTCCCCTCTCATTCTCATCCTCATCCTCATCATTTCCCTCTCTGTATGTTGTTCTCTCCACTCACTGAGCTGAATTAAATTGCATGAGGGGAGAAAAGGGAGATCACCTGCAGCTATTTGGAGGGAATATGCTTCGTCATCACCTCCTCCGTGACTCATATCTCCCCCTCATTTGCCCCCCCCCCCCCCCCCCACTTCCCTCAGACGTCCCGACTCAGCAGTTCTCTGGATATAACTCACGTATATATATTTATATATATATGTATATATATATATATATATGTATATATATATATATATATATATATGTATATATATATATATATATATGTATATATATATATATATATATGTCAGCAGGCGGACCAGAGCGGGATGGATCTGACACTTCCTGTCGGCCGAGGATCACTTCGCCGCTGTGTCGCCCTGCCTCAGGCTGCCTGTGAGGCAGGTTCCTGCTGCCCTCTGGTGGCTGGTGCACGCATTGCGCTGTGACGCAGCTACCGTGGTAAAACTGATGGCATTTGATGATGATGTATTTGTGTTTTTTGTTTTGGATTTTTCTTCTTCACAGCTGCAAAGCAGACAAACACTGGGCGGTGTGGCTTAAAGAAAAGATTTAATCACATCCGTATCGGTACATCGTCTGAGTGCATTTCCCCCCTTTACATCTGTGCATCTCGCTGTGTGTCTGTCTGTTCAACCAACCAACCAAGCAACACACACACGCTCACACACGGTGTCCAAACTCCCCTGTTGGTGGCCAGTGTGCTACTCCATCCAAACCCCTGAACACTTTTTACAATATTCCTCTTTTTTAGGTTTTAGAGGGACTGAACCCAGGAAACAGGAAGAAAAGAAAAACAGGGAAAGAAGGAAAGACGGAAAGAAAGAAAGAAAAAGCGAAATTTAGGTTTTAGCAGCTGACAGACACAGTGACAGGTAACAGTTAATCAAGCCGGTGAACACGTAGCATTCTCACGCTAACAGTAAATGTCTCACAGTCTGCTAATCGGCTAGCCTACAGCGCCCCCCCCGTGGAGCCTCCTCCTCCTCTTTCTCCTCCTTGTCCTGCTCTCAGTGATTATAGCCCTGCTCCTCCTTGTGTCTTCTCAGCTATTCTCTGTCCATGTTCTGCTCCTCTCTACTCCTGGATGTTGAGGATCTGTGCCGACAGTCCGTGGTGCCAGTTCTTCAGCTTGGCGAAGCGCGGCCCCTTCACCTCCGACTCAAACTTGTCTCTGGGAGAAGGCGGGAGAAGAACGGCGGTCGAGACATCAGGTGACACACTCAGACCAATGAGAAACCACCTCTCTAGCAGCGGAGAGGTGGTTTTGTCACAGCACTTTGAAAAAATGTATATATCTTTTCAACTTTTTGAAAAAAATATGAGACCTCATTAAAAAATTGGTTTGAGGCTTTCAGGGGGGTTTCATGGGTACATCTGGAGGGTGCAACCCCCCTGGATTCCATGTATTTTGCACACTGGTTGTAGTAGTGTCACGCGTGAACATGACTTGTAGGATTTTATCAATAATTATTTCTTTTTCCTTTAATTAAATTCATTTACACTGATGTCGGGATGATCTTTATCAGTGTGTTTTTCAGTGTTGTCATCATGTAAGAGTAGATGAAGGTTTGTTTTACTGTAACATGCTAGTTTTCAGGGGGAAAAAATATTGAAAACAATATGTGTGATGGGACTTTGTTTGGATTTATATGGGCCTTCTGGACAGTTTTTATATTCCATATGGAGTGCACGACTACATGTAAATGTGACACCATCACCAGCGTGCTCAGTGTAGAGGACACACTCACCCACCAGAAGATTTAGCTCCTAGTTTACCCTCCCCGCTCACCTGGACTTCTGTAGGGCCTCCTCGTCTGGGTCTTGCACTGTATGGGGAGAAACGAGAGGAGCCGTTAACACCTGAGAAATGTGTCTCTGAGCAGGAAGTGGGGCTCAGAGGAGGAGGAAGTTTAGGAGAAGGATGAGGAGGAGGAGGAAGAGGAGGAGGGAAGGCAGGTACTGACGGTACTCGGTGCCGGTGATGTGGGCCAGCATCCGGAAGCTCTTTGACTGCAGGTTGGCAGCACGGCGGGCCCATTCAGACATGTCCTGAGGTTCTCCTGGCCTGATCACCGCCTGGTAGACTGGAGACGCACAGTCCACCACCGGGTCCTTGACTGGAAGAGCACCACTGTGGGAGGGACAACAGCATTAGAGGAGGCAGAGGAGGTGGAGGTAGGGAATTGGAGGAGGAGTTGGGAGAGGAGAAAGAGGTGGCGGAGGAAGAGGTGGTGTGTGGAGAAGGAGGAGGGGGAGGAACTCACACTCAGGAAAAAATCAAAATCAAGAGAGTCAGTGAAAATCAAATCCAGAGAAAGTTACGTTCAGAACGTTTCACATGCCAAGACACAAAACAGAATCCACAGAATCTAAAACCTTTGGTTAAAATACGGCTGATGGAGGGAAAGAAAGAAAACGACAACGACAACAACGACAAAACACTTTCGCATGTTGATTAAAGTCCTTCTGTTCACGATGGGTTAGTGCTTCTGTCCCAGGAACATCTCAGTCCGACTGGTCAAACCTTGGACACACACACACTCACGGTGAAATGTTAGTTGGCGCGGCAGGTGAAGCGGCGAACAAGCCGTTAGCAGAGGGAGACGCAAGGTTTGTTGCTGTACTTACGCCAGTGGGGAGCCCACCTCCTCTCTGAGGTCATGGCGGGAGAGGGTGGGAGTAGGAGGAGGAGGCCACAGGTGGAGGTGGAGGGAGAGAGGCAGAGAACACTGATTGGACTGGGACGACACGGACAGACAAGCCTGCGACGTGATTGGACAGCAGGACTGGAGGTTCTACTGGAGCTGCTGCTGCTGCTGCGGCTGCTGCACTTTCTCACCTGCTGCTGCTGCTGCTTCATATCATCATGTAGTACATTTTTTAAGTGATGGACTTTTAATCATTCTGAAAATGTTTTAAAGGCCACATATAACATGCTGTGTCTGGGTTCATTCTGATTGGCTGATGCTTTCTGGAGCATCATGGGAGTTAGAGGCCGTGACGCAGCAGTCAAAGTCAAGATCGAAGGGCTGCCATCCTGGATGGGTTTGTGCATTGATGAGGCTCACACTGAACCAGGTGACCTGTGAACCAACCCCGCCATTGGTCCAGACTGCCTGCGGAACCTCCCATGATGCACTGAGCTCCTCCCCCCTGCTATGTGCAGCTCTGGTTCCTCCCTCATGCTGTGGTTTCCCTCTCAGGCTGTAGTGAGGTTGAGGTTTCTGCCCTCTACAAGAGCTGCAGGATGTGTGAAGTAACCAGAGAAAACGTTTACAGTTGGTGTGATTTGAGTTCTGCCTGCTTGCACCAGCAGCAAGGAAGCGTGTTTCTCCATCTCGATTTGTGTTTTTCTCTCAGCTCTACCCATCTGCAACAGGTGAGAAAGTATTCCGCTTTTGGTCTGCGACCCCACAGCGCTCTGTTTGGCCCCGCCCACCAAGGACACTGACTGCTCACCCTTCGTGGCCCTTGGCCTGCGACTGGCCGGCAATGGCGTCCATGATGGCGTCCTGTGAGTACATGCTGATGGGCGTGTTGTACTGGGCGTGGACGATGGTGGCCTTCCCGCCGGGGCCCTTCACCTCGATGGGCTTGTGGGTGGAGAGGGCGGAGTCTTTCAGGGCGATGGGGTTGAAGCTGGGGGTGTACTCCATGCTGTGGGTCAGAGGTCAAGAGGTCAGCCCAGAGGGGTTTCCAGGTGTTTTGGGGTGGAGGATGAGCGGTCGGGTTCAGAGAAAGCACAAAAAACTGGATCAGCGTGACTGTGTGACAGCTGGCAGACAGGTGGCACTGTCAGGGGAGTTCATCACAACTCCAGTCAGACTTCACAAAATCACAACTTTTCACAAACACAACACAAACTGTTGGCTTTTGTTTGTGATTCTGAACAAATGACAGCTGAGAAACACACACCCACACAGACACGCACACAAAGTCTGTGTCACATGCATCACAATGCTGTGAAAACATGCAAACAGCAAGGTTAGAATGCAACTACACAGTCAAAAAATATTCAAAATAAACTCCAGCATGAAACATGAAAAATTTAGCACGATTTTATAAGAAACTTTTCAGTCATCACAGTGCAATGCATAAATATATCTATATATATCTATATATATCTATATATAAATATTCATATATATATATGTATATATGTATATATATGTATATATACACATACATACAAATTAACCACGTTACTAATTTAGAATCACAGCTACAGTCAGTTTAGTTTAGTCAGACATCATGCGCCGAAAACAGCCAGCGGCTGAACTGGTACTGACTTGGCTGCTGTGTTGGCGATGACCTGCGACACCACAGAGGAAGAGAGAGAGATGGAGAGAGATGGAGAGAGAGAGGGGTGAGGTTGGGCGGTATTTACTGGTAACAATAGCGCCATCTGTGTCTGTAGGAAAGTATGCAGCTTTGTGGCATTAATCCGAGTGCAGGTGGGAATAACAGGAGTCTGTCGTCTTCCTGCATCACTGCTGCTGACTGACAGCCGCAAAGGGGCCTCGGTCACGTGACGGGACAGTGACACATTTAGTACAGAATGGCCACAAATATACACAACTGAACACACACACACACACACACACACACACACACACACACACACACACACACACACACACACACACACACACACGTACGCGCAACACCTGATCCACTTGCGTCAGGGGAGCTGCTGTTACATATGAAGGAATTTGAGCCGGGGTTGGAAGTTGACAAGCCGCCTTTAGAACTGTTTAACCTCAGCTTTGAATATCTAACATGTTTTAAAGTACTCAGAAAAGTGACATGTCACTTTCGTGTTGTATATTGAGAAGTCTTAGACAACAGGATTTGGCTGATGACTCTGAAGATATGAATGGATATTATTTTATTTCAGGGTTTTGTTCTCATTGTTGTTTTGTTGTTGCTAATTTTTAAACTTGGCCATCAAACGGCAAAACACTTAAAATTCTCCATATTTATTATTACTTTGGATGTGATGTTTGGACGTCATGTCCATGTTTAAAAAAAAAATGTTCCAGGTAAGAGCCCCTTCCGCTCTCTGCAATGCAATCCTTTGGGGCAACTGTCACACCGAGGTTCCGCCAGTATTTCCTGTCTGAGAAGGTCACACGGCAGTAAAACCCTTGAGGTCAGAGTGAAATTGGAAGCAAAAATCTTTTTGGAGGTGATTTTTGTGTGGCCCAAGAATCAAACTTTCATCACCTCATATGTCAGCTGGATCGCTAAGATTTCAACCCTCAAATCTGGATTATCCATCTTAAAGAAAACCTCAACAGAGATAAACTGCAATGGATTCCATGACCAACCAGCTTTGAGGGACATTTGTGGAGGATTTAAACTGGACAGGCGTCCAGTCCATCCAGTCCATCCAGTCTCATTCCCACTTTAGCCTTCAGCTCTCTAACACTTTCTGCGAATTCTGCACCCGATTTAAACATGCAAGAAGACACACAAATCCAAAATGATTTTGCGTGTGGCGCTCCATCTGATGCTGCTGGTCGACCACCAAACATTTCCAGCCTGGTTCGATGCTCCTGGCGCCATATCTGACATTCCCGGCGAGCTCGGTATCGGCAGAATCAACTCCGCAGAAGATAAAGAGGGAGTTTGTGGTGACAGAAGCTCGGCAGAACCTCCATCGGAGGGATCACGGCGTGCGGAACATTCCGGTAGCCGAGCCGGACAGCTGCTCCCGGATATCTCCTGCTGACCTCATCGTCCCGCCACGTGGCCCTGAGCACGTTTCCCTGAAACCTGACTGGCGCTCGGTCGCCGGGCTCCAGAGGGAGGAGGAATTAGCAGGACTGATACCTGCTTCTGGGAGATGGTGCCCTTAATTAACATGGAGGAGTTCCTCCGTCTGAGGTTACACCCTCATACCATCACTCCTGAGGTGGCTGAACTCCCACCAGACTCTCATCATGCACTGGACGTGGTTCTGAAGACCACGTTTTCTACAGTTCTACATCACTGTGGAGTGAAGGAGGGAGGAACCTTCAAGAAGAACCATAGATCTTGTGGTTTTGTCCGGTGGAGTGTCACCAAACATTCTGCAACTTCTATTTTCCCTTTTTTCATCTTGAAGAAAGATGGAATATAGTGTCCACATTGTTGCACTTCACAAATTTGGCACTAGGGGGCAGCAGGACTCTTCCACTGACTGTTACAAAGCTGCACATTGACTTGTGCAGATGTGTGTGTGTGTGTGTGTGTGCGCGCGTGCGCGCGTGCGTGTGTGCGCGTGCGTGCGTGTGTGTGTGTGTGTGTACCTTCTGGTGGGGGATGACTGGCATTGGTGAATCCATCCTGGGAGTGGCTGTGGGAACCGGTGCTGGACGTCTTGATCTGAGGATCGGATGGAGAAATACGATGAAACAAACTGCCGGTGAATCATTTTTAATGCTTTTACCCACCAGAAAAAAATAAAGCGGCATAATTTTTCTCTGGGAGTAACTGCTGACACGCCAGCTCAGCCTTTAAAGGCCTTTCATGTATGATTTTAGCACCATGTAATGGTCAGAAGGCTCACTGCAGCTGTGATGAAAGAGTAAAACCACCAAACTGAGCAGCTCCACCTGCTGGGCTACTGAAGAAATGTGTTTGGCCACTTCCTTTCAGCTATAAAGCTGTTCTTCACCTAAAGGTTTACTCTTTTGAAACAAACAGAAAAGAACGATTTCATCTTCAACGACTTTATCTTACAAAACAGAAGAAACATGCTCTGTGTTTTCTACCGCATCGACTCCACCCGGCCCCTTTAAAGGTCCCACTCTGGGACCTTCTGGCCACTTACTTCATCATGGTGAGCGTCAGTTTGTTCGTGGCTGACTTGATCTTGTTCTGGGCCTCCAGGTGCGTCATCCCCTCGGTGCTGACCCCGTCGATGGCCGAGATGACGTCACCCTGGGCCAGGCTGCCGCCCACCGCCTTGCTGCCCGGAGTTATCTATAGAGGAGAGAGAGGGGTGGGGGGGGAATCACTGGGACTGCCACAGATTCCTCAGGGAACACAGCAGGAAAAAAAACATATGCAGTTACAGCAAACCTGAGCAGGAATGCTGCTAGAGCGAGGGTTATGAACGAGGGACAGATTCCTTCTGTTGCTAAGCTCAGTCTCTTTCAAATTAAGGGAAATAGTTGTGTCTTGGAAAGTGTGGAGGTGAGAAAAAACTAATTAAAGATAGGTGAAATTTTTTTGCTGGGAGAAAAATAGGAGCAACGTCAATGTTCGAATCCAACGAGCCAAATTCAAAACTGCACTTACAGTAATTATGCTATTATTATTTCTCCAGCTGCCTCACCCAAAACATCTCATTCATCTCCACAACCAACCAGCAGCCCCAGAGAAGCTTTTAGCTCTTAGTTTACAGTCAACTCGTAAAGAGTTAAAAATAGGTGATGGCCCTGATGGAGGCAGGCAGGCACACACACACACACACACACACACACACACACACACACACACCTGCCACTGACATTCAGACAAGACTTCCTCGATGCAGAAAGCAACTCAGTCTTTCTTCTCCTGAAATTACAGTAATCACACTTTTGTCAGCTTGTGTGAGTGTGTGTGTGTGTGTGTGTGTGTGTGTGTGTGTGTGTGTGTGTGTGAGGCTAAGAGTTTATGTTGGCCGATCATGCTGCTCTGTTCTCTTCCAAGGCTTCAGACAAGATTGTCAACAAACAGGAAGTGGATTCCTTACAAGTGAGAAACCAGCAGCATCTGTTGGTGAGTTTATTCATTAAATGTTGTTTAGTCATACAAAAAAATCTCCACATTACACTTTCCAAATGCTGTAAACATTGTTGCTTTCAGATTAAGAAAAAAACCCAGCAGTCAAAAATTTCCTGAAAAAAACAAAAACAGCTGCAGAATTGTTTGTTTATTTTTCAGTGGCTCCCCCTGTTGGCTCTTCTAATTGTGGAGTCGAGCTGAGAGGATGCGACTGTTTTTTTTTTCCGTTTTATGTAGCCAACTTCACTCATGACAGAATTTTGGACGTTCAAGTCTAATTCAGCCTGAACTTCATTTTCGTCAGAACCTGTCAGAGGTGAAATTGGAGCTTCAAGAATTCCACTTTTGAATAACAATGTCAGAACACGTGAGCGTCTCAACAAAACAGAGTTATTATAAGAGGCTGATTATGCTGCTGCTGCTACTACTAAAAATAGTTCTGGTTCACGTGGAGGTTTAAAAAAGGCCCTTCGGTGATTCCACTTCCTGTGCCGCCCTTCCATCACTCCACTCATCTAGATAGAAGTGTTTGTATCAGACTCAGGGAAAGATCGATGTGACACTTTTGGATGATGAAGATGAGGAAGTTGGCACGTGAGGAGGTTTTGCTCGTGCAGGATGGGGAGGGACAACTGTTTCTTGGCTTTAGCCTTAGCTTAGCTTTAGGTTAGCTTGTCCACCAGGACCCTTCATCCCTCTCTCTCCTCTCCTAGCAGGAGTTGGCGTCAAACCGTGATGACGCTCTGGTTTTTCTTGTGAACCTGGAGCTTGGAGCTCCGTGTAGCAACAGAACAAAGGCCAATCCAGGAACTCCAGCCTGGCCTGGTTCGGTCCAGGTCGAGCCGAGCTGAGCCGAGCCGGGCATCCATTTGCACAGAGGCCTTAGGTGTTCTCAGGTGAGCTCCACCTTCCTCTCTCTCTCCCTCTCTCTCTCCCTCTCTCTCCCTCTCTCTCTCTCTCTCTCTCTCCCTCTCTCTCCCTCTCTCTCTCTCTCTCTCTCTCTCTCTCTCCTCCTCTCTATCTGGTTGGGTGAAACTCAATCTGGTCCAGGCTGGAATGGAGCTCTCTGCAGGGAACAGCCTCCTCCTCATTCTCGGCCAGAACTCCTAGCAGGGCTATTTAAAGGAAACACTGGAAATACACCAGCAGCCTCAGATACTTTACAGCCTCAGTCAAATCAGTCCACTGGCAAATTGTTGGATCTTATTGCTGCTCATTTTGCTGAAAAACTCCTATTTCCCCCCCCTTAATAGCTCTTCTTAGACGAATCACAACCCCCTCCCCCACCACCACCACCACCATTATCACCATCTGACATTGAACTTCTTTCTCTCTTAGTCGATCCAACACATCTTGAATTTACAACACACAAAATTCGACTTGCCTGTCCATTTATTTGGGATTTCTTTGTCTGATTCGACAAACCTGTGTGTCACCTTCAGCAGGCACCAATCACATTACAGCACAACAAGCGGAGGTCACTTCCCATTGGTTGCCTCTTAAGTTCTCCCGTCTCTATTTTTTCCCTCAGACACTGCTGATTGGTCCGTCCACTTCCACTCAGACCAGCTGAAGTGGGTTCAGATTGGAGTTTTTCAAGAGCTGAACTTGGAAATCTAAGAAAAGCAGCTTCACTCTGAGGTTCAATTAGCAGCAGTGAAGCCAGAGAGGAGAGAACTCCCAGTTTGACCAGTCCATCTTTCAGAAATGGCTCAACCTCATTTTAATGCCTCACCATAAAAATCAAGAAAAGGTTTTCTAAACATGGATGTGAGGTTATCAAACAGAAACCGCAGAAAAACTCTCCATCGGCTCGATTCCTGAAGGTTCCCCAGGGAGACCCCCGCCCCCCTACCCCTTCACCACCACCGCCACCATCATCGTCACCCACAGCCTGCAACATTACGTAACAGGGCTGGTGGCGCGTTTGCTCCAATCACACCTGCTCGTGCACATGTCCAGCGTGCACGTGCCATGACACAAGTCCAAAGGTTCAACAAAGATTTGTTTTTGTTATAAATCTGTAAATAATGGAGATGCTGTAAGTTAGGTTTTTAAGGGGTTTATGTGCCTCACAGTGCAGCAGGTCTGTCAACACAGCGACTCTTCCAAAAAATGTCAGCACGGAGGAACGAAGAAGTTCAACCCCCAAAAAAATTCACAACCTCAGAAATGTTTCCAGAGGAAATCACCAAAAAATCACTCAAAATGAGGCTGAACGCAGCAGCAAATCAGCCTCTGTGTTTGTGTTTGCTGCCCCTCTTCACTTCCCAGCTCTTTTGTTTATGACCTGACCCATTAGTCGATGTGTTTTGTTTTGTCATGCATACGGGCCGACTGCAGGTGCACGGTTTTGTGTCTGGTAGCTGTCCCCTCTCCCCCATCGACGACCCAGTCTGTCCGTCCGTCAGTCCGTCCGTCCGTCCGTCCTTACCCTGGAGATGGTGAGCGGCATGTTGAAGTCCTTCCCTCCCTGCAGCCTGAAGCCCCACGGCGCCGGGCCGTTCAGAGTCACTGTGTACGAGCTCGTCTTCGCCTCCATGTGGGGAAACGGTGGAAACAAAAACTCTACGGCAAACAAAGTGCGGCGGTTTCTCCTGCTGCCAGGTCCTGGTCTAGTCCGTTTCGGTCCGGTCTGGTCTGGTCTGGTCCGGTACTCGCCCCGCTGGTTGCACCTCTTCCCACGTCGGCTGGTCGGCTTCTTCTCCTCGGTGAGCCTCCGGGCTTCAGCAGCGTGCCTGCTCCCAGCTCTCAGGACAAACACCCTGGGGTGGAGGTGGTGGGTGGAGGTGGAGGTGGAGGAGGTGGAGGTGGGTGGGTCAGGATCCTCTGTGGAACCTCTGGGACATAAACACACACAGACGCACAGACGGACGGACGGACAGACGCACAGCAGGAGAAAATCAGCTCGGAGCCAAAAGTGGAAACACAATTTGCAGAATGCAAAGAGTTTAGTATTTATTTTTTTAGGCACAAAAAGTTTTAGAGGAGGGAAGTTTTTCTTGCCTGCAGGGTTGCTGAGGTGGAAGGACACTCGCTCTAAGAATAGCGGAGGTGAGCCGAGCCGCGGGGTCCCAGCCCCCTTATAAGGCCTGTAACATGAGGCTCCCAGAATGCCTCAGTGCCGATTCACCTCGCCAATATAGACCTCTCTGACTGCAACACATTCTCCCTCTCCTCTTGTCCTCGCTCTCCTGACGCTCGGTGCCGTTCCACGCCACTGCCATCACCGCCGCCGGCACCTTCTTATCTGCAGGCCGCCGTCAGCTGCTGTTCGGCGCCGCCAGCCTTTTGTTTCCGGAGAGGTGGCGGCCAAATGAGCCACAGGAATACGACCTCTGCACGAACCGTTGCCTTGTGTCATTGAGACATTCAGAGATTCAGCTGGCAGCGAGCCGCAGCCACCAGAGAGGGCGCCAGCAAACATCATACTGTGGGTTTGACGATTAAAGTGGCAAATTCAGCCAAATTCACATTTCCAGTATTTTCTACCACTTACCTGTCACTTAAACACCCAATGTATGAGGAAAGGCCATCCTTTACAATCCATGCCCTTGGTGATGTCACACAGGGTGCTTCTACCCCACCCCCCACTCACCAATGTCAGTGACCACACCCCCAAACTGGAAACTGAGGGCTAAATCTGCTCTTGGTTGATTTGCAGGGCTGCTCCACTGGGAACATGGAACCTCAGGGACCTTCAAGTCTTTTTGTCAATATGTTGTGTTTGGAATCATAATGGATGTGGGACCTTTAAAACACCTGATCCCAAGAGGCTCTCTTATCATCATCCAGACTGAGAGATGAAATTCCTTCAGCCAATCAGTGTTATTCCAGGAGCAGCCAGTGTCCTCTGAGGAGGAAGAGGCGGAGCTACAGGAACAGGAAGCTGCTGCAGGGGTGAACAGTGTCTGGATGCTGCAGGCATAGATGACAACATCCTCAGTAGAAGAAGTAGAAGAAGAGAAAGGAACTAAAGGCTTTTGATTGGCTGTGGACACGATGTAGTTAGACTCCACCCACCAGCACCACTGGCATCAGGAGGAACTGTCTGGAGGCAGTCTTTTGTTTCTTTACTGCGGCAGAACATTGATCCAATCACCTCCAGTCCTTCCTGAGGCCCCTCCCATCCCACCCCTCCAGCCCCCACCCACCAGAGTTTTTATTTCCAAAAAAGTGCGATGACAACCACTCCTTCCGGCGTCTCCGTCAGGTGAAGTTGTTCCACCAGTTGTTTTCCTCTTCAGTGATGGACAGACGGCTTGACAGAGGATGGCAGTTCAGTCCCACAGGTTTGGAGGCTGTGGAGCTCTGAGGAACCGGGGCAGCGGGAGTGGAGGAAGGACGTGTCTCACCACAGACACACACTGGGAGTTGAAATGGTTCGACAATTGTTGTCGTGAACTGAACTGAAATCTGAAAAAGACTTATAATGAGAATCATCTTTGGCAGTGAAATGGAGATGATGTGACTGACACACAATGACACACGCTGTAGCTCACCGACACACAATGGTAAAACTAGCGTTCTTCTTCTTCTTCCCTCCCTGAATTTGGGTGATTTGACTTTGCAACTGACTCCGCCCATCACTCAAAGCCACACCTCTGACCTCCACGAGGCACCAACAATGTTGGATAATTTATTTCATAGATTAGATGGTAGATAGATAGAAGGATGGGTAGATAGACAAATGATAGATGGACAGATAGACAAATGATAGATGGACAGATAGACATATAGACATATAGATGATTGACAGATGGATACATAAACAGAAAAACAGACGCTGTAAACAGATAAATATGAGAGAAAGATACATAGGTTGATAGATGAGAAAGATGGATGGATGGATAGATAGATAGATAGATTGATAGATTTGATAAATGATATTTCCACACTTTTAGGACAAGAAATTTATTTAGAAAAATAAATAACAACACAAAACCATTTTGAACAAAGAAAAAAAAATCAACATCACTTCATAGAATCTGGATTTCATGTCATTTCATGTTGTGTATATATATTTTTTTGTGATTTTTTTTTATCCGAATCCCACAACTGGAAGTCATTGTTGGGGTCATTTGGTACATTCATGGCAGTGGGTGGGCCGAGCGAGCGAGTGACGTGCCGGTCGACTCGCCGAACTTCCAGTTTGACCACGTGGCAGCAGAAACACGTAGAGTTTATATCTGAATCACAAGAACATTGATATTGTTAACAATCGTCGTCATTTGGTGCAGCACTCACAGGAAACCCTGTGGGGGAACTGCAAGGGACAGAAGTGACAGAGGAAAGCGTTGATTCAAGAGAGAGAGAGAGAGAGAAGGAGAGAAGGGGGGAGAGAGAGAGAGAGAGAGAGAGAGAGGGAGGTCAGTTTAATCCGGCCGAGTGGGGATCAGTCAGGGGGAGTGTGGGGGGGGCGGACTCACTCTCACCCTGTGGCCTCGCATCACTCCTGGTCACACATTCTGTGACCTGATTTGTCAGATGGGTGTGTCGCGCTGCCCTCTGGTGGAAAGAAATATCGATGATGCCGAGAGCCGCCGTCCAGGAGGCCGCGAGAACCGCCTCCTGACACTAGGGGGCAGCGATATGGCAACCAGCTCCTGGTAGCCGTCACTTGCTATAAAAGGATTTTATTTAAAAAAAATGTTTTTTAATTTTTTACCTGCTTCATAAAGAAAAATGTCCTTTGGATGGTTTCTATCTAGTGGGGATGTGACGACGTCAGGACGAAAACTAATCACAGAACAAAAACACCTCACAGTACCGTTTTCATGTAGATATTTAAAAAAAAAATGAAAAAAGACTCGACAAAAAGCAGCAGTTGGTGTTTTCAGTGAGGGAATTGAACCAACACTCCTGCTGCATGTGTGTGTGCTGGCTCGACTCCGGCAGTGTCTGCAAGCTGTTTCCTTTTTTTGTTGTCTGTCTGCTCCTTTTTCTAATTTCTTGGCAGAGCGACAAAAGATTTTTTGCAATTTTCAAAAAAAACCCTCAAATCTGCATCGACGACATTCCACCCCTTGTGGCTGGACAATGAAGTGCAGGGGCGGGACTAGAACCCCCGGCAGTCCAGGTGTAAGACTCACTGACAGGGCAGCACCGTGATTTCCTGTCGTCCAATGGGATTCCCTGAAGCCAGTCAGAGTGTGGGAGGAGCTCAAAAGGTCTAAAGACAGAGGAGTCGTCGGTTGGTTATCATTTGGCAAGGCAGCGAGGAAGCATGAGGACACTTCGAGTGACTCCTAGACCCGCCCACTGTCACCTGCACCAGGTAAAGACAAGCAGCATACAGAGGATGATGGTTAGAAGGCCTCCACCCACAGCCTCTACCCACGGCCTCCACCCTGGCCTCCACCCAAGCCTCCACCCTAGCCTCCACCCACGGCCTCCACCCACGGCCTCTACCCTGGCCTCCACCCACAGCCTCCACCCCTGGCCTCCACCCATGGCCTCTACCCACGGCCTCCACCCACGGTCTCTACCCTGGCCTCCACCCTAGCCTCTACCCTGGCCTCCACCTCTGGCCTCCACCTCTGGCCTCCACCCCTTTCCCTCTACCCACAGCCTCTACCCACGGCCTCCACCCTGGCCTCCACCCAAGCCTCCACCCTAGCCTCCACCCACGGCCTCCACCCACAGCCTCTACCCACGGCCTCCACCCTGGCCTCCACCCATGGCCTCCACCCACGGCCTCCACCCTGGCCTCCACCCACAGCCTCCACCCCTGGCCTCCACCCATGGCCTCTACCCACGGCCTCCACCCACGGTCTCTACCCTGGCCTCCACCCTAGCCTCTACCCTGGCCTCCACCTCTGGCCTCCACCTGCAGCCTCCACCCCTGGCCTCCACCTCTGGCCTCCACCCACGGCCTCTACCCACAGCCTCCACCCATGGCCTCCACCCGCAGCCTCCACCCCTGGCCTCCACCTCTGGCCTCCACCCCTTTCCCTCTACCCTGGCCTCCACCTACGGCCTCCACCCCTTTCCCTCTACCCACGGCCTCCACCTGCAACCTCCACCCCTGGCCTCCACCCCTTTCCCTCCACCCCTGGCCTCCACCTACGGCCTCCACCCCTTTCCCTCTACCCACGGCCTCTACCCACGGCCTCCACCCGCAACCTCCACCCCTGGCCTCCACCTCTGGCCTCCACCCACAGCCTCCACCCTAGCCTCAACCCTGGCCTCCACCTACGGCCTCCACCCCTTTCCCTCTACCCACGGCCTCCACCAAGAGCCTCCACCCACAGCCTCCACCTCCAGCCTCCACCCCCGGCATCCACCCACTGCCTCAATAGGCCAACGGTCAGCTAGAATCGGTAGGCGGGGCTAGTAGAGGCAACAATCTGCCGTCCAATCGACATCCTGCTGATCTGGAAAAGCTTCCTGGAGCTGCGGACCTTCAACAGCAGCTTCTAAAATCAACCATCTGAGTTCTTCACTGTGAATGTTTCTGATTTCCAGCCCTGTTGTGATATGTCCAGAAAAAGTGTCTGTGCACATTGCTGTTGTGGTTGTTGTGGTTGTGTTTTTTGTCTTTCTTCCAGGATGGTGAGTCAGCGCTCAGGGCAGCGCCGTGCTCTCCAGCTGCACCAGGTCCAGCGGCTCCTTCACCAGCGGGCAGAAGGTCTTGGCTGATTTGAGGCTGCCGTGGGATGCCGGCGGGCTGTGCAGGATGGACGGGCTGGAGATGGAGGTGACGATGACCGAGGAGGAGGTCCTCCGGCCGCTGCTAGAGTCTGACTCCGCCTCCTCCTCCTTCGCCGCCTTCGCTGTGCCTTCCAGCTGCACCGAGGGAGCAGAACAGAAGGAAGATGTTGAAGGTTTTTTTTTTTCTCGATCCGAGTGTTCTGGTGACCCACCTCATTGGAGGAAAAAACTACATCATGGGATTTATAGAAAACATGTTCTTCAATCTGTGAAGGTTCTCAGCCATCCAGGTCATCTTGAGTTTGGGCAACTGGACTTGTTTTGTTCTTCAATGTATATTAAAAATGAACAAAAGCGTTTAGCGTTTAGCTAAGAGTGCTGTAACTTCAGAAATTTCTCCTGGAGATTGATAAACTATTCTGGTTCTGATTCTAGTTCTGGTTCTAATCTTGGTTGTGGACCAAGTTCTGGTCATGGTTCTGATCCTGGTTCTGGTCCTGAATCTGATCCTGCTGTTGCAGAGGTTAAAAGTGATTTTTCTCAAAAACAATTTGTGCTTTGTGCCTTTTAAACCACCGCATGTGGAAGTTCAGGTTCAAAGAAGGGCCCTGAGGTACTCAGCTTCCCTTATGTTGGAAGTCCTGGGGGTCAAAGTTCAGCATGTGGGGTGAGCAGGCTTTTTCCATTCCTCTGCACCTGAACTACGTGGTGCCTTCACTGACCCTGGCTAATTTTAAACACCAGCTCAAAACCTCTAATGCACATCATTTATTGGTGCACTACCGCCATCAGGTGGTGCAGAGTGTGTAGCCATGAAGTCAATGACACCAAATTCATATTTTCTTCCTTGTAATTTCTGATGCTCAAGATTAAAAATTGACCTTCACCTTTGGACCGTCGTCAGGTGACAAATCAATAGATGCTGTGTCTTTATAAATAGAACTTTCTTCATTACCAATCCTGAAATCTTCATGATTAGCGTTTTTATCTGTCCTGCCATCAAAGCAAAATTTGCTCGTTAGATGCTTGCATTTGCTTTTGAAATGTTTTCTTCCTTTTTTCGAGGTCTTACCGCTGAGGGCAGGTGCCTGCTGGGCTGCAGACTGATGTCGGACATGGAGATGTCTTCAGTCTCCGCCAGCGTCTAGACAGAGAGCAGAGGGACAGAGCGGCTGAGTGTCTCTCACCGTCACAGGACCGCTGGAGCCTTCCAGCTCACCGTCTGACTTCAAAAACAACCAGTCAGAAGATGTTTCCTCCCTCCCGGCCTGTTCTGCTGGGTCACACGGGCCGCCGGCAGCGGGACAAACATCTAGCCGAGCGACAAAGAGGCCTTTTCGAAGCGCACAAAGGTTTGCAAAGGCAGCCGCGGAAGGAGGAGTGTCTGGAATGTTCACAGCATAATATTCACTTTCATTTTGTTCATTTGACATTTTGTTGGAGCCTGAACATATTTAACGTTAAGTGCAGTTTACACAGGTTATTTTTAGCATCTTGTTTGGTCTTTTACTGACGTTGCAAGATTTGAAAAAAACATTTTTTCTCACTCCGCCAATTTCAGGTTGCTGCAGAGTTTCTAACAGCGCTGACTGGTGTGGGACTGGTTGAACTCGGAGAAAAAAATTAAATTATGTTCACGATTGGCACAACAAATGTGAGACTGTAGATAGGTTACCATGACAGTCCCAACCCCCCCCCCCCGCAAAATAATAATAATAATAATAATAATAATAATTTCTGCAATTTCAAGAAAGTATAATTGTGTTTTCCACGTTTTTTAATTGAGCTGTGTTTTGGCTTGAGTCAAATTGCTGCTGGAAGAGATGCGTTTTGTGTTGCTGCGGCTTTTCATCACATTGATGCGGTCGAATCGATAATATTGAATAAGAGACAACAACGATTGAGAGTTCAAAGTCTGTGTGTGTGTGTGTGTGTGTGTGTGTGTGTGTGTCTAAGGCCAAGTATAAAGAATTTCTGTGAGAGGGTTATGAACGAGGTATTCACGGATGAACAGAGGAGTCGACATTTCCAGATGAACCCAGGCAACATTTATTGATCTGTGCAACGCTGTGGCGACTCTGGTTGCTCCTGACTGGTGCCTACACAGAAGTGAGTGACTGGCTATTGGCTGGGTATTATACGTTGAATCCTTTGTGGTGTAAATGCAAAAAAAATTGTTTCCATTGCACTTATTGCGCTTCCATTCCATGCAATGTATTTTTCATATCAAAATGCCTGTAAAAGGTCCTTTTTTTAGCAATATTTGAGGGGCAGTTTTTTATTGTGCCATTATTTTTTTATTTTTTTGCACCTTTTCAAAGATTGTGGAAACCCAGCCAGTGTGACTGATGTTTTATTTGTTTGACAGATGATTTTTTTATTTTGCGGCAGGCAGAGTGATTGAGCGAAGTGAAGCGACCGACCTCGCGTTCACCTCCGCTTCCTCCTTTAATACCTGCAAGAAAAAACAGTTACCCAGTTTTCTAAAATGTGAACAAAAACTGTAGAAACCAGGTTCTGGTCAGGTTCTGCACAGATGGTCGAATGTTGAATCATAACAGCGATAAATAGGTTTTAAACTTTTTTTCCTCCCTTTTTGATGGTTTTTGCGGCAGCTCAACAGAAAAGTCTGCCGGCAGATAAAAGCAAAAGTGTGCTTGTGTGCTGTTTGCAGGGACCTACAGACGAGGTCAGACGATGGAGGTCAGAGAATCCTCGACAATCTTCCACCTTCTGCCGGCGACCGCAGCAGCAGCGCTACTTTGAAACATGTCGCAGCATCATGCAAGCCGCAGATTAACAACCCAGATTATTGGATTAATCTTCGGACTCTGTGCAATCGAGTTCTGGGTGAGTCTGGCCCGCCAGCCACAAAGCCCCCAGTGTGTGCGAGAGTGTGTGTGTGCGTGTGTGTGTGTGTGTGTGTGCGCGCGCGTGCATGCACGCGTGTGTTGACGTGGCTCGCCTGTATTTTTCTGCTCTGCTAAGATGATTACACAGAGACGGAAATGCTCTATATATCGGGTGTCCCACATAGGATGACCCGGCGCTTTCCACTTGCCGGGCCGCAAAACTTTGTCTCACAGCTTGACTCTTTAAAAACTGAAAACACATCAAGATCCGCCAAAGTTGACCATAACAGAGAGGGATGATATCAGTGCATGTGTTAAACCATCAACCGCACAATTTTAAAAACCTCCTGAAATCCTCAGATTTGAAAAAAGAATCTCTGGAGTTACTTGTCCAGCAGTGACTCACCAGTCAAGGGTCACATCTGCCCCCTGCAGGTCAGAGTGCACTCTGGGAAAGCCCAAAGGCAGCTGTGCTTGGGCGTTAAAGGTCAAGGTGCATTGCATTTAAAAAAAAAAAAGATCAGCTTTGTCTGATTGCTTTTGAAGTCACGTCATCAATTATAACGAGTGGTGTGAAGTGAGGACACGGCTGTTGAGCTCATGCACTGCATTGGTTCAGTCGTGACCCCTGCACAGATGAAGGGCTGAGGTGAAGTAAGGCGTTCAGAGTCCGGGAGGTCATGGGTTCGACTCCTGGTCGGGTCAGACCAAAGAATATTAAAAACAGGAGCCAGTGGCTCCCTGCCCTGCACTCAGCATCAAGGTTGGGACTCTAAATAGACCCTGAATATTGGGAGGGGCTGGTTTTCCAGGTCTAGACTGAAAATAAAGGGACATTTCACCTCGTTTCACCCTTTCCATCACCAGCTGACTGAAACAAGAAAATAGTAAAGTGGAGACTTCAGGGACCATATAGCCAAGATAACCTCTACAACTGGCTAAGTACTGCATTAGTTGAGAGCTTTAAATCATGGTGAAAAAAGAGGAAGAAGAAGAAGAAGCAGAAGAAGAGGAAGACGAAGAAAAGGAAAAAGAGTGGGGAGGAGGAAGAGGATGATTGGCTCACAGCTGCTCACCCTGATCTGTGTGAGGAGACAGATGACTGGCTCGGCAGGGTTCTGGGCGGCGGCTCGGTCAAACTTCATGCTGTGAACTCTGCCCTTTGACCTCTGGCTGGCATGGCGAACCTGTTTGCCGTCGGTGGAAACCTGGCGGCCGATCGGCGAGCGGCAAGAGAATTCCTCCTCCATGTCCGAGAAGCGAGCCTGCGGTCAAGGCAGAGCGGTGGTGGCGCAGGGTCGGACGCTGCGGCAGGAAGTGGAAGGGCGAGAGACCCGACACACACACTCACCGATTCGCTGTCGGAGGCCGAGGAGTTGCGGGCCCTGGCGGCGCCTTTGCTCTCTGATTGGCTGGTGAGGGTGGAGCGGCGGGTGGACTGGAAGCTGCTGCTGCTGAAACGATCTCTGCCGGAGACGCAGAGCAGCGCGCCGATGTAGGGGACGTACTTGCTGAGCGCCGACCTGAGAAAAAAGGTTTGGAATGTGACCCGCCGCTAACGTTAACAGCGCTAGCATTTCTCATCCTGGAATTTCTTCCGTGTCGTCCAGCTTGCAGCCTCCCTGCAGAAAGCGTTTATTGCTCGCTCTTAGGATTCACTTTAGACTGCTCAAACCCCGCCCCTTGATGTAAAAATGGCAAGATGTGACTGAAGCCTAGCTGCTGCTAAGGAGATTAGCCAGGACGCTTGAGTAGAGATGATTTTTTTTATCCAAACTAGAAGGGATTGAAAGAACTAAGAAACAAATGACTGGCTTTAGAAAGACTTTAGTTCAGTTTAGCAGCCTGGACTGGCGGGAACCAGTCTCTCCAGGCTGTCTGCAGATTGTCTGCTGTTACTTGAGATGAATCTAAAGAAATTAAGAGATATTTCCACCCGGTGGTGCGGAGAAATCTCAGACAAGATCAGGAGGACGTTTTCTAATTTCACCTTTAGCTGACTTTTTAATTTTCTTTGATTATTAAATACATTAATTTCACGCTAATGGCAATGACCCTTGGGTAACATTAGTTGTCCTGGGTTTGCCAAGAGAAGAAAAATCGGAAATGGATGAAGGAATCGTTGATTAATCATATGAGTCACATTAGCAGTGGCTGCTCCTCACGCTGAAGCTGCAGATAGTTTGAAGAGACCATAAATGACGGCAGACTGGTGCGGTGGGTGGAGCTCCAGGACGACGGTGTGGCGAACAGGAAATACGAGATGGTTCAAATTTTATCATGAAAAACCAAAAAACCTTTAGAAAAATTGTGATTTTGCAGAATGGACGTTGCTCATGTTTGGCGAGGAAAAGGGAGAGGCCTTCAACCCAACAACACAGTTCCCACAGTTAAACATTAGGTTGAGAGCATCATGTTGACTATTAATGGCCAGGGACAAATCAGTCTCTTTTTTGCCCTTTGTTATTTTAACTCAGTGTATCAATAAATTATCCTGATCACACTTAGTGGACAATTTTGGATAAATTACCTGATATTATATTTTAGTGTTTCAATGAAACAAACAAACCATAAACACTTGTTGTCAATGTTAATTTCCATGGGGAAATCAAGAATTACACACACACACACACACGCATTTCTTTTTAGTTTTACCCTGGCTGAAGCTGTCAAGTCTTTTGCTGTGAACTGGAAGTGGAAAAATGTTTTGACCCATCGTTGTTGTTGCTGCTGCTTCTGAATGTAGCACCAATCTGTCTTCGCAGCCCACAAGTCAACACAAATGGCAGCAGTTGGACACGTTGTGAGAGCTTCGCCTTGATTCGTTGCATTTGTGCTCCGAGAACCAAAATGGGACTTTTTTTCTTTTTACTGTTTTTGTCTATTTCTTTTTTTTTTTTTTCCTTGTTGTTGAACTGAAAGGTGGAAAAACTTCAGGACGGTTTTGAACAAAGTGACAAAATGTTGGACCGCAAGAAGCCTCTCAGACGACAAACACTGAAGTCTCTCCTCCAGTGGCTGCATTTCCAGTACAACTGCAATTTGCAGGTTTTTCCGTTGAATGGTAATAATCGTAATTTTCATAAAATTTTGTCCCCTGAGATTTACGAGAATTGTTTGCTTCTGTTTGTTTATGTTTGTTTGCTGTCAAGAAAGGTTGTTATATTTTTCTCTTTGATTACTTGTAAAAAAAACCATTCCGTTTCATCCTCCGTCCAATCATAACACGCCATTTTCACTTGAAGTGAACTGGCCACGTGACCGCGTACGTCACGCCCGGGGACATGTAAATGTTTTTTATACCTCTCTATTGATACGTCTGAAAAAGCACCTCAAGCGAGCGGCAAAACCTTTTGGCCATATGTGAGAGGTATTTCAAAATGTAGGTGTTTACGTTACCAATTGCATTACTGCGATATTTAGGTTTTGCGCAATTCAAGGGGTGATGGAAACGCAGCTGGAGAGAAGACGACTCTCGAACTGCCAATCGAACTGACACGCACGCCCCTTCCCCCCAGGATCTGCCCTGACCGTCCTATCATCGCTTGTCGGAGAGTCAGAGGGAATCAAACTGAATTCACCCCATCAGATTGTCTCAGCCAATCAATGACAGACAGCTGAAATTAAAGGTCTCCTAATCTCCAAAATCATCTCCGTCTGTGTTTCCTGTCGCTAATCAACGGAGCTGAACTCCAACAGATATGAGAAAAAAAAAATCTGTCACTCACTCACCCACTCTTCCTGCTGGCTCACACCGCGTGTGTGCTGAAAATACTGCAACTGTAGCAGTCGGTGGGCCCTCTGTGATGTCACAAGGGGTTCATTATTGTGTAACGCGCTGCTGCTGTGTATCTTTGAGTGTTTTATCAACAAGACATGAAAAATAAAAATACTCCAAAATATTTCAGTAGGTAGCCAGGTATCGATATTTAGGTGTGCATGCTGATGTGGTGGCAGCCAGGTGGCGCCGCTCCGCAGGAAGACAGGATGAGCATAGCTAACTCGTGCACCTGCAGGCCACGCCCCTCCAGGTGTGCGTCCGCTCGGCACCCTACCTGTACTTGGGATGCGTGATGGCGTATATGATGGGGTTGTAGATGGCCGAGGCCTTGGCGATGACGGCTGGGATGGAGTTCATGTAGGGCGTCAGCAGGTGGGCGTACCTGGAGGAGGGAAGGGGTGGGGCAGGTGTGGGCGGGGCAAAGAGAGGAAAAGGAGACACGTTGATGAGGAGAAGAGGGGAGAAAGTGGCGTTTTGCTGTTGTTGTTCTCGGTCTGCAGGATTGATGTCAGGAAAGTTTGTGTTTGTGTTGAGGCTGAAGTCGTGTTCAGCAGGAGGAGGGAGAAAAACCCCCAGCACAAAGCGCCGTGTAATCCCGCTGTAAAACCAGCTCTTACTAATCTTAGTTCAGATTAACATTCCACCACCTGAGCAGCAGACTTGCATTGTTCACAGGTTTGTTTGACTTGACTGCAGGTTGTGTTGACCTCAGATTAAACACCACTAAACTTTTACTGAGGAATTAATCATAAGGAACGATGATCTCGTCCTGCACAGCGCCCCCTGTGGGTGTTGCTTCCCCTGGTTTATTGGCTGGATTTGATGAAGAGCTCACTGAAAAAACATCCCTCAGAGAGATCAGAGAAATAATAGCTGGACGGTTTCTGATTTTTCATTTTCAATAAACCAATCGGTGATGTTGGGCGGAGCCTAACTAAAGCAGGTCCACCGTCTTCAGTGCCATTAGTTCTGTGCTGCTCAACTGTTTACACGCTAACAGCAGCTTCTTATTTCATGTCACAGGCTGTAGCTCCACCTTTGTCTGAAGAATGCTGATTGGTGCAGAACTGGAAAAAAACAAGCTTTTAGAGAAGCTTAGACTCGAGAGATCCAGCCGTCTGAAAGGGTCGGAGAAACTGCACACCCAATTTTTGTTTGAATGTTGCATGAATCGAAATGTTGCAGTTCTGCTCTGATGCGATGAAGGTAAATGACTGGAAACACTGGAGACACTGGAGACACTGGAAACATAGGAGATGCTGGAAATATTGGAGACACTGGAGACACTGCAAACACTGGAGACAATAGAGAAACTGGAAACACTGGAATCATTGGAGATGCTGGAAACACTGCATTCTAACAGAACCACCAGTTCTCAGTCAAGATGTTTTGAATTCCAGAAGTTTCACGTCCGACCTCCTGGACCTTCACCACTCAGTGGACCTTCTACGTTCTGACACTAAATATATTATTATTATTATTCTTTTTTTTTTGCAAGCAAGCACTCAAACATGTGTGACCTACCCGGCGAAGGCGGTGAGTGCAGCGCAGGAGTAGGGAGCCCAGGAGATGACGAAGAGCAGGATGACGATGAGGGCGATCTTGGCCATCTTCCACTCGCTCCTCATCTTATGGAACCTTTTAGCCGAGTCTCTGGTTCCTTCACAGTTGATCTTTGTTATGGCTCTGTTTCAGTGCGCACGCACACGCACACACACACACACACACACACACACACACATCATAATTTCAGAAGAATTAAATCCTTTTCAAAAGTGGTTTCTATTGACGACCAGGTTCATTGGATCTTCTGGTTTGTTTAGGATAGACGCTGATGCAGCTCAAAGATCCATGTTAGGACATTCAGACTACGCTTAATTACCCAGAATCCTCTCTAGATGTAAATAAAACAGCATGTTTAGCCCTCTGTTTGTAGCCGCCTGATGGTTTGCTGGACTTTCTACTTATTTGGAAGGAGACCAAAGGGCAGATTTTCCGAAATGTGGTGCAGTGGAAGCCACGGTCGGACATTTCATTTGTGGGATAGAGACCCTGATTGCAGGCAGAGAAAACACTGGCAGATGGGATTCTGGGAGCTTTGACGTGGAGGTGAAGGGAGACATCAGCAGGAAAAAAGGGGGAAAAAAATCAATTGGAGCGCCGTCAACCGTCAGTATCAGAGCAGCCCTGTGTGTTTGTCTGCTGGGGTCGAACAAACAGGAGCGTGACTAACGGCAAACAGTGTGTGTCATGTATGCCTGTGTGTGTTTGAGTATGTGTGTGTGTACCAACCGCGTGGTGTGCCGGATAGCCCTGAAGATGCAGCAGTAGCTGAAGATGATGACGAAGAGGGGGATGAAGAAGACGAAGGTGAAGAGCAGCATGGTGTAGGAGCGCACGGAGGGCGTGAAGGTCATGTAGTCCCAGGAGCATGAGGTCATCAGTCCCTCGGGGACGTAGGCGCCTGCCGCAGAGGCAACAAAGACCATGAGACCAGGTGAGTTGTGTGGCCCCTCCCACCTTACTGCCTCCTCCGCTTTCCCCCCTGCCGACCTCTGAGCTCGCTCCTCTGATGAGGGTGAAGGCTCAGCTGAAATTTCTCACTTTTGCCTCATCTGAAATTCGACTTCCCTCATCAGCAGTCTCCTTGCTTCCATCCGGACGCTGCCGCCTCCGCCGCATTCGGAAACTTAACACTGATACAATTTTTTTTATTTTTGCAGGGAAGTTGAGCGCTGATGACTAAAACAGTCAGGGAATAAAAAACAAAAAAAAGCCAAAACAAAACAAAACAAAACGGAAATGCCTCCAGAGATGGTTTCTGTCTGGTTTATCTTCAATTGATTGGCTGACTCACTCACTTACTCACTCAGTTAATGTATTTTTTGTACCTACCCCCTTCCAACAAAACATCAATAACACGTTACAGAATTAAACAAACAAACAAAAAAAAAACAGTGCCACCAGGGAGCGCCCTACGTACGTATGACCTTAAAAAAAAAAATATATATATATATATATATGTGTGTGTGTGTGTGCTGCTCTTCATGTGTTCCCACCACTATGTAGTCCAGCACGGCGATAACCTGAGTGGAAACTGAATGAATATAACTCCTCAAACCTCAACCGACATGTCACGGTTAGCCAGCTAGCGGCTAACACGTTCCTCGCTACGGCGCTACATCATCACTCATCTGTTAAGCTGGACATGCTTGCTTGGCGTGTTGATATGTTGCTTCGTTGGCATGGAACATTTTGTCACAACTGGATGATTGTTAATGTTGCCCTGCCAGTCAGCGCAAAGAAGAATTTGCGAGAGTTTTCAATGCAGAGAATCCCGAGGTTCTGTGAATGCATCACAGAAACTCATCACGTCTACTGGAATCTTCCACAGATTTTTAAATCGAACCCGCTGTCAGGCTTTAATGAATGACAGCGGCGCGGTAAGTGACCCGTGCAGATGGACAAAGTGTCAGAAAACAATTTGAGCTACTGCGGCTGCTGCTGCAGCTTCACTCAGGCTAGTTAACATGCAGCAGACGGGGGACGTTTCCAAGGACTTGATTGTGCGTCAAGTCAGCAAAGAAAATTCATATGCATAAACAGAAAGCACGCGCAAATGCGCACACGCAGGATTTTTCTAAGAATCGACGGCGTGGAAGGAAGCTGTATGTCACTTTTATTACGTGTTATGCAGCTGTTTGACCAGCGGGGGTCCCAAGAATAACAACCAGAGAATCCAGAGTTCATGAAGGTGACGGAGCAGGAGCCTCACAACAGGTTCTCTTCCTGTCCCGCCGAAAACTGCTTCCCTAGCCTCCTCAGAGCAGGATTTATCAAGTTCATAATAATAATAATAATAATAATAATAATAATAATAATAATGATAATAATAATAATAATAATAATAATAATAATAATAATGATAATAATAATTCCGAGTATTATATTTACTGTAGTCGCGGTGCAGTTCCTGTGTTTTGCCAGCGGCGGCTGGGCTTTGATCACTCACTGTCTCTTTCATAATGGACTTCCTGTTTGGATCGGACCGCTGATTTGTCTCACTCTTGAGAACAAAGAGCGACTTCCTGTCGTTCCGCTCAGAACATTTTCGGACACGCAGTGCCTGGGCTCAGGTTCCAGTCCAACTCTTGGCTCTGAGGAACCGACCTGCCCGCTCGCTGACGTCTGTTTTCAAACAAACTCACCTTATGCCGAGTCGAGGGGAGCCAGCGAGAGGAAAATAAACACGGAGGGGCATCAAACCGCGACCTCGTGTTATAACGGCTTTCCAGACTTTGATTTTTTTTAACCAGCAGACTCGAGTGAAGCAGCCAAAAATCATTGAGGAAGGAAAGTCTCTCTACATGTTGGGAAAAGTACGTATTTAGCCCTCTGTTTACAACCGCCTGCTGCGTTGTTGGATGCGTGGAAGGGGACAAAAAGAGGGCGATCCCAGAAGGCGGAGCCTACATTTGGCCCTAGGTGAGTGGTCACTCACCCCTCGGTGAATGGTCACTCACCTAGGGGGCGCTATCGGTGCCCTTTGTGACATCACAGAAGGCTGATTTCAGGAAACTGACTGTTTCAGTGCAGCCGGCAGAAGGAGCGACGGAGTTTTTCTCTGAGAAGACGTTGATGATTGTAATGATGTTGAGTGGAAAAAGTGGCGTGGCGGGCCTGCGGGAGGCCGCCGCCGGTCCATCTCTGAGCTGATAAGACGTTCAACTGGATGAAGTTAGAATTAGCAGATAAAACTGATGGGGACCCTGTGACGGCGGTCTGACACGGCCACACGCAGGAGGGGGAAGCAGCGGGACGAACTGGACCCCCCACACCCCCACCCCTCTAGAGGGGAGGTGCTACTCACTCCAGCCGAAGAAGGGAGGGAGGCTCCAGGCCATGGAGTAGAGCCACGCCACCGCCACGATGCTCAGCGCCTTCCGCCGCGACATGATGCCCAGCGAGGCCAGCGGCCTCGTGATGACCACGTAGCGGTCCACGGCGATCACCATCAGCGTCATCATGCTGCAGATCCCAAAGAGGGCGCCGCAGAAGGCGTACAGCTCGCAACCTGCGGGGGGCGGAGAAGCAGAGGTGCAGAGGCAGCATCATTATGGTCACCATCGTCACCATGACCACCACCACGATGATCACCGTCATCGTCATTATCATCACCATCTACATAATCACAACCTTCAACGTCATCATCATCATCATCATCACCATCAGATTTTTCACACTGGAGATGTTCACCGGCCTTCGGCTTCATTTTCTGATGCTTCTGAAGCGAGTTTTGCTCATTCAGGACACTGTCGTGGCTTTAATTGCCTTTTTTGGATTAAAAGTAAGAAGAGGAAAGATAATGACGCCGGGTGGAAATTAATAGATGAGGCTGAAATATCAATAAAAGTCGGGTGCACTGCGGCTTGAGTTCAGGAGGAAAGAGGACGAGGTGAGAAGTCAAGGCTACTGGGTGTGCAACATCGATTCAGTGTGAACATATTAATTATGAATGTTCAATAAACAAAACATCTACAGCAGGTTACTGTGAAGCTTGTGCTAACAAACCACACCTGGTTTTGCTCAGGCTGTCACCCTGTGAATTTACAAAAAAAGACTAAAGTGCAGATTTGAATGCAGCCCCGCAGGTGTCCATCCCTTCATGCCGTCACCTCATTGGCTCGTTATCCCCACTCCTACCCCCCCCCCCCCCTCCCTCTTCTGTTTGACAGTCTCTCTGCTGACGCTAATGAAGTCCAGACCAGCTCGCACCTTCTCTCCAGAGAGGGACAGCGGTCTGACACTCCTCCAGCAGCTTTTTTGTGTCGAGTTCAGCGTCAGGCACCAGAGTCGGAGTGTCTGTCCAGCAGGACAACAACCCGGACTGGTTGTTGCTTCAAGGAGCCTCTGCCATGATCTTACAACAGTCTCAACGCAGGTTTAAATCCAATTCAGCACCGAAATGACCAAAAAGACCCAAAAACAGTCAGCTGAGCAGTCAGAACACAATTG
>NW_027466092.1:1190000-1252500 GCF_046127955.1 Nelusetta ayraudi
AGAGGACTGAAGCAACAAAGGCTTTTCTCTGCTGCTGACTGGCTGCTGCGGACACACTGTACTTAGACTCCGCCCACAGGGTCCCGGGGCATGTTGAGAGTCCTGGAGCCGTTACCAAGTGGCTCGACTGGGACGTCCAAACACACTGTGGAAGAAAAAAACCTTCATCCATTATGAATTGCATTGCAGCTAAGAATTGCTGTTTCAAAACCATCCATCCATCCATCCATCCATTCATTTTCAATACCTGCTTCTTCCTGAACTTGGGATTGTGGGGTGTTTCAACCCCACCCGCCCCACAAAAAAATAATAAAATAAAAAATCTAAAACGTCACTCCTTGTTTTGGAATGTGGGTCATTTTTTTCAATCGATAAAAGTCAAAAGTCTAATTTAAAATCAGGAATGGATCAATGTGTGATCAGTGCGGCAAATCAAACTGCAGCAACTTAAAGGAAAAACCCTCTGGGTCAGTCGGACTTAATGTAGGAGCAACAAGTTGCCTCTTATTGTGTGGGAGAAATGGGTTCCGGGGGGTGACAAAGGAACACTCCAGCTGAAATAAACTGAAAGCGCTGAAATGTTCCTCGAAGAAGAAGAAAATAAAGGAATTGTAAATCGATATAAAGTTTTCAGTTGTCAGAGACGTTTTTCGCTGCTGAAAAGATGTTTCGCCTCAGAGCTCACAGCTGCACCGAGGGATTCATCCCATACACACTCTCCTGCGTGCGCGTGCAGACACACACACACACACACTGGCAGCGTCTACACGAAACAGTAAGTGTTTGGCCACAAGACGCCTTCTTCCATCGATCCTGTCATATTTACCCGGCGTGTGTGTGTGTGTGTGTGTGTGTGTGTGTATGTGTGTGTGTGTGTGCGTGCCCAACGTTTGTTTCTGCACAAACACAGCTGCAGTTAGTCGACGGTGGATGGAATTTTTCAGTGAACAGTGATGGAGAGGCTCCACAAGCAGAGGAAGGCGAGGGAGGTTTCCTGAGAGGGGAAGAATGCAGGTGAAGTGCAGATGTGTGTGTGTATGGGTGTGTGTGTGTGTGTGTGTGTGTGTGTGGTGTGTAAAACGTAAACACACTTCCATCCTGATGGCATCATGTGTGATCCAAGTTATCTCACTTCCTCCGGCTCCGCCCCTCTTAGAGGTGGGCAGGGGAGGGGTGACTGCTTCCATGGCGAGGAGAGGAGGCCGGAGCTGCCGGGTGAGCGGTGTAGAAGACTCCGCCCCCAGGGTGTGTTTACTATGCTCTGGGGATGGAAGCAGCCGGCGGGGACGCTGTGCGTGTACTCACACACTGTGCACGTTGAGAGGGGGCGGCGACGGCGGGGAAGGCGGCGCTGGCAGCGGCGGCAGCAGCAGCAGCAGCAGCAGCAGCAGCAGCAGCTTGGCATTTCCCTTCTCAGCAGAGAGCACCAGGAATGTTATTTGGCATCGTGTTTGCAGCGCGCAGGGTGGGAAGATGGACGGCTGATTGGCTGGTGGAGCGAGAGGGGAGGTGGGGCTTAAAGGCGCAGCGTGTGAGAGGATGAGCAGCATCTAGATCAGGGGGGGGGCAAACTTTTTGACTGGGGCGCCGCAGTGCGTTCTAAAATTTGCCGGAGCAGCAGCAGATGGATGGAGTGTTTTGGTGAGGCACCTCATTGGAGGAAAAATATATCACGGGATGTGTAGAAAACATGTGGTTTAATGTCAACTGAAAATGAACAAAAGTGTTACAACAAAATCAGTGTCTTTGAAGCCCCGCAGTGTTTAGCTCTTTATGGAAATGACTCTGAAAACACTAAAAAAAATGGATGAAATACTGCTATTTTATTACTTACTTAGTATCAATAGAATTTCTTCAAGTTTGACAGGCCAGATTAAAAAGTTTAGCGGGCCACACATGGCCCCCGGGCCTTAGTTTGCCCATGCCCGGTCTGGTGCTAAGAAAGAATATAAAGGTTTATTTCTGTCGCCGAGCTGCCACTTCCTGCTTGCTTCCTGCTGTCGTCGACGCTTGTTTTCTGCACCATGCCTGAGTGTTTTTGCACCTCCAGTCATGAGTCGGTCCTTTTAGCTAAACATTGATAATATTTATCCCAAAATGCTTCTTTAAAGGCTCAGTGTACACTTTCTGACGGTCAGGAAGTGTACTGCAACAAGCGTTGCGGTTTAATGATCTGAGATCTGTGTCTGTGTCGTTCTCCCTGTGTCTGCGTGGGTTCTCTCCAGGTTCTCTGGTTTCCTCCACAGTCCAAAAACAGAGAGAACCCAAACCCTAACCCAAACCCTAACCCTAACCCCAACCTTCCAACCCAAACGTTAAGTCCTTAACTATAACCCAATCAGAATCAATGGGGCGGTGGGTCTTTGCTGATCCCCGTTGCAGAAAAAGATCATATTAATGCACTTTCAACCTGCGGAACGCTGATAAACTTCATCATTCTGCAGAATCGAACCGAGCCACTGCTCAACACAACCTCCCGAAATCGGCTGCGCCCACAGCGGGTTCGAGGCTTCCTGTTCATCTTCACCTCCCAAGACTACGAACCACACGGCAGCAGGTAGCAGGCAGGACCCCTCTGGTGGAGGGGACAAACACAACTTGTTTGTCTTTTGCCGCCTGCCAGAAATATTCACGTTAAGCTGAATCATCCCCGACGGACGGATCACTTCCCTCTGCTCGCACACACGCCCTCGTCGCTCGCACACTGTTTACACAGGTCCGACAGGCTGCTCAGGGAGATTATTGAGAGCATGTCGGGAAGGAAATATTTGCCACATGACAAGAAACACATTTCCTTGGGAGACAGCGACCACGTTATTTATTATACGCCGCGAATCAAGGACTTAAAATAACGTCAAGAAAACTGAGCTATGGGTTGTGAAGACTCAGATCATCTGATTAAGATTGCGTCTTAAAGTGTCGCCAGTGTTCTGTAGTTCTTATGCAGCTTCGGGGCTTAATGTGTTGCGTGTCAGAACAGTGAATTTTCAGCCAGTTTTAATATGAGGTTGTTGACTTCCAGAGGAAGCAAAAGTATTCACAGTCTGTAAGTGAGTACAGATACTTTTGTGAAAAATATGAACAATTGGTGAAAAGTAAAAGTGCTGATTCAACTCTTTTTACTCAAGTAAAAGTAACAATAGTTTCAGACAAGAACAACTGTGTTGAGAAGTACTTTTTACTTTTAAACACAAAAAGCCTTTTCAAAACAAAAGTAACCAGCATATTTTTTCCAACGTGAGGGGTATAAAGTACACATATTTGTGTACAGATGTATGGAGTCAGTGTGAAAAATCATAAAAGAAAAAGAAATTCAATCAAACTCAGTACAGTCAGGACGTATTTGTACTTTGTTGCCTCTGTTATTTCCACCTCTGTTGATTTCCGACTGGTCACGTGGCCGTCGGCAGCATGACCAGTCACCACAGGACCTCAGCCGAACACACACAAACACCTCGCATCCGCACATAAATCGCTCAGCTACACAACAAGTGCAAACAAACAGGGCGCCAAAGTGCGAAGGCCATGGTGGGAGACAGTCAGCACGCAAAACACACATGCACGCACTCACACATGTACGCAGACACACACGCACTTCTATTGGCTAGTGTGTGAGGAAATTTCTGGAAACAGCCGAATCTGGGGACACACTGAAACTTCCTCGGATTGTCGTCATGACGCCGAGGCTAAACCACAGCAAGAGTGTGTGCACATCTTCCCACCACTAGAGGTCAAGTTTTGTCCTTCATGTGCACCAAAACAAGGCGGCTCCCTGCAGGTCCCCTCAGCGGCTCTCCAAACAAGGATATCATGGATGTGACAAGCAATTTTGTGGACAGTGTCAGGTGGAGAAGTAAACCCAATATATTCCTCTGCTCTGGCTGATCCTGCCGCATCGTCTCAGGCCCTGTTTGCACTTGGTCACTTGCAACTGTCTTTGGGGATCGTATCACGAAGTACGCATCTTGGATCTGTTGCACAATCTGTTTGCACATGGCATTAACATGCGTCTCGAGCGTGCCGCTAGTGATTGCATTAGTGCATTTTTAACCACTGGGGGCAGTGAAGCGCAAAACTACGACTAGTTTCACCTGAAAGCGAATAAGAATCAACTTCCTGTTTGCGGACCATATCAAGTCACTGGTTTTAATTCTACTGCAGCTCGTATGGATCCGAACGAGGAGTAACGACTGGTGGGACAGAGTGGTGACGACTTCATTTTCGGATCAACAACTGCGGCTGGCAAATTTTCGGATGCAACGTCGCACATTTAATCTCATATGTGGGGAAACTGCGACCGCTGCTCCACTGACAAAATACGCTAATGCGGAATGTAATTTATTAGCATGCTAATAAAAGAGTCCAACAAGAATGATTTGTTTTGGCTTCTTGTTTGTAACTTTATAATGACGCCGCCGGGAGGTGGGGCGCCGACCAAGTACTTACATGGGAGAGGTGAGTGGAGTAGGCGGTCCTTAATGTGGACTGAGCTCGCATTCTGTTCACACGTCCGTGAGGAATGCTATGCTATGCTATGCGAAGCATCGAAACCACCTCACCGAGGTGGTTTGAGTGATCGGATGACAATACAGACTTGGACTGTTTCCACTTGGTTACTTAATGTGATTTTTGCCGATCGGAATACGAAAAACGCTTGAAATGACCAAGTGCAAACAGGGCCTCTATCTTCTAAGCTTGTATTTTAGCTTGTTCGGCCAGTCATGAACAGAACAACATTGTTTTTTTTCCTGAAGACCAATGAGCTGGAAGTCACATTGGTCTCTTTTTAATCAGGGTTTAATTCCATATCATAAAGAAAACAAGATGTTACTGGTGGTGACATTAATTGGCTTGTTATCTAGTTGCTTTTTTCATTTGGTTTTCTTTTCCGTAAATGGCAGCGCCACCCTGATGAGGTCGTCATTAGTGGCCAACGAGCCGCCCACACTCAAATCACCAAGGCTGCTAATCAGGACAGCTCCTCTGTCCAGCAGATCACATACTGATCTACTGACATCATCACCTAGTGGACCATCAATCCACATAGACAGAGACACACAGACACACACACACACACACACACACAGACACACACACACACACAGACACACACGCAAGTTTCCCAAATGAATGTTGGATTATCCAGGGGAGAGAAACCTCAGCCCTGATCAATCAGATTTATTGATTTGCCAGTGGAGCTGGTTGGCTGCAACTCGACTGGCTCCCTATTGGTGCAAGTGTAATAACTGTGGTGATCCGTGGGGTCGCTTCCCCTCTTCTGCAGCTCCCCGTTTATCCACCAAGAAAAGCCTCCAGTTCTTCTTCGTCATCATCATCATCATCATCATCATCATCATCATCATCTTCTTCTTCTTCTTCAATGGATGGCTTCTGCCATCCTTGTCTTAACTAAGCCCCACCTCTCTCTCTGCAGGAAGCGCTCTGATTGGTCTTAAAATGCAGCTCCACTACGCTGAGCTAATAACGTTGCAGCCGGGAGCTTTGCAGGATGGATGTGCAGGATTTCAGATTTTTAAAAGCTGCTCCTCCATCAACACTACACTGGCTGAGACCTCCGAGCTGAAGATCCTGTCCATAGCGACGCTCAGGTATCATCTTCTCCCCAGAAACCACCAGAGGGGAAAAAATGCCTCCAGAGGGGGCGCCGCCAGCCACAGTGGAGGAGCTCACACTTGTTGAAGCTCACACAGCCACTGAGTTCCTCAGCTCTGCTGAGCAGCGACTCCCTGGGAGACGCAGGCTGATTCATCAGCCTCCTTTTATGAGCTCCTTAACCCTCAAGGCCACACGTGTCTGCGAGGAGCGGAGGGAACACACACACACACACACACACACGCACACATTGCATGCAGGTGCACAGGTGGAGGAGAACCAGAACCATTCAGCATCTCTGGGCTGATAGAACCCCGACCCGGTGCAGATACAGGTGCAGATGTGGGTCCACACACACACACACACACACACACACACACACACACACACACACACACACACACACACACACACACACACACACACAGTTCTATTGCCAAGGTTGTGTGGAAACAGCAACATCTGGAGAAACACTGAAACTTCCTGGGATTGTCTTTTATATGTCTGCTTGAATTTTTTTTTTTCCCATTTTCGAAACAAACTGTTGGAATTTTGGATGGATGCAGAACAAACTGTGACATGTCAAACTGATAGAAGGACGTGAGTGGTGAGCTGCGTTGTGCTAATGTGAAGCGACTTAGTGAATCCAGAGTCAGCCGACCCATTGGAATAATTAGCCCTGTGATGTCACCATGCGATCTGATTTTCTTGCACCTCGATGAAACTCGGCGCGTTTCGAGCAAACTCAAACATTCTCAAGCGGCCCACAACAACACGAGATCACATCGACCCACGCAGCGGCGTCGTGTCTACGGGGCGCGCGCAACAGCCGTAAACTGGCGTCCAACTTGGACCTCAAGAACCCCCTCCCCCAGCCCCAACCCACTACACGCGACTGATGCTTCTGCTGCTGTTACTGCTCCTCGTCGGGCGGGAGAAGCCGCGCTCGCGCCTCCATTCATGCCGCTCGCTCGCTCGGTCGCTCGGGATGAATGAGGCGCGATGCGCGCACGAGGAGGACGGAGATCCGCGCGCCTCATTCATCCACTCACACCGCTCAAACAGCGCGGTGGGTTGAGGGTGGGTGCGGGACGAAACCCGTGCGCGTGTCATGATAAACCTTCGCTGTCATCATCATCCTGTCATTCATCATCATCATCATCATCATCATCACCTGTAGGAGAGTCCTGCTGCTCTCGCTGGCGGGAAGTTGGCGCGCGCGCACCGGCGGAGGGTTCGGACCCTCCACGCGGGGAGTTGTGGGGCGCACGAGGGGGTACTCACCACGGTGGCCGCGGGGGGCAGCTCCACCAGGCGGCGCGGGCTGATGGAGCTGATGTACCAGGGCGCGCGGGCGCTGGGGTCCGGCGTGGGGATCCCCGGTCCAATCAGCAGCCTGGAGTCCATCCCGCGGCACAGGCTGGTGATGGGCGCGTGTATATCGCGTGTGCGTGGACCCAGCCAGACGGCGCGGTGAGATGCGCGAGAGCCCCTAGAAGGAGGAGGAGGACGACGAAGAGGAGGAGGAGGACGTAGAGGGGGAGGAGGAGGAGGAGGACGCTGAGGAGTCCGAGGGCGCCGTCATCGTGTTCGAACTGCGATCAGACTGGAGTGCGAGGGAGGACCCTCTCTCTCTCTCTCTCTCTCTCTCACTCTCTCTCTCTCTCTCACTCTCTCACTCTCACTCTCTCTCTCTCTCTCTCTCTCTCTCACACACAGAAACACACACACACACTTTCTGTTACTCCCCCCTCCTCTCTCCGTCCCTCTGTCCGCTTGCTCCAATCGCTGCTCCTGCTACCTGCGCGTGCCACGACATTCCTTCACGGCAGCAACAGGACATGCGGGGTTTTACTGTGGGATGAAATAAATGATCTCCGCTGGGACTCGGTGACACCAAGAACAGAAGACTGGAGCAGCTCCGCTTCACGGTCACCAGCTGCTCAACCTTCTGTTGACTCCTCAATACACCTGATGGCATCCGTTTTTTGTTCTTTGATCTTTTTTATTTATTTATTTATTTATTTATTTATTTTTAGACTGATGCAATATTTTATATATTATTTTTTTCGATGGATCGATTGAGGTTCGAAACAATGTTGTAGTTGCACTGATGTGTGCAAAAAAAAAATCTCCAAGAAAGAGAATTTATCCTTGGCCCTGGATTACAAGAGCCAAACTATTTTCTTCGTGAAAACTAAGTTTGCGTTCACTTGCAATATCTATCTATCTATCTATCTATCTATCTATCTATCTATCTATCAATTATTCTATCAATCATTGTGTCATTTACTGCTGCCTTTCTACTCCTCGGTCAGTCGTCGTTGACCTTTAAGCTGTCACAATATCGGACGATGGACCCGAGTCATGGTCGAATTTCTGACACCATCAGAATCTTTTCTTTTTTTATAAAGCCCAGGCAGTCTGGGGTTCTGGAGTAGATCAGGGCAGCGAGCTGCAGTGAACCTCTAAGCCTCCCCGTGGGCCAATCAGCTGTGTCAGAATGTAAAATAAAAACTGAGCTTCAGCACAACGTAAACACATCACATCACAGTCTGAGTTGCTTCACTGGCCTTCAAAACCCCCACACTTCCATTTCTTCCAGGTTCTTGTAGCTTCTATCTTTGGTAAATAATTGAATTTTCGTCTCAGGAAACACGACCTCCAGCCATCCTTTTTTGCCTGTGCGTCTCCGAGGTGTGAACCTGAAGGCAGCACGCCAGGCTGGAAACAGCCGTTTGTGGTTTTGTTTATTTTCTGTGAGGAAACGTTTACGTTGCCTCTGTCGCCTCCTTTTGTTGCTCCTGCGTCCCAGAGTCGGTCAGAATAGCCCTCATTGTCATTCCCCCCGTATCCCTTCCCTCCTTCCCTCCTTCCCAGTCCCAGTCCAGACGACTGACGTGTGCAGCGGGTGGGAGTCCTTTCCGAGTGTTTGTGCTGGTGTGACGCTCGGGAGAAAATGAAATCCATATTATGTGAGATGTGACTCAGGCGAATTTCGAGCCGCTTTCATTACAGCAGGCAGTGGCTTTTAGTGCATGTGCAGGGAAGAGTTCAGGGTCGCCGTAAAACAGGCTGCCGTCCCAGAGACAAGAGAGGGACTGGGGGAAAGAGAAGATAATGGAACGATTAAACAGTATCTTTTTAAATGATTTTTTTGGGAGGGTGGAAGGTTATTTAGATCCACCCTGTGTGTGTGTGTGTGTGTGTGTGTGTGTGTGTGTGTGTGTGTGTGTGTGTGTGTGTGTGTGTGTGCACGCATGCATGTGTGGTGGGGGGCTCAGTGGTTTCAGACTGAAAACAGAGGTAAAGTACATGTTAAAAAAAAGAGTTCTCTCCTGGAGTTCTCTCCTAACCCTAATTTCAGTCTGAAGCGTAACCCTAACCCTAACCCTAACCCTAACCCTAGAATTGCGAGATTTTACGCGAATTATGTCTCATGAATTTCACACCATTCAATGGAAACACCTGCAAATCGCAATTGTACTTTGTCGAATTTTTCAAAATGTTGCTTTTATTTTACGAAAAACTGTAATGGAAATGCAGCTTTTGTTGTCCGTGTTGTTGCCGTGGGAGACAGACGTCCGTTCATCGCGACTGTCTCGATCTGTCCGAGCGTTTGGAGCGTGAAAGTTCAAATGAATCGGAGAAGCGACATGAGGTCAATCGGCGCTTTCTGTGTCTCCTCGTCCTCACACACGTGTGACGTGCCGTCGCCACCGCTTCCCGTGACCCCGCCTCATCTTGCTGCTGTCCGTCCGCACCCTGCAGCGGCGGTCGGGCAGAGCGAAAACTCAGAGAAACAACGGTGGGTTGTGAGTAGCGGAAGAATTTCAGCATGATCCCGTTCCTTAAGATTTTCTTCCTGCGATAGATAGCCTTGGGAGGAGTCGCTGGTTCTCGTGACGCTTCCGTTTGCCTCCGACTCCACTGTTTGGCTTTGGGCTCGGAGGGGCTTCGCACACGGAGGCCCACTAACCTCTTTCCCCGTAACCCATTTTATGGCTCATGTGACCCCGACTCTCACCCTCCGCCCCCCTGCTTGTCTTCTCCTTCTCCTCCTCTTGCCCCAACAATATATTTCTGATGCTGCCTAATGCTGTTTAAAGCTCCCTAATGCAGAGCCGCTGCTTCTCCGGCCCCTCCGACATGTTCGCCTGCCGCTGGAATGCACAGTATTGACGCTGCAGGAAGAGCTGCATTCTGAGAGACGTGGAGGTGAGCAAGAAGAATTAGCTCCACTCACCAGGAGGCTCAGCACACACAGGGTGTTTGAGTCCATTGTGGCAGGGAAGTGAAATGTGAAAGAGAGAGAAATAAAAAAGCCATCGATAAATTCTGAAGACAATTAAAACTCTTCCTATTTGCTTCTTTCTATTTGTCAAATGCCCTTGTGTTCACCTTTCTTTCGCTAACTACAAAAAAGGAAAAAAAATGCTAAAGACAAAAAGGTATAGAAAATACGTTGGACGGTGGCCGAGGGTTGTGAGAACGATTAGAAACAAAGCTGATAACTTGATTTGAAGCTTTCTGCAGGGTCGCATCTTGCACAGCTGCAGAGAATCTGCATGCACACACACACATAGATGCATGTGTGCATGCATGCAGACCCACACACACACACACACACACGCGCACACACACACACATGCTGAGTTTGGGGTCACAACATGTTTAAACGTTTAAACTTGTGTGCTCTTCCCGTCTGAGGGAGCTCTCTAACAAACAAACACATCCTTCCTGCTGGACGCTGTGTGTTTTCACTCTGTGTGTGTGTGTGTGTGTGTGTGTGTGTGTGAGTGTGTGTGTAAGAGAGTGAGAGACAGAAAGTGCGTGTGTGCGCTGGCTAACTGGTCCCATGATGGGGAGTTCTGGTGTGTATTAAGAGGATCAGAATCTGGGGCTGGACTTACACAACAGTAGCATTATATAAACAACACAAGCACTACAAACGGCTGAAACAATAGCGCCCTGTGTGGCACGATCCGCCCCTCCAGTGGTTTTAGCGAGTCCCAGCCCCTCAGGTTAAGTAAGGTGATTGTTTTACCCCCCCGGGTTGAATTGGTGGAGGCCAAATCCAAATCTACTGACCCGTGTGACGGCGCTCGTTTGTTGGCTGATTTATTTGGTGTCAGGGGAAAAGGGCGGCTCCGACAACCAACAAGACTCGAGGAGAAGAAGCAAAAGGTAAACAAGAGTAAACACGAACAGGTGCAAAAACACCCCAGGCAACGGAAATGTGTTGGTTTTTGCAGTAGGAAACAACAGTAAATGGTGTAAACAGTTGCCGATTCGCCGAGACTCTTTATTTAATAACCACCAACTGACGATGTGAACCGCAGTTCGACCATCACAGGCGGCTTCAGAGGCCCATTGTATTTTGCTTGTTGTTTTTTCTGCAAAGAGTCGCACAACAAACAACCACCATTGTGCCAATCACACGGCAACAGTGTGACCTTGGTTTGTAATTGGTTGAGACGACCTGCTGAAGATCTGTACCCGATGCATAGATAGAGAAGACAAAGGGCGAGGTGTTTCAGAAGCTCTTCACACACACACACACACACACACACACACACACACACACACACACACACACACACACACACACATACTCATCTCCAGGTTTACAGACATGGTTCCAAGGAAAGAGCAAACATCCAGTGATGTTGATGTTGGAGGAGAACAGCCAGATGGTTCTAGGTCACTGACAGGCCAAAAGAACTCCAAGGACCACTGGTTCCAGCCCAGGTCGGCAGAAGACCATCTCTGAAGATGCAACACGTCCAACCTGGAAGCAGATGTTCTCCAGCAAAAGAAGACTCATAAGGCAATGCTCCTGTCTGCTCAGAACGGAAGACTGAGGCTCCAGTTCACACAGATTCACCAAACTGGAGAATAGAAGGTTGGAAAAACTTTTCCTGTGTCTGATCATCCTTGATTTCTTTAGATGGAGAGTCAGAAATTGATGTGGGGGTCCATAAGAACATGGATTCCTCCTCCTGAGTCTGCTGGTGGTGTGATGGTGGTGGAGCTGCTCAGAACCATCTGAGTGTTAAAGACCATGTCATAACCTTCATGATGGACACCTCCAGGTGGATAACATGGTCTTCTCAAACTGGTTCCTTTCAGTGAGTTCATTGGACTCACTGTTCTCCACAGTCAGCAGTCCAGTTGAACCTTTGGGATGTGCTGGAACTGGAGACGGGAATTGTGGAAGTGCAGCTGAGAGACCTGTGTTCATGTTGCATCAATAGGAAGAGAAAAATAATCAATAGGCAGTTCTGGAGGAACCAGGTGGTTTCGTCTGCTGCTAACAAGGTCAACCAGTGATTGGTGAGTGTTATTATAAGAAACTCAGGCCGACATTGAAAATGTACATTTTGGGGAAATCTACAAACACAGCCTGCAGTTGTTGGTTTGTTGGTTTGTTGATTTAAACGCACAACAGTATGTTTTTTTGAACAAAACTGGGCTGGCAGAACAACAGTGGCAGGAACCGAGTCCTCAGACTGGGACATTGAAGTGAAGTTGGGACGATCGGAGGAGAAGCTGGCCTTCACTCTTCAGGGGAGAAAGTCGCTCCAAGATGCGACTCATCCAGTTTTACTCTTTATTTTCCAGGAAATAGCAAGAAAGGACATCCTTCTGGTTTTTTTACTACGATCTCCATCGGAGAAAAATCTGTGGCGCCTGCAGATGCCTGTCGACTTGGGCGCCGCATTCAGAAATTTCATGGAAGCCACGTCCAAGGTCGTGACCCCTGGCCAATCATGGAGAAGGACTCGAGAAAAAAATAAAATTAGATTAAATCAATAAAACAAAACACTTTATGTAATGTCCAGCTTTTTTCAATTGTTCTGAGCCAATAGAGCATCATCCTCCTTTAAATTCATTGCCCCCTAGAGGACAGAAGATGTCGAAGGTTTCGATTGGACGTGCCCTCTGTGACTCTCACACCTTGTGCGTCTGCAGACACACAACTTGTGGCAGGAAACATGCTCGACTCCTTCCTTTTGTTCCAACGGCTCCTGTGTTCATCCAGGTGCACTGAGTCGTGTTTATAGGTGTGATTCACCTCCACATCCTGTCCTTGAATAGATCCGGGAATCAATGCGGGCCAGGGACTGTTTTCCCCGACGAGTATCCAAAATAAAGGAAAACCCTGGAGAAAAACAGCACAACCTCCGTTTCAGAGGGGAAACAATGGAAACTTCCCCTCCGGCTTCCAGCGAGGGATTTCCTCCGAGGTGGCAGGCACCACTACGCCGACCACAGTCTGTTCTTGACACGGCAGCTCTCAGCGCGTAGAGGGGCGAAAGAACGCGGTCATCTGAGGACACGCCGGTCTCTGCCACTGACAACTGCGGGTTGTGGGAAAACTTATTGAATCCAATGCTCCGAAAGACACACAAGGAATTCTGAGTGATGAGGAGCAGAGGCAGAGAAATCAAGAAGATACCGTGTAAAAACAAAGTTTGGCATGATAGGAAATTTAACTTAATTTTTAAAAACAAACAGAGAAGTTTTTGTTATTTTTTGATTATTGTTATTTGTTTTCAATCAAATCCCAGTTGGTGCTAGACTGCAAATGACATTATTTATAGAAATGAAATGCCAAGTCTTCTTTAATTTGAGTTATGTTCAGATCTTCCAAAAAAAGAAAAAAAAACATGTGTACAGTGTGATTTTAACAGCAAACATGTTGACATTTTGCATTCTACCACTCTCATGCTAAACTATGATAGAACGGTCATTTTGGTGAGTTTCTGGCTGATTAAAGCGTTTATCCGAAATTTTTATCTCAGAAGAAAATGACAAACTTCAGTGTTTCTTTTTTTTTTCTTCCTTCAATTTTCAGACATGTTTAGATTTTGCGTGCTATCACTCAATGTCATGCTATGCCACTTTATCCCAAAGGGAAGCTCTACGAATATGTATCATAGACACTCATTTACACTTTTGTGAGTTCAAAGGGTTAGGGTTAGTGTTGAGGTTGTGGCTAGGTTTGTGCTTAGGTTATGGCTAAGCCCAAGGTTTATGCTTAGGTTATGGTTAAACCCAAGGTTGATGTTAGCGTTCGGGTTACACACTGTCGTCCCGAGTGAGTCTGAGACGTTACGTCTCATGCTAAGCTGTCATAGGACTTGATTTTGGTGAGTTTCGGGTTGATTAAAGTATGTTGCTGAGTCCGCAAATGTGGAGTCAGCATGACTCATTTTTATATATATACTTTTTAAATCAATTGCTCAGCATCTCGCTGAAAGAGTTGAAGATGTCGAAAGTTGTTCCAACTCTTACTGAATCTCCGGCCGAGCGACGGCAGGATCTAAACCCCGCGACTGCAGCAGATTTATCTGTGACTTTTACTTCGGCTAAATGAGAGGTGAGTTGCATTTTCAGGTATTTTCCGATACTGGCCAGTCGATTTTTATCGTCTACAACCCGGTATTTCACGCACTTGTCGGCACGGCGCACTGAAGACACAAATCACAGAGCAGCAATCGTCTGCCTGCCGTCAGTGTGAACGTAACCACTTCACCTCTTCCTGACAACTCCACAGTAAGAGAAGCAGCTATGGGCAGACTGGGACTGACCTTGGCTAGCGGCTAAAAGAAATGTTCGGTGGAAATATCTCGCCATGCAAAAAGGTCTGCAGACTTGGGTTCTTGAACCCCGACCCACATTCTGAGTGGAATGGTGTTGCTACCAACATTCCCTGGAAGAACAGAAAGAAATACTTTTTTTTTTTTTTTTTAAAAACAAAACAAAACCTCTACTGTTGAACTCAGACTGTGTCCCGACCCACTTTGATCCAAAATCCGCTGGAGTTCCTCCTCCACCGTAGATCCAGGTCACAATCTGGACTCTGGTCACCGCTGAGCCGCTAATCTAGCTAATAGTCACCCGAGCAGCTACCGGAGAGAGGGCCAATCGGAGTGCAGCGACCGACCACGTCAAAGCGAGCAGGAACTATAGCGCCCCCCCACCCCCCACCTGGTTCTGTTTGGCTGTGTGCCCTTCGGTACACAGTCGGTGAAAGAATCCAGCGCCAGTCTGCGGCGTCGTCGGCGAGGATTAGTGAGCGGAGGGATTATCTTCCGAGATGACATCGCACTGATACACCAGAATTAACATTAATCTAGAGTTAAAGCCTGCACATCTCTGCAGCCACAACTCTGCAAACACACACTGCGTGTGTGTGTGTGTGTGTGTGTGTGCCACTTGACTTTACACATAATTTTAATCTTTGTGCAGTTCAACAATGAGAACAAGCCTGTTTATGTTCAATAACTATTATCAATAATTATCAGAATCAATGCCATGAATCAGACAGAAAGGAAAACTTCAGGCTCTCATTTCAGCCTGGAAGTCATTTTTCCATTCTTAGAGGTTAAAATATTTTCCCTCACAGCTGTAAGAAAACAAAACCACCTGTAACCGTCTGAGCCTGCTAATGTTTGTGTGTTTGTTTGTGTATTTAATCCATTTCCCCACAGCAGCACCTGTTTAGCACCTCATTGATATTACTGCAGTGCCAGTGTTATTATTGCAACAATTCATTCACCTGTGCATTCTGAGAATTTCTGCAATTTCTGCACAGAATCAGAAAACAGTTCTGAGAAAATATCTGCACTGTTCCGTGTTTGTTTTAGGTAGCATACTTTTTTCCTTTTCTTTTTTACATATTGCTTCAAAAACCCGGGCAGCATCCAAGATCAGCCTGTGTTGTGTGCACACACACACACACACACACACACACACACATATGTATATATATATATATATATATGTATATATATATATATATATATATATATATATATATATATATACACACACACACACACACACACACACACACACACCATTATTACTGACGACCTTGTCGTTGTTTTGTTTTCTCTCTTCCTCCCACTTCCATCTTCCGTGTTTGCGTCTGCGTTTGCATGTGTGTGTGTGTGTGTGTGTGTGTGTGTGTGTGTGTGTTCTCTGCCTCTCTCCACTGACCTGCTGCTCAGTCTCAAACTGTCATGCATTTGCGTGTCCCAATGTTTGATTAAAGAAACATTAGAAATATTCATCATTTGCCTTGTTTTTTCGCACCTCAATACGAGCGTGCAAGTTTTCCCCACACAGCGAGGTGCACGGGAGGATCCCGTTGCTGGAATGAGGTGGAGTTGCCGGCAGGAATAATAATAATAAAAAAAAACAACATAATAATTTCCCCCTCCTAAAATATTTTTCGGTGACGCTTACTGATGTTTCCATATTTCACAGCATTTTTGACCTTGGGCCGCCTAAATCAAACTCCAGTGAGGTTCTGCAAGTTAATCACTGCTGATGCGCGACATCTTTTGGAACTGGAGTGTTTAAACCCACATCGTTACACAAACATGAAACAAACCATTAGTGTGAAATAGAATCGGACAGAATCTAAAAAAAAAAAAGCTCCAATCTGTAAGACAGATTCTGAAGTTCAGGACCGTTAAAGGCCCAGTGTGAATCATACAGTGGCATCTAGTGTTTGGAGAGCGTTCTGCAACCAATTTGCAGCTGCGATGTCAAAATCCAATCAGCAGACAGTAGCAGTGCCCCCTGCTGGGCTTTTGAGGTGCAGCATCACAGAGCAGAATCCTCGTGATAATATTGACGCTCAGTTACAACAGGCTGATGTCCAAGGCTAAGTGCTTTGACCGAGGACCCAAAATCAATAAAATCAGTTGCGATGGATTGATTTCCTAAAATGAGATTTTCCACATGTTGTGACTGATGTTCTGCAATGCGTCAATTCACACATGAAGCCGCCAGCTGTTACTCTTTGTTTCTTTTACTTTTTTTCTTCCTTTCTTCCTTCCTTCCTTCCTAGAACAGTGTTCAGTTCCGGCAGTAACAAGACAACATTATATTTTACTGCAACAGGCAATTATCTGCGAAAAACACCCAAGGAACCCCGACTACGAAGAACACGGCTCGTAATAATAACAACACAACTGCTCCGTTTGATGGAGTTAACGTCCGGCTGCGTGTGTGCGGCCGCCCAGCAGAGTCCCAGTGCAAAAAAAAGATGAGAGATAAAAAGATTTGAAAATGGGGTGATGCCACGACTGGACGACAGCCAGCAGGCTGCGAGCTGCGCGAGAGAGAGAGAAAAAAAAAGAAGATATTAGGTGTTGACAGACGACAGAAAAAAAATTATCACAGGGTTTGAAAAAAAAAAATAGGGGAGGAGGTGAAGCATTTGATAGGAGGAGAAGGTTTCAGATGTGGAAGTGAAGATTGGATGGAGGTGTGAAAATCCAATTCTGCTGGATTTAAAAAGGCGGGGGGAGAAAAAAAATGACAATGAGTGAGCGAGCGCTCGTTTAGTCAATAGCAGATAAGCCTCTCTGCTCTGGTCTGACCCTGGCAGTGAAGCATTGTGGGTCACCAAAGGTTGTGCAGGCTTTGCAGGATGGCGAGCGCAGCAGCAGCAGCAGCAGCAGCAGCAGCAGCAGCAGCAGCAGCAGCAGCAGCAACTCAACATACGGAGACTTTTCTTTAAAGACAGCGCAGGATTACGATGAATCTAATTAAGAATTGGCCACCTGCTTCTTCTACCCACACACACACACACACACACACACACACACACACACATACACACACGAGCAGCCTACTTCTTCCAGCTCGTGTAAGTGTTTACGATATGCCACTGTCAGCTGTGATCTACAGATAAACCCATTGTAATTAACATTATTCCTTTTTTCAATATTTACCTTCAGGAAAATTGTCCGAAAATGTCCGAAAGGTTTGAGTCAAGGCCGTCAGATCAGAGAAGGCAGCTTTAACAGTGAAGAATTTTCTTCACTTTTCTTTTCTCCATATCTTCTTATGTGCACGTTCATCATTTCTCAGGCTTCTAGTGCAACAAAGTTTTGCTTGAAAAATTTTGAGGGCCGGAGCTTCTCGAGACAGATTTGCATAAACTCAGCAAAGGAAAAAACAGCCGGCAGAATTAGTTTTTTTCCCCCTCAGATGGGGGCGGAGCCTGATCTCCAGGTCTTCATCTTGGCAGGAAGGTTGGGATGTGACATGTGGCACGCAAAGTCTTTTGTCGCAAAGCCGGTCGCTACGTTCCTGTGGGCTAATCACTTAGCAAAGCTAACTAAAAAAAAAAAATGTCCGGGTGATTGGAGGTCCGGCCAGCAGGGGGCTCAGTGAGGCGGTCGCTACATCTGCGTGCAGATCAGCTGCAAGCTTCTGTAAACATGAAACCTGGCTGACAGGACGGCGATCTGATGGTTTTATGTAATCTTTTAATCACACACACACACTCACACACGCACGCGCCTGCTCCTGGATTTAGGTGCTGCCACTCAGCAGCAGCAGAGGTTCGATTCTGCTGCTCAACCAAGATGAGAGAAGAATGATGGATGGAGACCAGGAGGGGGAAAGAGATAGGGAAGGAAGGAAGGAAGGAAGGAAGGAAGGAAGGAAAGAAGGAAGGAAGGAGAAAGTACACAGAGTGGCCAAGCCTCAAAAATTAAAAATCAGGGAAAGAGAATAATTAAAAAAGAACATTTTAGCTCCAGTGTCCGGGAATCTTCCAGGAATCTTTGTCTTTAACTGGGAAATGCAGTCACATCCAACTGAAAGGCAGCAAATTCCTCTATTTCAATTCAATTCAATGCAATACAACTTCATTTGTTCCGACGGCACATCAGTTTGACAGCAGCAAACACACAGACAGTGGATGACACTCCAACAATTTAACACTAAACACTTGAACGCTGTCAGAGCGCAAACACTCCGGCGTCCTCCTGCGTGCAGGTGCAGGAAGAGAAACCCAAACTATCTGCAGCATAACAAATTCAATGTAAGAAATAAGGAGTGAAGTTTTCATTCTTACATGGAAGGATCTAAACCTGAATCCGTAGTCGAACCCGCAACACAAGAACTCTCACATCAGAAACCTCTGTGCCATCAGCGTCCAAATTTTTTTAAAATTCAAATTCAAAATTCAGTTCCAAGGACAGGGCAGGATTAAGATGAATCAAAATCTGATTTGGCCACCTGCTTCTTCTGCTCACACACACACACACACACACACACACACACACACACACACACACACACACACACACACACACACACACACACACCACAGTATTATTTTGGGACTATAACAAAAAGGTCACACCTGTCTTTGCAATGACAAAGAGCCGATAAAATGCTTCTAACAGTTCCTGTCCAACAGTCTGACCGCACATTTGACTCCTCAGGCGGAATTGTCAAATTTTTTCCCATCGCTTTTTTTTTTAATTGAAAATCTTTCCCCAGAAATTTGCATCCCGTAAAACATCCATAAAAGCCAATGGCTGAATCAAGTCACTGGCAGCGAGGAATCATTTGAGCCTGTTGCCTGATTTAACCTGCCATTCGGTGTGATTGCTCATAAATTAATTACAAACTCAGATTGAATTAGACGTGACCCGCGCTGCTCCACCAGTCCCCTGGGGGCCTCTGCTCCGCCCACCTGGCTCGCTCCGCCTGACATTAAAACACTTACACTATTCTTTTCTTTCCTTCAGGTCAGCTGAACACACCCATCGATTGCATCATTGCATCACCGCCTTTATTCAGAATGGCAGCCGGCCGCCACGCGGAACAGTAAAGCTGGACCCAATCTGGGGGGATGAAGTTGGGTGAGACGCGAGCTCTTGGAGGAGGAGGGCGGCGGCGCCAGTAGTGGATTCAAGAACAGTCGACAGTCAGAGAGCTGCAGGTGGAGGAGGAGGAGGAGGAGGAGGTGGGGAATCAGGTGATGTTGAAAGAAGGAGCCAACGAGGTCAGCCTGGAATCACTCAATTACGGCGACAGGTCAAAGGTTAACGTGTTCCCAGGAGGAGAGCAGCACAGCGCCACCGCTGGCCAAAGTACTTGAAGGAAGTGCTGCAGCGATTACCTTCACTCTCTCTCTCTCTCTCTCTCTCTCTCTCTCACCTGGGCTAAAGCTCCTCCAGCCACAGCACAGCTTTGATCAGATCTCAGACAGAAGGAGATAAAACAAAGCAGCAGGCAGGCAAACAGACGGACAGACAGACAGACAGGCAGGCAGGCAGGCAGGCAGGCAGACAGGAAGTTACACCTGGAAAACCTGCAGTAAAATCACAATCCCATGAAAGGGCCGTTTGACTTTTATTTTGAATAACACCAAGTTAATGGGATTGTCAACATGCGTGTGTGTGTGTGTGTGTGTGTGTGTGTATTTGCGTGCGTGTGCGAGACATTTCAGCAGCGGAACATGACAAAGGGGGGGGAATTATTTCTAAGTGGACAGGCTGCAGCTCTTCACACTCGTCACTCTGTCGCTCACTCCTCACTCTGAGAACACTCTCTTAAAGGGACATGTACAACCGTTACTCTACAGACACAGGGTCTCCCCTGATGTTTTCTCAACTACAGAATCCTCCAAGTGTTCCGCTGAAGGTTCAGTCTGGTGCTCACACAGGGGGAAAGCCCTCATCAAACAATTTGGTTCAGGAATTTTATTTTATTTTATTATTATTTTTATTTTTATTTTTTTAATCAAAATCGAAAATTTCCACCATCTGCGGCCACACACCGTGGAGTTCCTGCTGGCGACGTGGCCGGAGGTCGTCTTGCACCTACTCGTAAAAAAGCAGCGACTCGGCCGTTTGATCTGACCCAAAATGATGCTGCTGTCCGCGGTTTGACCCGCTGATGTGGATCTCACCGGTATGGCCGAGCACTAGCGAGATTGCAGCTTGTGCCTGTGAGGCTATAGGAGCCTTTGGTGGATGCGATTCCTGACAACACAACATTAATGTCACGGTTTCGGGCAGACTGGACTGATGGAAGTGGAACCTGGGGGGTGTTTCAGATAGACCGACATTCACTCGATACTCTACAGCAGCGAAACCAGGACTTATGAACACACTGGAGCAATTTAAGACGTAACATCACTTCCAAAAGCTGCTGTATGTAGACACACTGATGCCAATTTGAAGTTTGATGTATTTTTGTTAGGGCTGTTAGCATTATTGTGTTCATCGCGATGAGATTAAATACAAGGCATAACACACTGTTTTCTAATCGCATTATAATCGGAAGCCTTTTTTGTCCCTTCCATTTACCCGTAGTCCTCAAAACTGCATATGTAATAAGTGGGCCTAGATTCACTGTTTCGAAAGAAATAATAATTCAAAAGATCAAAAAGGAAATCCTCTTTGTGTTCCTTTGGTTCCCAATTAAGACACTCTGGCAGAAATGGCTTCACATTGATATGGACATTAAAACTGTCTTGAAATCCGAAATAAAGAAGAATACAATTATAAACATGCTAATCAAAATCTGATCAATCACGGTTAACCATGAAAAGTCAGAGATTAATCTTGGTTTTAAAATCATTTGACAGCGCTAGTTTATTCAGTGTAACTACAGTAACGTATCTTGAATCTGACGTGTCTTCTTGGATGGAACCACACAAGCAGCATGTCGGGTCTCTTTGTCACTGTTGTTTGTTTTGTGTTTGTCTAGCAGTTTTAGTCCAAGGCCACTATGGGCTTCAAAGTTAACTTCTTTTTTTTTATCCAATCTTCTGCTACTGAAACTGAAATTCCAACACGATTCTGTGGATCAGAAAATCTCGCCAGAGCCTCCTTGAATATAAAACATTAGAACAGTTTGCCAAGTGCTGTATGACACTATAGCTGCAGTTCCATGACCCCTAGAAACGCGCAAAACCTAAATATCGCAATAAAAAACTGGTGGTGGAAACTGCTAAACTTGGAAAAAACTCTCAAATGTAAAGGTTTTCACGCTCTCATGAGGTGTTTTTTCATATGTAGCCATATAGAGATATATCGCAAAAGTGTCATGGAAACACATTTTTGCATTTATGCGTCACGTACGGGGTCACGTGACCAGCTCACTGACCATGAAAATGGCGCGTTATGTTTGGATGTAGGAAGGAACCGGAATATTTTTTACAAGTAATCAAAGAGAAAAAGAAATATATAAAAAACACTCTTGACAGCAAACAAACATAAACAAACAAGTAATTCTCGCAAATCTCGCAGGACGAGCAGCTGCAGACACACTAGCAAAACTGAGCTAACACCCCCAACAATACACATCTACATGGCCTTCACTCATTTTCAGAGTGAAACACGACAGAAAGAGACGAGACGGTTTCATTGTGAGGTCGACCGACTTCAGGCTAAATTCCACGCATTCGTTGAAAACTGCCGCACAGACTCGCCAGTTGCCGCAGACCCACAAAGATGTGCTTCAGCTAATAGAAAAAAAAGTGCCAAAACTTCAACGGCCTCTTGTTGTGCTATTTTTGCGAAGAAGGTTTTGCAGGGTGAAAGTGGTGAGACCAATCAGAAACGCATGATAACAATCAGCTCATTTATTTTCGCCAGCAACGAAGCCAATCATCAAATATAATGAACAAGCAAATAAAACAGGAGGGGGCGCCGTCCCGACTCCACTTCAAATCACCCAAACTGTGGCTTGTGACTTGTCGTGGATGTCAAGCAGGTTTATCCTTATTTTCCCTTCATTTTCATCCCAGACTCCAGTGGAACAGTCTTGCAGTATTGATCCTCTCTAGATGCAAAGAAAGTAGCATAATTAGCCCTCTGTTTACAGCCTTATTCATGCTCAAACTTTGTTGGACCTTCCACGTGTTTGGATGAAGGAGATTAAAAAAACGACTCTCAGAAGCCAAAGCCAAGCCCTGGCGGGGGGTTTGGTCACTCAGGGCTCATTTGTGAAAAGCGAAAATCGTGAAGCTTGCTATTATGAATATGGGAATTTTGTATGGATTTTTTTTCGTAACAATTTTGCTCAGCAGGTGCGTGAATTCAACTGGGCAATTGAATGCCCACGACATGCTATTAAAAGCCAGGTGGTCTCTGCGATGCTGGATGATGGGTTTTAAATGTGTCGCCAAGGGAACAGTGAGCTTCACCTCTCACATGAACAAGTAGTGATATTGATGTATTGTCATCATCGTCTGTGTCCTGACCAACGTGAGGGAGGAGTCGGTCAGCTTCACGCACACAAAGTCACCTCCAGCACCAGTGGGAACCACCGCAGTACCAGGAGAAGAAGACTTGGGGGGTGCGCATCAGCGTGCACGGGGTAGTTTTTTACGGAAGACAAACCTCAAACCACAATGAAACACGAAGAAAAACGTGCACAGCAACAAATTCGAGCTTTGCACAAATTTGTTGTTGTTTTGAGTAAGGGCTGTGTAGAAGCAGAGGTTGCAAGGGGGGCTATGACATCATTGTTTAAAAAATATACAAACCAATCGGCATCTGGACAAAACATTTTCAAACTGTCCTACTCTGGAACAGAGTGACTGCTGTCACCAGTGAAACCTGCCTTGGTGTAAAAGGACTCACTCCCTGTTACCACTGCTGCCGAAAGCCCAAAACAGCTCTGACTGCCACTGGACTGGAAAACTTTATGACTTTGCTTTTTTTTTCCACCGCTGTTTCATTCATGCAGTTCCTCACAACCAAACTGACTGAAATATTTATACAGTTTACTATCAGCGACTGCTGCACAACACAACTAGAGGTGAAGTCGCCCTCCGAAATCTTCCACTTTGCAAACCTGCCTCGCTCCGTCTCGGAATCCGTGACAGGACTGTTCAAGACGGTGACCACGAGGCATGCTGCAGCATTAGAGAGAGGGAGAGCGAGGGAGACAGAGAGAGAGAGAGAGAGAGAGAGAGAGAGAGAGAGGTGGCGAGCAGGAAATTAAAATACACATCAATGAGTGACAGCGTGAATGAATTAATGATCCGCGATAAATGTGGGAGAAGAGCATGAATGGCCCAGTGTGAGCACGTGCAGCCAGCCGGCTTAAAGTCAGTGTTGCTATGGAAACGCCACCATCAGGCTGGTTGACGGCGCTGCTAAGATGTGGTTGCAGCCCACACGACACTAAATTTAAAAAATAAATAACAATACAATTAATAACAAAAACGTTTTTTTTCCTCAAACCAGAAAAGTGATTTTTGGGGAAAAGTTCATCCTGGCAGAGTTGCAGAGCTGTGACGGCGCTCCAGAGTTGAGCTGAGCTGGGCCAGAGTTTGGAGGCCGGCGGGGGGCCAGGAGGTAAAAGCATCAATTTTAAGAATTAATATAAAGGAAGAAAAGGTTGTTTTACAGAAAAGTCATGCTTCAGGGCGCAGCAACGTTGACGCAGGGGATAAAAATAACCCAGAGTTTCTATTTCCTTCCTGCCGTGGTCTTCTCCCGCCCCGCCGCCTCCTCAGCACCGCGGCTATTTTTAGCGCGGGATGACTCTTCCGCAGGGAGTGCGAGCGTCTGTCTGCCACCGCCTCGCACGTGAGGCGCCTCGCACGTGCGGCTGTTGACGGGCACACACACGGGGGGAGCTGGAAGCTGGAAGCGGAAGAGGAGGAGGAGGAGGAGGAGGAGGAGGATGAAGGGGCGGAGTCATACCGCAGTTCCAGACACACACACAGACTTCTGATCCTCTCGACTGACACCTGCTTAGCAGCAGTACGATTAACACTCAAGTTGTGGCGTCACCTTTAGGAAAATGGCATCATAACTCTGACTGTGCGGGCAGAAAGGACACATTGATTGGCGCGATGTCATCACTCATTCATCAGGACTTGTTGTCTTCATGAACAGGCATCGTCAATGACTCACCAGGGAATCTGATCTGCCGCTTCAGACCGCAGAGCGAACTGGCTGACACCTGATTCAACAGGAGTGAACAGTGTTTGCAAACAGACTCAGACGAGAGCGCGAGCCAACATGATGAAGGTTCTTCCAAGCAGAGTTCCCCACTGGGTTCACACCATGGATGTATTATATGAACTGGATACCGGATTGGCAACATGGTGGCTTGCCGATTTTTCCCAATGGCCACTCGAGGTACTGCAGCAAAGAATTCCCATGGGCCCAAAAAACATTTTTCTCATAGACTGCAATACAAAAATAAAGGCCTTTAAAACAGCTGACAGGACGACTGTGACCTGAAACGTGAATCAGAGCAAATCTTTCTATTGCAGATTTTTCACTTATGGTCTTTCAGTGGTTTATTCCCAGCGTGACGTCATAACATCTTAGGTGCTGCTGTGTCTCAGCTCGTTCTGATTGGCTGCGTCCTCACGTGTCTGTAAGTGACCTTCTCCAGAATCTTTCTGATTGGCCAAATAGATCATGTGAGTTACAGAGGCATGATGGGAAGTGCACCACCGCGCATGCTCTATGGGCAGCGGAAGCCAAAAACTTTTGGGCCGTATGCACTGGGTGAGCAACTCCACTGAAATGAATGAGCGGCCATCTTGGACTCTGGGGGTGTGGTTCAGACCGTCTGCAAACATCTCCCTCTTCATCTTTGACCTCCATATCCACCCATCAACACTCATCTGCACTCACGGGTTTCTAACCCGCAACCACCTGGCTGTGAGGTGGCGGCCCTGATATCTCCCCTTGCACCTGCTGAGTCTTCACACATCTGCAGGTGGAGACTCCAACCAGCTGCCAACTGGGAGGAGAAATGAGAAGTTCGAAACATTCTGCGACGGATGCCAGGCCCCAGAGCAGCGCCCCCTGCTGTTACACAGACAGCCAGAAATTACTGGTGGATGCAGTCGGGGGAGAAATCCCGATTGGAGATAACAATTTACCAGAGATTCTTAATTTCCTTCAGAAGTTCAGCAGAACAGAGTCACACCTGACGCCAGAGGAACCGGAAGCCCTCATTTAGCAACAGCATCTTCAGTGACGCACAACATGGGGCAGACCAGAGCAGACCTGCCCAGAGATCTCTCTCTCACACACACACACACACACACACACGACCGGATCTCTGATTCATACTCAGTTCAGCTCTGCACGTGATGATCACTGCTGACGTTATCCCATTTCACGCACTTCTTTTTTTCCTCCTCTGCTGTGTTTCATCTTATGTTCTAAATCTGAACTGAGCCACAACCAAAGGAAGGAAAAAAAAGAACGACAAGAACAAATGAGATTGGGACACTTGCACCATGTTGTGTAAATCCAGCTTCAGATTGTGGTTATTTATAAGCACGTTTATCTCTTCAGACGGAAATCAGAGAAAACAGAGGCCAAAACCAGGTGACCTCTCAGGTGTCCTCTGATAACATTCTGCCTTTGATGTGTCCCGCCCACATGACCGACCCACCCAATCACAGACAGGGTTCAGCTGTCAATCACAACATTTCACACTGTGTTAAATCCTCGTGTTTCTGAATCGATGCAACAGGAACAAGAGGTGGACAAAAGTCCTCGGCTACAGTAGTAGGTACTTCAAGGTACACCATGGTCAAATGTTACTCCGCTTAAAGTAAAAGTCGCAAAGTTCAAGTGTACATGACTTGAGTAAAAGTACATGGTTTGGTACTGTCGACAGCCCGTAAAGCAGTAAAGAGAATTAGACGTCACTTCTGATGTGTTCCCTTTTCCTGCGGCAGATTTCGCACCTCGGGAACAACGTCACACTTGAGTTGAAAACGTTCCAGATGTCGTATGCTGTTGTTGCTGTTAGCATTTGCTAGCAACGTTGGCCCGGAACAGCACATACCGGAAGTCTGTTCAAAAGTATGTGTGTGAAAACACTGAAACAACACTGTCAGCACGACTTTCTGACCACACTCAAAAAACAGAGCAGGTGACTTCTTGTTTTCTGCCACCGCATTCGGCAAAGACCCGCCCCTACCTGCTTCTGATTCGCCGATACTCTTTACCGCTATCATGTGAGCACATGCACACACACGCACACACACACACACACACACACACACACACACACACACACACACACACACACACACACACACACACACACACTAACGTTGACCAGGTTCCTCGATCTTTCTGAGCTGGAATTCTGTCTCCAGTTTTTCCAGCCTTCCTATCTCTTGATGCTGCTCAGTCTCACTCGCAAAGCCTTTAAGTTCTAGATTTTGCTGCCGTTATTTCTGGCTCACCATCACATCGAGACAATTTCCAGTTTTCCAGCCCTGAAGTCACCCATCTTGCTCTCTCTCTCTTTCTCTGCATCCTAAAGATGGCAGTCAAACGCTTCTGTTCTCTTCTCGGTAATTGTGCTGAAACAACTCATCTAAAACATCATTATTATCTCTCCCCGCAACCCCCCCCTTCCCCACGTCGCGCAAATCCTGTCAGTGTCATTTAAGTGCTGCCGGTAATGACACAGCAGGATTTCTACTTGATGATTTGAATTTTCACACTGCAACTTTGTCACTTATTATTTTATTTTGTGCGCATCTCTGTAGAAAACCTGATGTTCCTGCATCCGCAGCACATTTAACCCCCTGTTCACAGGCTGCTGTGAAAACAAAAAACAAAAAAACAAAACAAAACAAAACCTGAGGCTCCGCTGGATCTTGCGTCTTGATGTTTGGATGTGGACAAAAGATCAAAGGAGATTTTACGACTTCATGTCACATAGGGGCTGGATTTTCAAAAGTGTCTGAAATGCAGAAGAAGAGTGGACTTTTTCATTTCTGAGGAACTTATAAATGATCAGATGATCTTGTTAAAGACTATTTAATTTCATCAGAGCTCAACACGACACAAACATCTGCACTGCTGCAGAGGTAATGTGGTTTGAAGAAGTGCGTGCTTGTATGTGTGTGTGTCCTTCACTCGGTGATGCTCTCTGCGTCTGAATCACTTTCTTTTTCTTTTCTTTTTTTGCTGGTGACATTTTACAGACGGAGGTTCCACATCTCTTAGCAACGCCTCGATACTCACTCAGTGCCTCGTGTGCTGACCGAGGCAAATCACCTGCGAGTTTTCCGAGCGTCACATTTTTCCTCCTTCGCCTCCCTCGTGTTCCGAATTCTTCGACGACGATGATGATGATGATGATGATGATGACGACGATGATGATGATCGGATCCAGACTTCTGTCTTCCAGTCACAGGCCTCCTCCTGGTGCTGGCGGCTCAGCGGGCTGCAGGTGGATGTGCGGGAGAGTCGCACTAAGGGCCACATGTCCGTGTGACTGATGACACCTAGCGGCAGAAAGGTTAACTGTTGGTCTTTCCGGCTGATTTTCCAAAGACCTCCAACAGCCGCTGACGTGGAAAATGTTGCCAACAACCTCAACTATTATGTTTCTACAGTTCATGAAATCCTCAGGGTGAAGTGATGAGTTGCTGCTTCTTTCTTACTCAGCCAAACCTAAAGCTGCTCAGCTGAGAGCTGAGCTTTGGACCAAAGGTCCCATATGAAGCTGAATCCTGTTAGCTGCGTTTCCATTACCCCTTGAATTTCGCCAAACCTAAATATCACAATAAATGAAAAATGAAATAAAATAAATAACTGGTAACGGAAACATCTAACCTTGGGAAAACCTCTCAAAGATGGCTAAAAGGTTTTGACGCTCTCATGAGGTGTTTTTTTCTGACGGATCGATAAAGAGGCAAAAGTGTCATGGAAACAATTTTTGCATATTTACACATCAGCGGACGTGACGTACGGGGTCACGTGCCTAGTTTCCCTCAGGTGAAAATGGTGTGTTATGTTTGGACAGGAGGAGACGGAATATGTTTTTTTTTTTACGAGTAATCAAAGAGGAAAAATAGAACAACCATTCTAGACAGCAAACAACATCGAAATGCAGATTTATCACAAAATGTGGGGTCTTGTGGGACGAGATTTCATGAGAATTACGGCTTATGCGCTTCACATCATTCAATGGAAACACCTGCAAATCGCAACTATTGAAATATCCATTTTATTTAGCGAAAAACTGTAATGGAAACGCAGCCACTGACGGCCCGTGCCGTGAGCAAAAGTGTTTGAAAACAGCCATTTGTGACATCACATAGGGCACCAGCAGCTATTCCAGGTTAGTGACCACACCAAAGTAAGGTGTTGGTTCCTCCCTCTCGGACCACCTTTTTTTGTGCCCTTCCAACAACATTTGGAAGGGGACAAAAACAACAGCATGACTTTTAGCAGGAGGCTGTAAACACAAGGCTAAATGTGCAGTTTTCTGGAGGACAGTCAGTGGTGGGCAGCTGCTCTACCGGTATTCAAGACGGAAAACAACAGAACGGCAGTGTCTCTCTCGCTCACACACACACACACACACACACACACACACACACACACACACACACACACACACACACACAAAAACAACAGCTTGCAGACACTGGTCGGTGGTTACGCCCCCTGTGGGAGTGTATTGGTAATAACTTTATTGCAAAAATACAGGTTCCCTCTTATCCCCAGAGCAGCAACACCACCCCAGCACAGATAGACAGTCTTCACACAGCGGCGGCAGACGACCGGGCGGCCAGCCGAGGGGCCGACACGCACGGCGTTACATTCACTCCCTCCTTCCCTTCCCACCCCCATCTCCCCTCCACCCGCCCCCTCCCTCATCCACCCTCCCACAACCTCCCGCCGCTGCTCTCGGCTCCGACTCTGTCACTCTCAACGCAGTAGCGAATGCGGGACGACAACGAAAAAAAGTTCTCCAGCAGCATTTACAGAGACATGACATCTCCTCCGGACTCTCCCAGGGTGGGCGTGTGAGAGCGCCGCCTGCTGGTCGGGGCTGGCCGGCTGGCTGGGAGGTGGGCGTGTCTGCCTCCTGACTTGTCATCCACTCAGGACGGTTGAGGGAAGGTTTGATTTTGCATAGCGGGCTCATGCGCTACAATTGGCTACATTCTCCCACATCCAGAAGAAGAAGAACCCGAGAAAAGGAAACAAACAGAACCAAAGCGGAAAAAAACAACAGAAAAACCCAGCAAAGTTAAATACGCTCTGAGTTTAAGTGCCAACCTTTGGTTTAGTTACAACAATCTGTCAACATCAGGATGTATGTTACACTGGCCAGTTGCTTAGTTTGTTTTTTTTTCTCCTGTGGTATACATGTCAGAATAAAGCGTCTAGTGAGTATTTTCTCTGAAGCTGAGCAGACTCACACACACACACCAGTGTCTTCCTGCTCACGTCTGAGGTCTCAGAGCCGGGTTCAGCGGGAGGCAGACAAGAAAAAAAACAAAAAAACAATACTAGATAAAAAGGTATTCATAAGTTCACCTGAGGCATTTGGGAAAAACAAACGCTGTCGACTTCTCCCCAGCTGCCTCTCGGTCAAAAAGCCTTTTTTTTTTTCAAAGTGCACTTCTGCCGTGTTACCACACTCACTCACTCAGGTCGCCTCTTTTCTCCACCAAGGGTTTCCTCACCCACATCCTCCCATCCCGTCTGGGCTGCCCTCCCCCGTCGGCCTATTTCTGGTGCTGCCGCTTCCTCTTTGAGAGACAGAAATTAAAAAAGAAATGACAAAAAAATACTGTAGCGAACAAAAAGGGTACAAAGGGAGGAATTGAGGAAAGAAGCGGAAGAAGAAGAACAAAATGCTTCTCTTGTTTATTCTCCCGGTAGAAACGGGAGAGCTGTCATTAGGGTCGGCGAGCAGTTCGGGGTGGGGCTGGGGCTGGGGGGGGCGGAAACTCCAGCTAGACACTTTTGAAGTGCACTCCACTCCTATTTTGAAATGCAGACATGAGGAAGTACCACTTTTTTTTTTTTTTAAGTTTGTCAATATTTTCGTTAATCGGTATTATTATCAACATTCCATAAGGTCTTATTAATTTAACATACAGGTTTCATACATGAGTTTTTCTGTACATGACGTATTAAGCTATTAGAGAGTTCAGTCTCGGGCGAGTTTACTGTGCGCACTAACTGGAAGAGAAAGACAGAGAGAGTGAGAGAGAGAAAGAGAGAGAGAGAGAGAGAGAGAGAGAGAGAGTGAGAGAGAGAGAGAGAAGATAAACAACCAACAAATCCCAAAAATCTAGAAAGGGAAAAATAACGTGGCTGTCCATCCGGAAACAACAAAACCAAACCCAGTTAGGCTACATGTGCGTCCCACAGGAGATGCCGAGAAGAGAGAGAACGAGGCGTGGCTACTTGGTAAGAACCTCCCCCTGAGCCGATGGTGGGCGGAGTCTGACCAGAGCTCAGGTCCGAGCTTGGGCCGGTGAGCAAACAGCCGAGCCGCAAGCCAAAAACTGGTGAGTCCGTCGGCTTGGGGGGGGGGCAAACAAGAGTCCCAGGAAGGAGAGGGGTGAGGTGGGGGGGAGTTGAGGTTGTATTAAGGGGTTTGGGGGGTTGGGGGGGTGACTGCATAGAGAGAAAAACCAAGAGGTGAAGGTGAGGGACTGGACGGGGAAGGAGGGGGAGGAGCCGATGTGCACGTGTGCGTGCATGTGTTTTTTGCGTGTGCATGTTGGTTGAGGAGGGAGGGAGGAGTAGGTAAAGGAGCAGGAGGAGGATGAGGAGGTGGAGCAGGAGGAGGAGCAGGACCGAAGAACAATCCTCAGTGTGATTCCAGGGACGGCGAGGACGGCGAGGAGCCCCGGTGCCGCTGTCCAGCGTGGCCATGGCGGTCGGCGGGGGGGGAGCAGGGAGGTTGGGGGGGTCGGGGAAGGTGGTTGATTGGCAGCCGCTAGCGCAGCGCAGCAGGACCCTGGTCAGACGGAAGCTTGACCCCCGTCAGACACAGCCAGAAGGTCCCGGCCCGACCCGACAGCTCCTGCAGCAGAGCAGCAGACACGCAGCGGGATCAGCAGGTGACATCACGTGTCACATGACACACAAACAGGTTCTGATTCCATTAAGAGACATCTGAGAACTGGTTGGCTGAACCGCCTCCAGCACGCAGTTTCCAAGTTCCCCTGCAGTGCAGCTGTGGTTTCCCTCAACTTCGTCTTTTTTAGTGACTCCACATTGTGTTTTTCTGATTTTTTTCTCTCTGGACATTTGGTCGGCGGCTACATGCATCAGCTGGGGATCCTGCATGCACGTTGTCAAGTCAACATGCAGAGTGATGGAAGCCGCCAAAACATCCAGGCATCTCCTCGCTCCTGCTTGGATGTTTGACACATCTGAGTTTCCACATTCTGAAATCTGGCCGAGCTGCGAGCTAAATCCTGCAGCACTACTGCCGTTTTCTGCAGTCTGATATCTGTGACTGTGCGGCTGCACTGTGTGTTGGGAGGGAGCCGCATATATCAGTATCGGTTGATATCGGTATCGGTTGATATCGGTATCGGAAATTTGGAGTTGGACAATATCGGGATATCGGATATCGGTAAAAAAGTCAATATCGGACATCATTTGTAATAAGTCATCAAAAGGGAGTCCTTACATTAAAGCAGATACATTTGGTTTAAATCTTATTGACATAATGGGATAAAGAGAAAGGAAAGTCAAACTATTTTGGCTTTGTGAGTCTCGTTTGTCACAAAACAAGGACGGCTACACTGATTGGGAAAGACACTCTTGCAGCTCTTTAAAGGCTTGTTCAGTAATCGTCTTACCAGTCACAGGAGGCGGTGCAGTGTTAACGCTCCTAACATAAGGTGGTGTGAGATGAGCGCGGTGTTTACCTGTGAAGCGGTGGAGGGAGGAGGAGGAGGTGGTGATGAGGAGAAGGAGGTGGTGATGAGGAGGATGGAAGGAGGAGGTGATGGTGGCGGTGGTGGAAGAGCGACAGGGACTCAGGAGAGAGGGAGTAAGCAGGGAGAGGCACTGACATCAGCCTGCTTGACCTTAGAGACAGAGAGAGAGAGGGGGACAGCGAAGACAGGAAGGGGCGGAGCCCAGAGGTTCAGGATAGGGAGGGGGAGGAGGCGGGACAGGAACGGGAAGAAACGAGACAAACAGCAGGGTGAGAAGAGCACGGGGGGGGGGGGAGAAAAAAGCAATGTGCCAACGGCGGGATATCAGGCAGGTGCAGTCTGACAACCCGCCACAGGGAGGCGGCAGAGCACAGCGAGTCCCACTCACAAAGCTGCGGGTGGCAGTCAGGCGGCTGCGGCGAGAAGCCACCACCGTGCCGCTCAGGCTGCGTCCCATTCGCCTCACGTTGTCTCCGTCCTCGGGCTCCGCCGCACCCAGATGCACATCCCGCAACAGCATTGGTTGCTGGGGGAGAGAGAAAGAGAGAAAGAGGGAGAGAGAGAGAGAGAGAGAGAGAGAAACATGTCTGTCAGACTGACCCAGCGAGAGAGAGAGAGAGGCCTGGAGCCTGCAGGTTCCACCTTGTTGAGGTAGGTGTGGTAGGTGGCGCCGTCCGCCCCGTACACACTCCTCTCCATGTCAGCGCTGGGCGTCTTGGAGCGAGTCTGGAGTCCCACCCGGGAGATCAGCCTCTCCGACGGGCTGCAGCCTGGACAGACAAGCAGCAGCAGCAGCGGCAGCTTAGAGCCAATGTGCACACGTGTTTGACAATAATGTGGAATTTAAATGTGGAAACCTGCGTACAACGAACAAGTCAAGAAGTGCACAAAACTGCTCGAGAAAGAAAAGAAAGAAAATTTAAAGTGTCAGAGGGTCTGACTGAGTCTTGTCTGTTTGAGAGTCTTTTCTCCTATTTTATCTGCACAGCAGTTACGATTTGGCACATTAACTCATTAGTTCTTGCTAACATTTAAAGGCCCAGTGTGTAGGAGCGAGTGCCATCCACTCTGCAACCTGAGCAGCTTCACACACACCAAAGTTTTTTCAAAAATATGTTTGTTGAATTTTAACACAAACTGAAAACACAAACTGTGCAGAAAAACAGAAAAAATGGTGAAATCAACTGTCAAAATTCTAACAATGTTACAAAAAGTATGACTAAATAGTTTTAGTGTTAAAATGGATGTGTGTCCATGAGTGTGCGTTTGTGTGTAAGTGTCTGTGTGTGTGCGTGTGTGTGTGTGTGTGTGTGTGTGTGTGTGTGTACCTGTCCTCCCAGCCTGCAGGCTGGCCTGGTAAAGGGAGTCGAGCTCCGTCAGCTCCGCCTCGTCGTGCTCGCAGCCTGGCTGGCACTGCTGCCCCGGGGCATGCTGGGAGCTGTAGTGCCCCGGAGACGACTGGCAGCTGGAGCTGCAGCGCTGGCCGCGGGGCACCTGCGGCCGGAGGCTGATGCAGCGGTCGGGCGGCGTGTGGTAGGGCGTGACCACGGCGTCGGGCCGGTCCAGACTCCAGGAGGACCAGTGGCGGTCGGCGAGGTCGACGGCGGCGGTGGCGGGGGAGGGTCTGGGCCGATGCTGGGGGGCGGCGGTGGTGGGCGAGTGGGGGCGGGGCGGCTGCCAGACGGGCGTCAGGAGTTTTTTCTCCGAGGGGGGGGAGGAGGAAGGGGGACGGGGAGGGGCCGTGTGTGGGGGGGCGGGGCCGGCGGCCTCGGTGTCCCAGAGACGCAGGGGCAGCGAGGGCAGCGAGATGGCCAGGTGCCTCCCCAGGGGGCGCACTCGCACCCCGCCGGCCTGCAGCAGCTCGCACAGCCGCACCCCCCTCACCCCCTCCTGCTCCTCCTCCACCTCCTCCCCTCCCTCCTCCTCTTCTCCTCGGCCGGGGGAGGGGCTGCAGGGGTGGGGGATGCTGAGGCTGAGCTGGGGTCGCTGGGGGGCGGGGCGGTAGGGCGGCGGCGGCGGTGGGGGGGGCGGTGGCGGTGGCGGTGCGGGGGGCGGGGCTTGCTGCTCTGGTGCGGCGCACTGCCACTCCTCTCTCTCCTCCTGACTGGGCGTCAGCAGTACTTGGAGCGAGCCAGGCTGTTCACTGGAGGGCGAAAGAGAGAGCGGGGGGGGGGGGGGGGGGGGGGTGAGAGAGGGAGGAGGTGGGGGAGGGTATCAGCAGCGGGGGGGAGAGAGGGAGAGAGAGAGAGAGAGAGAGAGTAGCTCTGACGTCAGGTGAGTTACTGCATCGAGGGAAGGTCACAACAGTGTGCCGAGATAAACAAGTGCGCACACACGCACACTCACTCACACACACACACACACACACACACACACACACACACACACACACACACACACGCACCGCCCTGCTGTGACGGAGCATAAACAGCAGCGATGATGCAGCCAACAAGCTGAGTGGGAGGAGTCACTGCCATGCTGCTCATGGGCCAGCCCACTAGTCAAGCTCCGCCCCCCGCCACCCCCACAAACCCCAAACCCCCCAGCCAGTCACACGAGGCAGCCAAACTTTTTGCCGTGTTCAGGCCTCCATCAGGAGGAAGATGGATTTTCCTGGCAGAAAGCGACTGCAGCGGCGCAGCGCCTGCAGGGCCTCGGCCTCAGGGGGGCGCTGCACCGCCTCATCCATCTACATACATTGACGCTGGAGGGGTTGATGTATGTTGAGCATTAGAGGGTCGACTCTGCATGCAGTGTGTGTGTGTGTGTGTGTGTGTGTGTGTGTGCGCGCATGTGTGCGGGGCACCTGTATGTGTGTGTGTGTGTGTGTGTGTGCCAGGGCCCATCCCCCACATTTACTCTGCCGTCTCTTTTCAGCTTTAGTAATTACCCAGCAGGCTTTGCAGCAGCGAGCTATAAATCAGCAGCGGGTGTTGATCGATAGAGGAGGAGAGGAGAGGAGGTAATAAAAGAGGCTGAGCGCCGAGCTTCACCTCCTCCAGCTCCTCCTCCTCTAGCTCCTCCACCACTTCCTCCTCCTGCACCTCCTCCAGATCCTCCATCGCTCCTCCTCCTCCTCCTGCTAACCCCAACACCTCCTGCTCCTCTTCCTCCTCCTCCTCCCCCTCAACCACCTCCGCCTTGTGCTCCTTCACCTCCTCCTCAAGATCCTCCTCATCCTTCTCCTCCACCACCTTCTCGCCCTCCTCCAGCTCCCCCATCCTCCTCTCCCTCCTCCTTCACCACTTCCTCAAGATCCTGCTGCTCCTCCAGCTCCTTCACCACCACCTCCTCCTCCTCCTCCTCAGGATCCTCCTCCTTCACCAACTCCCCCTCCTGAACCCTACGCTTCCTGCTCCTCTTCCTCCTCCAACCCCTGCTGCCCTGCGTCGCCCTGTTAATGCGTCTCACCATTCATTAATTTTTAACTAATTGACGCTGCAGTTTAAAGCGGCGCTCTAATCAAGTCGCTGGCCTAAATCCCTGTGTCAACAAATCCAATTGCCTCTTGTTATTCCCCACGGCCTCGCTCGGCGCCGCCGGAGTGGGCGGGGACTCTGACGGCTTCGCACCTGCTGCGTGTTGAACAGGGTTAGCGTGTTCCAGTGCGAATTTGATTCGAGATGTTCAAGAAAGTCTCCCGGAACCTTTCTTTATATTATTCGTTAAAAGTCCATTATCATCAAAACATGTTGTTTATTAATCCCTCAGCTTCACATTGCTGTCAAAACAATGCGGAATTTTCCAAACCCACAATTTGGGAACTTCTCAGGGGTCCACTTCCTTCTTTGTCGTCTGACAATTTGAAACATCCTCCGACTACTTTAGGTACAGATTGCAAAATAAAGCTGTTGCACATTTATTACGAAAAAATTCTATTTATCTCTCTCGCTCTCCATCATTCAACCGAAAACTCTGAGCTCCTCATGTTCCGCCTCCTCATGCAGCAAAAAATAAAAAAGCGCAAACGGAAGAAAACTGAATGAGCCGCCGTGTGAAGCGCAAACGCTGCAGCAAAGAGCAAGGAAGGAAGAAAAAAAAAGCTAAAACAAAATAGGATGTGAGTCTTCAGTCGCACAGCAGCAACAGCAGCAACAGCAGCAGTAGCACCAGCACCGTGGGCTGCAGCGCAGCAGCGCGCTGATGTGCTGCAGCTCTGCAGGAGAGGGAAACCTGAACGACCTCGGACAGCCGAGCAGCAAATCAGAGACACTCCAGACTCATTGCACTGCAACACTCACACACGCACAAGTCGCTGCACAAATACACCCACACACATACAGCAGGATGGGGAAGTGTGGGGGAGGGGGGGCACTACAAGGGTTGTGGGAGTTTGTTTTGTTGGTGGGGGGGCAGCCACAGGAGCAGGAGACACACTGACACATGACAATTTTCAGGTTCTTTGGTTTCTTTAGACAGCCAGCAACCAGAGGACACACACAGCAGGCCCTGGAGGTCAAAGGTGCACACACAACGCGGGGAAGGTGTCTGAGAGGGTGTGCAGGGGTCTGGGATGGGCATCACACGGTGGTGGAGGAGGCAGTGGTGGTACCTGCGGAGCCCCTGCGGGCGGGCGCTTCCTGCATCCCGTTCCGTTTCCTGTTCCTGCCTGCGTTTGATTGGACCCCCAGTGCTCCTCATGCACGCGGCTACAGCCAATCCGCTATGAGCGTTAGCCTCATGCAGGGGTCTGAGCACAGCTGAGGACGTTAACCACAAGAGTGGGAGACGGAGAAAAAGAGAGAGCGAGAGAGAGAGAGAGAGAGAGAGACAGGAGGAAGAAACGGGAGGGAGGACATCAGGAAGGGGGAGGAGCATAAGAAATGAAGTGATGGGAGAGAGATGAGAACACGGTGTAGAGACAAAGAGAAGAAGAAGAGCAGAAGGAGTGGTTATGATGACATGCACCTTGCTCCTCCGCGCCACTCAAGTTCCTGGGTTTTACACAGATGTAGGGTTGCAAAGTGGGAGGAGTCACCTGAACACCTGAACCTGCCAGCGCCACCTCCACCAGGTCCACCAGGAAACATTTCAACAGCTCTTCCTGGTCCGCGCAGCATTTTCATTTCCTTTAGTAGCAGGCAGCCTGCTTAAAGCGCAATTTTCTATTGGTCCAAATCTGATTTTTCCTGGAGGGACCATTAAACCTCTTGAATTCATGAGGCAGTAAACTATTTGCTTTTATCTGGTTATTATATTGGCTGACATCAGAGTTTTGTCCCATATTTAAAGGTAACTTTATTAGCTAATATCAGCCGATACCGATCGGCATCCTCAGCAAAAAGCACTAGACATCGTGTATGTATAGATTCTAGAGAACCACTGGACTCTAAACACATTTATGCATCATCATTTTTATCTATAAATCATCTCTCTGCACATCTTTTGAGACCACAAACCTGAGTTTTCACTCACAAGGTCAAAAAAGACTCAAACTTAAACTAACTGTGAAACGTCATTATTCACTGAACGCTGCACTTGAAGTGAATGTCATCACATTTTGAAACCCTGTTAAACACAAAGCGACAGCACAGCAAATATAGAAACAACTGTGTTTTTTAATTATCAACACTTAGAACTTAGAAACGAATATAATTTTTGATTGTGTTTTGCACGTCAGCTTTGCTTGTTTGTTGTACATGGATTGATTAGAGTGCTTTTGCTGCTGCTGCTGTTTATTTTTTTTTTGCTGCAACAGTGTAGTTTCCCAATTTGGAATCAATAAAGTACTATCTATCTATCTATCTATCTATCTATCTATCTATCTATCTATCTATCTAGTTAATTAGTAAAAAGCTTTTCAGCTCAAAAAAGAAAGCTTTCAGGCACAAACGGAGGTGCTGATTCCCACTTTGCAACACCACTGGAGAAGCATTGTTGTGTTGAAAGTGACGTTAGAAAGTGCTCAGAAGATTTAAGATTACAGATTAAAGTGAGTGATTTAAATTGGGGCCACGTTCACAGAGTCAAAGACAGCGGCAAGGGGTCAAAAAACAAAACAAAAAAACAACTAAGCATTTTAGGTTTGTGACGCGTTGACGGTGGCTCCTGAACGCAGCCCCGACTGTTAGTCTGTTAACTGGGAGACGTGCACAACAAAAGAGGCACCGGCGCCAGGTTAATCGATCCCATGATAAGAGTGACGATGGAGGAGACGGATTGTTGGAGGAGTTGGTCTGCAAAAAAGAAAAACCATCGACACGATACGGAGGGATGTGGTGGGAAATTGTGCTGTTGCATAAACGCCCTGATAGTGGCGCCATCTGTTCACTCGCAAGTCGTCCTTTCACACCATCAAGGTCGAGCCGTATGTGTGTGTGTGTGTGTGTGTGCGTGTGTGTGTGTGTGTCAGGTATGTGGGCTGTAGACACACACACACACACACACACACACACACACACACACACACACAGCAGGTCAGACAGGATACGACATGATAATCCCTGATACAGATTCAGTGGCTGCTGAGCTGGAGGGGAAACCTCGACTCCTGCAGTTCAAACAAAACTCTGCTTCTCGCACACACACACACACATACACACAGACACACACACAAATAACACAAAACGGCCAGTGCCTCTCCAGAACTCTAGAAAACAGCAGTTAGCCCTCTGCTTAACAGCCTCCTGCTAAAAGTGATGCACTGATTCCACCTTGGACAACACAGATATTAAAAAGCTAGGTAGTGGATTCCCTGAGTCACACATCTATCTTCAGTCTTAGTTTTCTGTCTCCGCTCTGCTTCCTTTGAAATTGTTACAAATGCAAGAAGTAGAGACTCTCCAAACTGAAACCTCAATAAGTACAGAAGAAGAAGAAGAAGAAGAAGAAGAAGAAGAAGAAGAAGAAGAAGAAAAGAAGAAGAAGAAGAAGAAGAAGAAGAAACTTCTGGAGTTGGCTAGAAGGCGGGCTGATCGGGCTGATGCTAAACAGATTAGCGCGGACGCTGTCGGGGCTGGACTGCATTTTCACATTAAGAGGACATTAAAACTGCACCGAAGGGGTTTGTCTCAGCGGAAAAAAGTCGATTTCTAACTGCTGTAAAAGGAGTTTACAGCAACACTGCAGCACACTGCACCATCACCTGCTGGACAGGAAGCAGTTTCACCCCTGGATAAAAAAACTGTACTTGAGAAACATTCCATTTTGCATTCCACATCTCATTAGCTGTTATGCATCTATATATGCATATGATGAAAGTGACACACACACACACACACACACACACACACACTGACATAAGCAGCCTTTTCGCTCTGGGTTCCAGTAACTTGTGAGAAAGTGCGCCGTCAGGACGGGCGTATGCGGGACAGATGGAGGGACGGAGGAACAGGTGGGGACGAGGACAGACAGAAGGTCAGAAAGAAGGTCAGACAGGAGCACGATGCAGCGCCACTGCTGCCACCACTGAGTCAGACAACAGGTGATAATGTGACCTTAGCGCTGCACCAGGCTGGAAGTTAAAAAAAGAAAACGGGGGGGAAAAAAGAAAAAGAAAACGACCACCCGCTACGATGACGCACGGCATTCCAAACTCCTCCCACTGAAACACCACAGCCAGTCTCACTTCTGCTTCTGCTGGGAATTCAGATAAAAAAACTGCGTACCTCTTTTTCTGGACTAGAAAAAAAACCCTTAAAGGGCCAGTTCACCTCAAATTTGAATCTATATATAGAGTTGTTTTAAAATAAGATTTCTTAAATACATTGAAAGATCCCATATGATATCTATATTTGAATTTTTGTTTTTTTCGCCCTGGAATCCAGTAGCAGGTGGATATGTTCACTAAACTGCCCTTTGTGACATCACAAAGGACACCTAAGGAGTCAATTTTCCGCAATAACACAACCTTTGAAGAATTGTTTCATACGCTTTTACTACTTCTTCCCTCGACAGCGTAGAACCACATCTTTAATGTTCTACAGCAGCGACTCCGCCCCCTCGGCCCCTGATTGGTCCGTACCCTGGTGCTGAAGCTGGTCCAGGTCCATGTATTTGCTGGGCTTGGGGTTGAATCCCATGGCTGCCTCTCGCTCCGCCTCACGCCTCCTCTGCTGCTCCTGCTGGCGGGCTCTCCTCACCACCTCCTCCTGGAGCTCGTCCAGCTCACTGCGCCCTGAGCCTAGACAGCAGCACACAGCGCCCCCATCCCCCACCACCGACCCCTGTTAGACTCCAGTTCATCTGCTGTGGCGGTTGGTCAATTGTGTTCAAGATGTCTTCAGTTTTAAATGGATTTATATCTTTATATATCTGTCTGAACATGTTTTGAAAAATCAGACCATAAGATTTAAATCAGGCGTGTCAAACGTATGGCCCGCAGGCCCGATCCGGCCCGCGAACAGGGTTTTTTCAGGCCCACGAGATGATTTTGCAAGGTAAAAAAAAACAAGTTGCAATTTTTCAGTTGAAGAAACTTCTGTTCTAAATGTGTCAACAGGATGACGCAACAGCATTGAGGCTATGCAAACCTGGTTAACACCAGGGTTGAGGGGGTCGGCCCAAGTGCAGCCACTCCGAAGTTAAGATGTCTTTCTGCCGACCCTATTACGTCTCCTCTTTGCCACCCTCATTGCCCCAAAATGTCTCTCTCGAAGAAAACAAGAAGTTGTTGTTACTTTTAAGTTATTATTATACCATGATTTTACCAGTCCGGCCTGCCTGGGAGTAGATTCTTCCTCTATGTGGGCCGTGATCTCAAATGAGTTTGACATCCCTGATTTAAATCCATGCAGTGGTTGTTTTCATGTTGAAGAGAAGCAGGAGGCGCCACCTGTGTTAGCGCCGCCTCCTGGCAGCTCCTGCAGGATGGCGCCGCTGCTCTTTGACTTGGGCACCGAGCGCCATGAAGGTCCAGACATTGGCACACGCTTCTGTTGGCCCACCTCCCTGTAAGGAAGCACACAAAGACCGGTGTTGTTGGGATTACTCCATCAAAGTAATGCAACTACTGATTACCGATTACTCCTTAATAAAGTAATCTATTTACTTTTTTAATGACTTTGTTTTATAAGCAATCAATTACTAATTACTTTAGTTAAAAAAGATAAAGCAACAGTTGCTCAGTGTTTTGGAATGAACTTTATTAAAGTGCAAATTTTGCATTTTGGTTGAAGGTTTGCTCTCTGAACACAAACTGCACATTTCACAGAACCAACTTCACCGGTGCCTTTTGCACAGGCCATATTGTTAAAATAATTAGAAGATTTCGGAAAAGTAATGAAATAGTTACTTAATAAAGTAATTATGAAATAAGTACCAATTTTTCCATAGTAATCCCGTTACTCAAAAAGTAGTTTAATTACAGTAGTGGATTACAACACTGACAAAGACACAGAGGAGCTCATTGGAGCGGGGTTAGCTCCGCCCCCCTCCCACTGCCACGCCCCTGAGGGAAACCCCGCCCTCCCACCTGTCTGGGCTGCTGCTGTTCCTCTCGCTGCTCTCGTAGCCGCTCTCCATCCTCTGGATCAGACGCGGCTGATGCTCCGCCCCTCTGGGAGGCAGAGGGGCAGGCAGGCCCATCGTCCGCCCGCCCGTCACTGGCCTGGGCTGCCCGATCGGACCGAGCCCCGCCTCCGGCTCCGCCGCCTGCCTCCCGTCGCCGGCCTGAGACGCCGGCAGCGTGGGGGGCGCGGCTCCTCCCGAGGAGGAGTTGTCCTGGGCGGGCTCCAGGTGAGGGGAGGGGCCGGGCAGGGTGCTGTAGCCCAGGGAGGAGCCTCTGGGCCGGGTGAAGATGCTGTCGATGTTCAGGGCCTCCCTCCTGGGCCTCCAGGTCGGCCTGTAGCGGCCACCAGAAGAACTAAAGACCAGAGGCAGAAGGACGGAGAGGAACTAAAGCCGCTGAGCTGCCAAGAAAACCTTCCAGGTTCCAATCTATTCAAAAGAAAGTCCTTGGAAATCATTTGAATACATTGTAAAAGGTCCAAATTAGGTTCTTTAAATTAAAAGTGCAGTGTGTCATTTGTCAATTTGTCATTAGTAAAAGCTTCAAATACTACCCATAGATATATTTGTGTAACTGTATAATCGCTGTAAAATAAAAGTCGTTTGGTTTGAATGAAGTAATTTGCCAATCAGTGAAAATGCAACTGTGTAACTTTTGGGATCAACAACATCCACCAACCATCCACCAAAACAACATGTTTCCTCCTTGAGGATTGTTTCCCCTTTATTAATCGAACGCTGCAAATTATGCTGCGAGTCCAACATGTTGGCTAAATTAGTTTCTGAAACAATCTGCACACCAACACTTTGAGACAGTTCAGCAGAGTGAGCCACAGCTCCTGCGTCGACTACCTGGACTTGCCCTCACTGCTGGTGCTCTCATCCTCCCAGTGCGGGCCTCCAGCTCCACCTTCACAGCCTCCCACTCCGGATGACGAGGAGGAGGACAGCGGGCAGGAGGAGGAGGAGGAGGAGGTGAGCGGCCGCCGGGAGGAGAGGAGAAAGACGGCCGTCTCCTTGTACTCCGCCAGGGGAGGAGACGGAGGAGGAGGCGGAGGAGGAGGACCCTCTAGCACCAACTCTGGAGGAGGAGGAGCAGGAGGAGGACGAGAAGGGGGAGGAGTCAAAGGTAGAAATTATAAAAGTGAACTCTTCCCACAGGCTCCATCAGGGGGCAGCAGAGTTTTAAAAAAAAAGCTACGCTACTTCGAAAAAGTCAGTAGACTTGTTGTCCGGCTACTGTTTCCTTGAATATGGATGTAATATTGAATATTATCATTATTATTATTATTATTATTATTATTATTATTATTATTATTATTATTATTAAGTTAAGACAAAAACCCCAACATCATCTTCACACTTGAAAACTAGAAGTTAGTTCCTGGCCTGGATGCAGCCGAAGCCGGAGCAGCAGCTGCTGCAGCAGCATCACCTGCGGTGTTGGAGCCGTGCGGCAGAGGCAGCGGCGGCGGAGTTCCCAGCTCGTAGTTGCAGACCACGGTGGTCTGGGAGTCACTGGAGAGGTGGCTGCCGGTGGACTGGTGGAGGGAGCGGCTGCGGGAGGCGCGGTGGCTGGAGCTGTCGGTGGAGGAGTCGGTGCGGGTGTCGCTGGAGATGGACGGCTCCCGACCTGAGACACACACACACACACACACACACACACACACACACACACACTGAGCTTGCAGCTAATCCTGCGTCCTGGTATGTTTGCAGCCTGATAACTTGCGGCCCCTGCAGTGTGCCGAGGCCCCGGGTGGGATGATGGGGGGGTTGGAGGTTGGAGCTTTCGCAGCCCTGTAACCTGACCTCCACCCGCCTCCACCTGCCTCCACCCACCCGGCCACAAATCTGTCATATAACCGGAGCGATCGCTTGTGTCCCGTACCCGAGTCCTCGCTGTCGTAACCAGCCTTGCTGCTGCTGCTGCAGTGCTGGAGCTCCAGCTGCGGGTTGGAGCTGGCACAGGGGTTGGGGCTCTCCTGCAGTATCACCGGCGTCCCTCGGGGGTCAGCGTAGAGCAGCAGCAGGGGCTGATAGTGGCCCTTAATACAGCGGGACACCACGTCCTTCCACTTGGGGCCGATCTGGGGGTGCACGCATGCACATGCACACACATGCAAACACACACACACACACACACAGATTTGCACAGCAGGCACACACACATGCACACACATGCACACACACACACACACACACACACACACAAAAACAAGCTATTGAGGCTACGTTGCATATTCAACAAAAGCAGAAGGTCAAACACACTTCCAGTGGCTATTTGCATATCACAGTCTCTCTCTGTTCCACTCACAACAACGACACAAAACGACACACAAAACACTCGTCACCTCACTAACACACAAGTTCACCGACACGCAGGACACCCGCGTCGTCTCCTTTGCGGCTGCAGCCGCTCTGATCGCTGGGAAGCCGGCGACTGAAGCCGGGATCACGTGGTGGCCTGCAGGTGGACCCGCTGAGACACGCAGCACCGGCAGCATCGCTGGCCGCTGCTGCTCTCTGCTTCTCACAGCTGCAGCAGCTACTGCACAGCACAGCACAGCACAGCACGCACACACACACACCCGCACAGCCCAGCGGCGTTGCAGGGGCGTCGCACGCTCACCTCCTTGACGTGGGCGTCGTCAAAGTACATCCACTTGCGTATCTTGGTCTGGAAGAAGAAGGTGGAGTAGTGCTTGCCGTAGTAGCACACCATGCCCACCAAGTAGAGCTCCGCCTGGCGAGCTCGCTCCTCTGTCACACGGTAGAACAACTACAGAGGAGAGGGAGGGAGAGAGAGAGAGAGAGAGAGAGAGAGAGAGAGAGAGAGTGAGTGAGCAGGATGGGACAGAGGCGGGAGGGGGGAGAGGAGCAGTGGAGGAGGGGTGAGGAGGGAGGAGGAGGGGTGGGGGGGAGATGCAGTAGGAAGGGAAGGGGGGGTGAGCGCAGTCACCCTTCATTTTCACCCATTGCTGACCCCCCCTCCACTCCTCCCCCGTCGTGCACACTATGAAAACGTGCACACGCAGGTTCAGGGGGTCGTGCAGGTTGATGCAGGCGGTTCCCTCCGCCGAGGTCGACGGCTGCTGCAGCTGCTGCTGTTACTGCTGCAGCTGCTGCTGCTGTTACTGCTGCTGCTGCCGTCACTTCTGTTACTGCTGCAGCTGCTGCTGCTGTTACTGCTGCTGCTGCTGCTGCTATGACTGCTGTTACTGCTGCTGCTGCCGTCACTTCTGTTACTGCTGCAGCTGCTGCTGCTGTTACTGCTGCTGCTGTTAATGCTGCTGCTGCCGTCACTTCTGTTACTGCTGCAGCTGCTGCTGCCATTACTGCTGCTGCTATGACTGCTGTTACTGCTGCTGCTGCCGTCACTTCTGTTACTGCTGCAGCTACTGCTGCTGTTACTGCTGCTGCTGCTGCTGCTGCTATGACTGCTGTTACTGCTGCTGCTGCCGTCACTTCTGTTACTGCTGCAGCTACTGCTGTTGTTACTGCTGCTGCTGCTGCTGCTATGACTGCTGTTACCATGACTGCTGCTGCTGTTACTGCTGCTGCTAATGTTTCTGCGACTGCTGCAGACGTGCACACTGCCTTTTTTCACCACCTCTAAGGTGAAAAGATAAAGGGACATTCCGTGTGTCTGTCTGTCTCTTTTGTCCAGACAGTTGACCACAAGTCCGGGGCGACTCAGAAGACTCGTTGATTCGGTTGAAGATGCTGCCGCTGATTTCCCGGGATGCAACGACGTCATTAATTGTATATATTTATTTATTTCAAAATTTCAAATGGTCTCCGGCATGACTTGCAGGTGGAACTAGAACTACAGTTCCCATCATGCCCCATCATCCATCAATGTTGGTTCTCATCATCCATTGCATTCCACTCGTTTAGTGGCGGCTAACTGACTTTTCAGACTTTTGGATTCTGCAGCTGTTTTTGAATGTGGTGTTTTTGATGCTTCATCTTCTTTGGTTTCCAGAGTTACGTTAATCGTTGTTTGGACGTCGACTCAACTCTTCTTTGTCCCTTTATTCCTTCCTGCACGAAATGGTGCAGTTTAACCTGTATTTTAGATGTTGACCTCCCGGCTGTCATGTGATCGATCTGGTCTCATTCCCCATGTTGACAGAACAGGGCAGAAAGTGAATGCGAAGAAACTGCTAACGAGTTTTCCCAACAACAGCAACAACCAAAAGTCCTTAAGTCGTGTCTTTCGGCCCCTAAAACAGCTGATTCCAAAAATACTGCGACGCTCCTTGTTTGGGAGTCACAGGGAAGCAGCTTGTTTGTTTTGTTTTTTTGTTTTTTAGCTCCATAAACCACCACCAAGTTTTTGTTATCCGTTTTATTGTACTGTACTAATTGTTTTGGCCACTAAAAATATCCTAATCTATGGAGGGAGACGGCACAAAAGAACAGCAGGGCAGCAGAAAAGAGAGAAAACAGACGGAGAGGGGATAGAGGAGGGGAGGAGGGGGACACAGATGGATTCCCGTCTCCTCGTCTCAGCCACCAAACAAAGGCAGAGAGACGGCCACGCGTGATGCTGCCGCTCTTATCTAACAGCTCAGTGGAAATGAAAACGGGAGAGACGGCGGGAAGGAGGCGGAGGAGGCGGAGGAGGAGGAGGAGGAGATGGAAGATAGACGGAGGACCGAGTGTAACACGTCGTCATGTTCACTGATCCTTTTTTTCATGGAGATTTAGAACTCAGAGAGCGCGAGAGAGAGAGTGAGAGACAGGACGTTAACATCAACACTGTCATAGAGTGATGATGTCATGGAGCCTGTCTGTCCGTCTGTCTGTCCGTCTGTCTGTCTGACTGCTCACCTGTCTGTGTGTTCGCCTGTCTTTCTGCCCGTCTGTCTGGATTTTGACCTCTGCTACACAAGACAAAGGTCGTCCACAGTTCGTCACAGTGAACCGAACACCGTTTCACTGCAGAGGTTTCCTTCCAGTACCAGCGGCCACCAAGTCTGAGTATGACCCTGAGTGGGTTCCTCCGTGACCTCTGGGATCTTCTGCTTCCTTTTCCATCTCTGCTTGAAGAACAAGCTCCCCTTCAAGTTGTTGAACCGGGTTTTATCTTTGTGCTGCTGCGGCGTCCAAGCCACTCAACTCAACGCTGGCTTCTCCACTCGACTCCTCCCTGCCCACCGCTTCACCCACCCCACCCGCCCCCACTGCCCCCTCCCGCCCCCCACGCTCCTTCTGAATTTTATTTCGCATCTTGACGATTGCATGAGCGCAGACGAGCTGCGTTGTGCACCCGGGGGCTAAAGTTAGCGAGCTAGCAGCCGAATCGGAGTAATCCAACGGACACGTGTCAAAATGTATTTCCCAAGGCGGTAAAAAAATCCCACAGCTGAACGTGTGAGTAGATGCCAGCAGCAGCGGCAGCAGCAGCCGCTTCTCTTTTATTTCAAGGCCTCGCAGATCTTGCAGGCACCGCAGGAAACATCTGGGCAGCTCGCATCAGCGTCCCGCCGAGCAGTAATCTCTGTTTATCAACCAAGCCAAACATTCTGTCCAGCTCCCACACTAACACACACTCACACACACAAACACTGACTAAGCCCGGTGTTTGCGGCCCTCTTACATCTCCCAGACGCAGGCAGGTCCCCAGGCTGTGGATGACGTCCTCGGCCAGGTCCGAGTGGTCCGAGTCCCACACCAGCCCGATGGACACGATCTCCGGAGAGTTCATCAGCACCCGGCGGATCCGCAGCACCTCCCCGCAGTTGCTCTGAGACAGACAGACAGGCAGACAGTCAGACAGGAGGAAGAGGAGGAGGAGGAGGAGGAGGAAGGTGAGAGAGAGGGCGTCGCCTGAGATCAAACAGCTTTATTCATCCGATGCTACGAGGCGACGTGACACTCGTGAGAGAAAAAAATCCTAAATAAATGGATGAGATGAAGAGAAGATAGTAGCCAGGAGATGAAGAGGATGAGGATGATGGTGGTGATGATGATGATGATGATGAAGATGATGATGATGATGATGATGATGATGATGATGATGATGATGGTGCTGGTGATGATGATGATGATGATGATGGTGGTGATGATGATGGTGATGATGATGGTGACGATGATGACGATGATGAAGATGATGGTGCTGGTGATGATGATGATGATGATGATGATGGTGGTGATGATGATGGTGATGATGATGGTGACGATGATGACGATGATGACGATGATGACGATGATGACGATGATGAAGATGATGGTCGTGACAGACGCAGACGGCCCAAGACGCACTGTGCCGGCTTTTTATTTGTCCCTTGGGCCTTCTGTTCACTTCAGAACCGCCTGTTCCAAATCCTTCCTTTGTGTCATGACCCACCGCTGAGACAAACACTCTCTCTCTCTCTCTCTCTCTCTCTCTCTTCCTCACACACACACACACACACACACACACACACACACACACACACACACACACATATATATGAATGCTCGGACACAAACCAGCAGGCTGGCAGAGCGGGCTCGGAAACAGCCTGAGAACTCCCCGGCAACCGGACACTTTGCCAAACACAACACAACACTCTTTCTCACACGCACACACGCACACACGGAACTCTTCCATTGTGGGCTGCGGGCCGTCTCGCGCTGGCACTGCAGAAGGCAGGAAGGTGCTTTGCCAGGCTTGGCTCCTCAGTTCTCAGGGAGAGTTGGGACACAAACAGGAGGCAGCCAAACGGAGACAGTGGCGATCTGTTAGCGGCTAGAGGGACCCTCGGCACCGCTCGCACCGCCTCTGTGTCTCTGCTGGGAACAGCCGGCGACAACATCATTCATCAGTGCAAAACAGATCCGCAAGATCCACCGCCGTCGGAGATGTGCAGCTTTCTTCTTTCCTCTTTGCTGTGACAATGCAGATCTTCTGAAAGAGGAAGTTATATAACAGCCTGGCTGCTGCATATTCTGATTCTGCTGCTGCAGATTCAGATTCTGATTCTGCTGCTGCTGCTGCTGCTGCTGCTGCTTGTCAGAGGACGTTGCAGGTTTGCAGAATGCTGATTGCTGCATCATGCAGGATCGTGCAGGATAAAACAACTTCAGCAGGATGTTGCTGCAGCAAAGTTAAGGGACAATCCCACTTTTAAGACAGGACCCTGAATTATTCCGCAACATCGACTCCACCCGAGTGTCTCCATCCCGTCAGTCCGTCCTTCATGTCCTCTACAGTGTATTGCAAAGTGTGTGCCGAAAAAACACAGCCCTGGAAAACCAGCCCTTTGTGATGTCACAGGAGGCACTTGCAAAACGTGGGGATACGCCCACATTTTGAGGAGCAGCCTATTGGCTGAAAAGCAGCATATCAAGATTTTTATCTCGTCATTTCAATGCTAAACTCAGTTTGAGGTCAAAGGAGCCTAAACGGTGGACGCGAACAGACTTCAGACTTCGCTTCACTTTCACACCTGAACCAAAGTTGTGTAACGGCTCCCTGCAGGCCGCTCCCTGGCACCGGCACGCGGCTCTCCGGCCTGGCCAAGACCCTCATCTCCATCCAACCAGCAGCTCCTTGTTCTGCGAGCGCCGGCCGGCCGGCGCGGAGCCGAAACAGGAAGTGATGGACGACAAACACAGGCAGGCTGACGTCAGCAGCCGAGAAAGAGAGCTCACGGTGAGAGTCGGGGATCAGTGCAGTGCGCGTGTGTGCGTGTGTGTGTGTGTGTGTGTGTGTGTGCTGCAGCTGTCCAGCAGCAGCAGCAGCAGCAGCAGCAGCAGCACGACGAGCCACAGAACAAAAAGCTTCCTGCTCCGCTTCCCACCAAAAAACACAGCAACATTCTTCAAAACCAGCCACGTCGGGGAAAAAGAACTTTTTCTCCCTCTGATGTTCTCCGCAGTGATATGAAGGCGGCTTTTTGTGTTTTTTGTGTGTGTTTTTTCCACCGCAAAGGAGGTCAATGACAACGAGCCAGACAATGCTTCCGGTAATAGAAAGAACGGGAGAAAAATCGGAATAATATGCAAATATCAGTGATTATGTAAGCAGCGGAGAGAGAGAGAGAGAGAAACAGAGAGAGAGAGAGAGAGAGAGAGGGAGGAAAGGGAAAAATGATGAATTTTTTTATAATTACAAAGAAATTTAAAGACGTTTAAACCCAATGTGGAGTTCGACCTTTTTCTTTTAGTGTTGCGATGAATTTTTTTTTCTAAATGTTTAAAAAAAATTCTAAATGTTTAAAAATATGTGCATGTTTTGATTGTCCTTTCTCTCTCTCTCTCTCTCTCTCTCTCCCTCTCTCTCTCTCTCTCTCTCTCTCTCCCTTGCTCTCTCTCTCTCTCTCTCTCTCTCTCTCTCTCTCTCTCTCTCTCTCTCTCTCTCCCTCTCTCTCTCTCTGTGTGTGTGTGTGTGTTGCTCTCACAGGACAGTTGCGCAGGTCTCCCATGTTGCTGGCGTTTCGCAGCAACTCTCCAAACATATCTGGCGTCGGTTTCTCTCTGCACTCCAGCATCCGCACTGCCTGGTTACTGCAGGGTCACGCACACACAAACACAAACACAAACACAGACACACAGGGATAAATACACACTCACTGAGCCAAAAAAAAAAAAATGCTGTCGGGCCAACATGTGACCTCTCAGTCTTGCGGAATTATTGTTTGTAATTGTTAAACATGTTGAGCTCATCAGTAATCTGAGATGTTTAGATCAAGTGTCACAGAAAAGACATTCATTAATCAAAAATCATTAATCTAATCTAATCTGATTAAGTAACAGCAATAGAAAATTCAAAATACATTCCACAGACATTCAGGTCCAGTCAAAGCTGCCTCAATACTTCAGGTATGTTTCACATCGATCTGCTGAAGAGCCTGCAGGAAGTGTTTTCAATGAGTGGGCACGAGATGAGAAATCTGATTGGACAAACTGTCTGCCTGTCACATTCATCTTCAAACGCAAACCATCTCCTGCAGCTTCAAGGTGGACAAATGGAAAATGAGACACAGAAGCAGATGAGAAGTACTGCAACCTCCAGAACACACAGATGCGATCAGGAAACCGTTGTACAAGTGAGCAGCACAGGAACTAACAGCTGCCGAGTTCTGGTTCTGGTTCTCAGAAGCCGGACTGGAGACGTCTCAGGCTGTCCCACCGCAGCTCACAGGCGGAGGTGTGTGTGTACTTATTTCTTGCCCTGGAAACAGCTGTTTACTCTGTCCCTGTGCTGCTGCTGCTGCTGCTGCTGCTATTGCTGCTGCTGCTGCTGTTGCTGCTGCTGCTGCTGCTGCTGCTGTGGCCCTCTGATTATCTCACTCATGTTTGATTCCTGCATATTTGCCGATCTGGCCTGTAAACAGCACAGGCTGCACTAAGGGTAAAAATAGCCTGGCAGCGCTAACAGGCACAAACACAGAGCAGTGCTGCTGTCGCTCCCACAAACACACACACACACACGCACACACACACACACACACACACACACACACACACACACACACACACACACACACACACACAGACAGACAGACAGACAGACAGACAGACAGACACAGTTTATTTGTTCTCTTGCCCCCTGACTCGTCCCTCCATTTCCGCTGCGCAGTCCCGCCTCCCAAACGGACGCTAAGTGAAATATCCCCCTTATTTTCTCCTCTGGCCCCGCAGTCTTTCCAACCCTGTCTTCCACTTATAGATTTATGTCGCCCCCTGGGTCTCCTGAATCAAGGGCCTGATTGATTACTTCCCCGCTCGCTCCTTAATTCATTGACTGAGAGGCCGCTGGTGCGTTTCCTTCTGTAACAGCTCCCGCACGTGTGTGCGTGCCGCGCGCTAGCCTGAGCCCTGCGTGCGCTCACCTGATCTTTGCATATGCATTGGTGTACACGTGTGTATGTGAGTGTGTGTGTGTGTGTGTGTGTGTGTGTGTGTGTGCAAGCGCCGTGCGTGCATGCGTACGTGCACGACATGTGCACAGCGTTCAGCTGGGACCCGTGCAGGGAGGAGGGGAACACACTGTACCTTCCTTTACTGCCACCCAGCCTGTTGCCAGATTTACTGCAGTGTGTGTGTGTGTGTGTGTGTGTGTGTGTGTCTGGTCTTACCAGAGGGATGTGGTGGAGATGTAATGGACCATCTGAATGAAGGGCAAGGGGTCCGATGTGGCTCCGCAGCTGTTACACACACACTGCGGACATAAAAACACATCCTTGTGTCAAATGGGCCTTAGTCCTCCGACACACACCCACGACTCTCAGGCCTCCTACCTGCTCAAACAGTGTCATAGCAAACTTCTGGTGCGGGATGCAGTGTTTGGCCGTGCAGATGTCCTCTCTGCTCTCGGCGCTGATGTGAAAGTGGATTCGCATCAGAAGGTTCTCCTGTGAGCGGTGAAGAAACATCCCGCCGTGAGGAAACTGGCCTGTTGCTGGCTCGTTGACACTGCACACACAGTGTGTGTGTGTGTGTGTGTGTGTGTGTGTGTGTGTGTGTGTGTGTGTTCCTGTTAATCTGAGCGTGATAGCAGCATCCATATTTCATAGGAAGCCGCCAGATTTTCTGACTGAACACATTTACTACCAATCGATCAGACGCACACGCACACACAGAAATGTGCATTCACACTCATACAGGAGATCTATCATCAACAAAGATGGAGAAAGCAACAGGAGCCGTTTCTTTTTTTTTTTTTTTTGCCCTTTAAAATTGACAAGCGAGAGAAACAAGAGGCCTCGTCAAACAAATTAACACCAGCAACGAAACATTTTCCTGGTTGAAAACAAAAAGGTTTGATTTGATTTGATTTAAAATCAATAATATCGAAATTTTAATCCAATTTTGTTCCTGTATAGCTTTGGTGCACAATAAGGAGACGTGAAGGCTGCTGAAGGGTTCAGACAGCATAAATGTTAAGACAAAAAATATGAATAAATAATAATTTTAACGTAAAGCTAAATTTTTATTAAACATATATTTATATACAGTATATATATACATATATACATATATATATATATGTATATAAATATATATATATATGTACACACACACACACACACACACACACACATTCACAACAAGTTAAAATTTGCTTTCATCAAGTGGCTAAAATCCTGGGAAACGGAGTCAGAAGTAAGCAGAAATTAGACAGGTGTAGTCGCAGACATTGGAAATGGGTCGATTTAAAATGAGATGTCAGAAGAAATCAGACGACAAGAGGGAAACTGAGAGAACTGAGAAACGAGGCAAGCTGTCGCCTTGGCAACTGACAACTTGGCAGTTTGATTTCAGGGCTGAGTTTTTTTTGTTTTTTTTTACAGGGGTGAGACAGGAAAACCAGTCTCTCCTCATCGGCTGACACGCATGTTGCTGCTGCTGTTGCTCCGGCTACAAAATGCAAATCATGAAGAAAATAAGAACCTCGAGCCAGTGCAAAAAACTTTTATTTTCTATTGTGTGTGTGTGTGTGTGTGTGTGTGTGTGTGTGTGTGTGTGTGTGTGTGTGTTTGGGACTCACAAAGCATTCAGCAGCGTCGTCCATGATGCCCAGCTGGAAACGCTGCTCGTCCTGGAAGGTCTTGGCCAGGGCGCTGCGGAGGGCGTCTGAAGGCAGCACGCGCTCACTGCTGAACTGGAACTGGGCGAAGATGCTCTGCACACACACACAAACACACACCCAAAGAAATCCGTCAACCCAACACACCGTGCGTAATGTTTACATATCACCGCCGGTGTGTTTCTGCAGACAAAACTCTAAACAGGCCTCTTTCTGCAAGAACAGCACTGCGTTTTCAGCCGACTGACCCATAAAACAGACAAAGTGGAAGTAGATGTCGACTTGTCGGGAACCAAAGTGCAGCGCAGAAGAAGAAGAAGATCCCAAAGTGGACTGAAGGGAAGCAACGCCGCAGCACAGCTGGCCTCCATATCACAGCCGATCAATAATAGATGCCGTCTGTCCTGCACTTTTCTCACAAAAACAGCTCAGAGTGCGTCGCAGACACAACCCCAGCAAAGTGTGACGGAGGAAAAGCTGGGCCACTGAAGTGTGTTTCCAGGCCAGCCACCACAGACACCACAGCACACAGGGTGCAGGATGCAGGTTCACCAGTAACCAGGTTCACTGGGAAGCAGCTACAACGTGAGCCACCACCTGGTCACTGTTTATTCTGTCTATTCTGTTTATACTGTTTATACTCCACCACCTTGTCGCTGTCTATACTGTTTATACTATGTATATTTTACTCTATTTTTGCTACACCAACATTCTACCTCCAGATATCCCATATTTTTATATTTTTACAGTTATCTCAGCTTGTAAATAGATTGTAAGTTAGATTGCTGTACTCTGGGCAACGACATTTCGTTGTGAAATGAATCACTGCTGTGTTTCTTTTTCTCAATGACAATAAAGAAAGTCTAAGTCTAAGTCACTGGGAACAAGGCCTTCAGCGAAAGAAGCGCATACTGGAAACTAAGCTCACTGAAACCAGACTCACTGGGAACTAAGCTCACCATGAACCAGCTATTCTAAGAACCAGGCAAACTGGGAACAAGGCACACTCGGAACCAGACTCACTGGGAACCAGACTCACCGGGAAGCAGGCAAATTTGCTCGAAGCTTACCATTTTTTTCACTGGCATTTAACCAACAAGGGACGAATCTCGAAACTGATGAGGTTTCAACTAGTTGCCTATCCCAGCCAATCACAGTGAGCTGATATTCCTCCACAAGGCCCACATGCCAAAACCTATTGATCTTTTTGCAGCCAATTAGCGGCACTTTTTCAATATGACGTCCATAAGAGTCACATGTTCTTCCTTCCAGACGCTGTCAGCAGCATCACTGCTAACACAGGCAACAGGTTTTTCTTTCCTTTTTTCATGCTTAAGCTCAGGAGGGCGACTTTCTCACTACACCCAGGTTAATCTGTACTTGAACGACCGTTATCTCAACGTCTGAGCTCCGGTGCAATTCCAACCAGAGGCAGGCGGCATGAAGAGGGAGGGAGACTGCAGACGTCTGGGGAGATAAAAGCCTGGATAACGGCCTCCACATCGCCCAGGGATGAAAAACGACCTCATTTATTTGCTGGTAGTGATTTTTTTTTTTATTATTACCAGAAAAATAAAAGGAGGGGGGCGGTGAACTCAGCCCGTGTTTGCGTTTGCCGTTATTTCTATCGGGCGTTGGCATTTCGTCGGCGGTCTTCTGTCCATCACTGATTCGCTGAAGGGCATCGGGTGGTCACATGACTTCCCTCTCTCAGGGTAGAGAGCGGAGAGTGAGTACAGAGTGGAGCATCTAGTGCCACAGTGTCTGTCGCCTGTTTTTTACCACTGGCAAGCTGCTCCTGCTTCCTACCCATGATGCAACTCACTCAACCGCAGACAGACAGACAGACAGACAGACAGACAGACAGACGGATCACATCCAGGCTCGTTAACAATTCATGACGTTCACGATGCAGCCGGCGAGCCGTGACTTTCACGCTCTCTCTCTCTCCGTCTTTCTTCTCAACTCAGTCACTCCACCTCCGTCAATACACCAGCTGATCTCCAGGAGTCAAAGTTCAGCAGCACAACTTCAGCCCAGTCTGCACCGGTCCTCCCAGTTTCCCTCCATTTCTCGCAGCTAGTCACCCATTTCCAGGTCTTTATTTTGTTTTTTATATATATTCTTGCACTGCGACTAATTCTCCAAAGCGCACACAAAAACAGCGTTAGCCCTCTGTTTACAGCGTCCTCACGTCAGGATGGGAGTTGACAGCTGTCAGTACCCTTTGTGACATCACAAAGGGGGTTGAGAGACACAGATTAGTGGAAGAAGAAAACATCCTGTGAAATGAATATTTTTCCCACCATGTGTGACCTTTGACCTTGGCTCTGACCGGCTCCCTTCAGACCCCTGTCAGGCTTCTTTTTTTAAAATTTTCCGTTTCTAAATTAAAATTCAGTTTGGTTGCGATCATCGCAGCCGCTGCCATATGGTGCCGAAATATCATATCGCAGTCGGCTGTGGCTGCTGCGCGTGTTCAGGCGCAGGGATTGTTGGCACTGAGAGAGGTAATGCAGTCCTACTGTTGTGTGAGTGTGTGAGTGTGTGTGCGTGTGTGTGCGTGTGTGTGCGGGTGCGCGTGTGTGTGTTTTGGTGGCTGTGCTGACTGCAGCAATGCGCCAAGGAGAATGGAGGGGGAATATACCCTACAGAGGGAGGGAGGGGGGAACAGTGGAGGGTGAGGCAGTGTGTGTGTGTGTGTGTGTGTGTGTGTGTGTGTGTACACGTGAAGACAGAAGCAATCTACACCAAGTCCCACAATGATTCATCTCTCCTTCCTCTCCAAGCGTCCCCCTCTTCTCCCATCCTTTTCACTATGTGTGTTCAGGAGTGTGTGTGTGTGTGCGCGTCTGCCCTGCTGCTGAGAGAGATAAAGTGTTGCAGTGATTTCTGGAGGGATCGCCACAGGCAGCCTCTGAACCTGTGTTTACTACCAGGCCCGGCGTCTTTATCCGCCGCAGATAAAGACGGAAATCCGTCCGTAATCCTGGAGAAACAAAGCGGCCAATCAGCATGCGGGAAAATGAATGGCTGAAAATTCTAAAGGCGACGGCATTAAGAGTTCACCCAGGTTGCGTGTGGCCCTCTCTTTATTTTATTTTATTATTTTTTTTGTAAATCCGGCGTCGCGCCGCAGGGCAAACGCGGCTGCACACGACCTGCAGGGGGCGACGCAGCATCTGCTGGTTTGAGACAGGATGGCTAATGGTGAGTGACAGGGACGAGCACGCAGTGACAATACCTGTGATTTGCACGCCTTCAGATGACTCATACAGTCACGCGCGCGTGCGCGCGCACACACACACACACACACACACACACACACACACACACACACACACACACACACACACACACACACACACACACACACACACACGCTTGTCTGAGGTATCCCCCGCATGGCAAGACAGATTTGTGAGCACGTCAAGATGCATGTGTGCAGCAACCCAGGGTGTGCAGCATGCTGAGGATGTGTGTGTGTGTGTGTGTGTGTGTGTGTGTGTGTGTGTGTGTGTGCGTGTGTGTGTGTGTTCCCTCTCTCTCTTTCTCTCTCTCTCTCTCCCTCTCTCTCTCTCTCTCTCTAGCAGCGTCCCAGCGTGGGCTCTGCTAGCTCAGCGCTTTCAGTCAACCAATTAATTACAGAGATGCGCTAGAGACGGAGCGTTGCCTATAACACACACACACACATACACACACACGCACGCACACACAACTACACAGTACATTACACACAACACTTCCCTTCTCTCAGACGTACATTTGTCACCACTGATGCAACAAATGGCTGCATCAGGCCTCTTCGTCGGGAGGATTTTTGTTGTTGTTGTTTTGCAGCAGATCTTAGTTTTTTGCAGTTTGTCTCAGGACAGTTGGACAAAACTAGGATAAGGGATTAAGCCGGGATATGTTAATTGTCCTGGCCCATCTTATTTATGATTCACAAAAGTGAGATCGAGGGAAGTGGGATATGTTATGGCATAATTTCCATGACCATGGAGATTTTCTCTGTATAGTAAGCCTGACTTCAGACCAGGTTAAGTTCCAGCTCATCATCATCATCATCATCATCATCATCATCATCATCATCATCATCATCTCAGTCAGCAGTCACCACAAACGCAAACCAATAGTTATTCCACTGCCCACTACACATTAACACATTCCACCAGATCCACTGCCATTATCTAAACATTTGTGATCACTAATTTCAACCATTGTAGATAAATGAGCTTAAATAACATTGCAAACATTTAATAATTTGTTAAATCAATATTTACCATTTAACTTCAATTTTAAATCATGTTTGTGTTAACTAAAGCACGGTGTTGCCTTTCTTATCTATTTGCTCCTTTACCTACCCGAAAGCCTCCATGAGGAATCAGCGACTCAGGACCTGGAGATGGTGAGTCCGACGGCTACTTTCCTTCCACAACGTTCCTTTGTTTCTCCCAGTTTATAAACCCGATTAACTGTGAGTGCTGCAGAGCCTGGTTGTATAACCTGCAGCAGGAACCTCCTGCTGTTCTATATGAGCAGCAGCCTGGCGGGTTCATCCAGGATAGAATCCAGCACCACAGCTCTGAGTGAGAACCTTCTCACAGTGGAGCCACTTCAGACGCTCTATTTAGCTTTGTGTAGTTTTTATATGTATATATTTTTTTTTTTACCTTCAGCGCACAGAAGATGCAGGAGTCCTCCATGCATTTGTGCGTAGTCAGCTGTCGGAAGCTTCTGCGGAAGATGTCGAGATGCCACAGAACCTGGGGGACGAGACAGGAGAAGATGATCAGTGAAGAGGAGCGGAACTCAATCATGATTTTCTTACTGCGCCACAGAACGCCAGGCAGAAGTACAGCAAGCGGTTTTGTCGTTTTCCATTTTTTTCAGCGGTTCCACCTCGGCACACCAACATTTTAGGAGGCAACTTCGTCCATATGATGCTTATTTTGCAAGAGCAGTTCAGAAAACGTCGCTTTGTAAACAGCACACTCCCTTTGGCCTAATGGTTCATTGGTCACAACTATGACTAATCACAGTGTAGTTGTGCTGCAGTTGAAAAAGATATTGACAGTACCAAAGCTGTTAAAAATTATCCAGATGCCCATGCTAGACCTCCGGTCAGTTCAGTCTAGATTATTTTGTCACAACTTCTTAATTTTTTCAAAATGATCAACAAATGTATTGTTTCATTAATGGCGAAAAAAAACAACCAAACAAAAACATTTGACTTAAATACATTTCAGACCGTGTACTTTCAGTAAAGGAGTCGAATCAGTACTTTGACCAGAGTATTATTATTTATTTATTTTTACATAAGTATCTTAAGTACAGAATGTGAACAATTTTGCCACACCCGCTGGTTCGGCGCTTTGTTGTCGTTGTTAGCATTGGTGCTCGTACTAGCAGCTACGTTTTTTCGCATTTCGCTACCGGAGGCGTGGATAACTGCGGTGGAATGTAAACTCGTTGGGGCACAGTTTGCACAGGACAGCACTATTATCCAGGCTTCCATCCCACTGATTTTTAAATGTAAATTATGATCATATCATCCATCCATCATCCATATCAATATCACTGTCATTCATTACGTTTGTTGTGAGCACAGGTAACTTGTTAGCCCAACTATTACTCTGACTTCCGCTTGTCTAACGTCACTCAGTGCGTCGCTATAATCAGTATTGTCGGAAACTCACGCTTTGTTTTGTCTAGAGTATAAAATAAAATGCGATCGTTTCCTGTACGTTAATTATCAAATGAACGCAAAAAAAAAACAATATATAAGTTTGGACACAACATATGAATTTAATGTCTTCTTTTTGACTATTGACATTGCAGTTTGTCACTGAAGGCATCAAAACTACGTATGAACACACATGGAGTTATGTAGAAAACAATAACAGTGTAAAATAACTAAAACAAGCTTTCTATTTAAATTATTCAAAATAGCTGCCTTTCATAAAAACATATTTAAAGTTATTTAACGTGTTTTTCTTTGCTGCATAATTACATATATCTTGCTTATATATTTGATGTCTTCAGTATCTATCTGCAGTGCAGAAAGTTGCCAAGATAGATTGAAAGAAAAAAATTGCATAATGTGGGTCCAAACCTTTGACTGGTAGTGTATATATATATCCGTCTTTCTCACAGTGAATCCAACAACCAACTTCCTGTTTAGCCGCCTCACCACCGCAGCCCACAGCCTGTGTGGCTCTCAGCCATTTCCTGCTAATTGTTTTCCTCCCACGGTCTGTGTGTCTGTGTGTGTGTTTATTTCCCCTTCTCTGTCTTGTGTTGTGTTGTGTGTTTTCAGTAGCCAAACAGTCAGTCAGACAGTCGGACAGAAACAGGAGCAGCTCAAAGCCCAGAGGACGGAGCGAAGAGCTTCCAGTCCTCAAACCTCCGTCTCTGGTGAGCAATTAGACGGAGGAGCTGCTGCTACCTTCATCCAGCGGGCTGAGAGATAATATTGACACAAACACCGTCCCCCCCGGGGCCTCCGATGAAATCTGCGACGCACACACACACGCGCGCACACACAAGGTTTGCACAAAACGGGCTCGACACAAAACCAATATATGAAACCTTAGCGGTTGTGCACAGAGTGTCTGGGCCTGCTGAGAGGAAGGTGATTGGTGGAGGATGGAGGGGGCGGAGGATGACAGACTGCATGCTGACGTTAGAGTATGCGTCCATGCGTGCACACACACACACAAACACACACACACACACGCACGCACGCACGCCTGTCCAGTGCCCACCCTTGCTTGGCTGTGATGAATCGGCTTCCTGCAGCAGCAGCAGCAGCCACCGGAATCCCACCGCTGCCCATTTCTCTTTATCACCATCTATACATCCATCTTTGTTCAGCTCCGGCCCTTCGTCTCCTTCTCTTCCTCCTCTCTCGGGAAACATCCCCGAAGAAAACACAGCGACAAACGACTCGGCTAACAGGAGAAGAAAAGCCAAACTCTTCTTCTGCTTCTGGTGGTTGTGACTCTAGAGTCACACGTCAGCGTCTATCCAGCTGGTTGTCATCTCCCTGGTTTGGTGCGATTAAAACACATTACGCTGCATATGTACCGAATAGACGGCAGCATCACTGCTCATCCCCCTCCTTAAAGCGGCAGTCAAGCCCAGCAACAATCTGAATTCCCACACATTCTTCTTGAAAAGCTTCACTTCTCTGCAGCTCTGCAGTCCAGACCAATCAGCATCGTCTTTTGAGGGAAAGAAGGCGGAGCTACAGCCAGGGGTTTAAGCAGCTGACAGACACTGGGAAGACGTACGGGGACGCTGTGGGTGATAATTTTCACCTCGAGCTTCAACCGACGGTAAGAAATCTCACTTAATTGGATTTGAAGGTGACGGACAGCGTGTTCGTCCAGTAACCTGCCATGTTTTTTTGGGAGATGCCCGCCCCTTTCCACACACCCTGTGGTAGCCGTCAGTTTGGTTGGATCAGAAAAACTTTTTACCAATCGCATAAATTGTCACTGCCGAACGTCGACCGTTCTCACGGCCTGCAAGTCAGTCATTTACTTTTTAAACGGACAACAATGCAAAAAAAGTATTAAATATGATCATTAGCATTAGCATTGAGGTAAACCAACAACTTTATCAGCAATAATCATTCAATCCAATATTTATATTGGAAAAATCTGCCAAAACCTGCAGGATTTCTCTCCTGTTTAATATGAAACAAAGAAATATTATATTTTCTCTGCACTGGACTTTGATTCTTTCCCTGCTGCACGGTGTCACAGTGTTTGCCGTGTAGTCGCCCTGCCTCCTGCACGGACCTTCGCTCATGCTGCTGCCTTCATATCAGGGCTGCAGACTGTGAACCTGCACCGCCACACACAACAGACTAACACAACCTCTCTGTCTTCTCCAGGAAACAAGTGATGCCTCGGAAGCAGAAAACGTCAGTCAGTGTCTTTTTTTTTCTTCTCTACATTCCTTCATTCGGCTTACAGGAATTAAATTTCTCCACTGCTGAGGTTTTTTTTGCCCCTATTAACGCTGTGATTGCAGCCATTATCGCCGGCCGGATTAAACTGGGGGAAGATGTTGTTTTAATTAGTTCACCACTGCATTTATTCAGCAGTACAGCAAATGGGAAGGACGGTGTGTGTGTGTGTGTGTGTGTGTGTGTGTGTCCGAGAGTCGGGTTGGAGAGGGCGATCGCGGCTGATTCTCGTGCTCCAAGCGACTGCAAACATTCAGAATTGTGTTTTCCTTCTCAGCACCAGGCCGAGATCTTTGACTCGATGTGATTTCAACAAACAATCGCCGCATAAATGGGAAACAGTTGCATCGGAAACAGCTGCAGCACAGATTTGGGGAAGAAAAACGGAGGGACACAATATCTGCAGTGCTTTTCTCACAGGACTCTGATCTGATCTGATCATATCTGTGTGAAGCTGTGGCTTGAAAACAAAAAAAAAGTCAAACTTTCAATACAAGCAAATGAAACCAGTGGACCACAAACCAGACAACCACAATAAGACTCAAAAAATTCATAAAAAAAACAGGTCCGCACACGCTATGAGTCAGTTTCCTGGTTGACCACAACCAGGCAACTTCATGAGGAAGGTCTGTTTGACTTCTGAACTCTAAACTGGAGTGGAAACTTGGTCGGAAATGTAAACGTTTACTCGGTAATCATTCTGTTTGGGACTGTGGTGTTTTAGGACCAAGCTAACTGGGCTAACTGACTGGCACTATTCATCCTAATGTCTTCCAGACCACTTAAGTGCAAAAAAAAACAAAAAACAAACACAGTATGACTTTCACATGATTCTTTGTGAACATCCTCAAAGTCATCAGTTTGAAAAGTGCCCAAACTTACAAAACTGAGGTTTTCAGGGCAGGTTTTTTGGGGCCTGCTGACTTCATCAGCTGTATTCAAGTGGTCATGTGTTTTCACACTGGAAAACACAGAGACGCCTCTTTATCAGGGTGAAATTCATGCAGTCCAATTTCCAAACATACACACACCCACACACACACACACACAGATGAGTGTTTCCATGTATTCTGCACTTTGGCTGCAGTGAACTGAACTCTTTATTTCCTTCAGCCTTCCGTGATTTAATTCACGATACAAACTCCTTAAAGTTGCTGAGTAGACACACACACATTGTGCTGGAGCACCATTATTAAAACACACACACACACACACACACACACACACACACACACACACACACACACACACACACACACACACTGTTCGCGCCACCAGTCCCACTGCTGCTGCAGCTGCTGCTGCTGCCCTGCAGCTCCACTGCAGCAGTGGAACTGGAAGCAGCAGAAGCCTTCTCGCCGCCATTCGTCACTTCTGATGGCAGCAACTTCAGCTGCCAGTCGGCCAAATAACGGCGGCAGCGGCAACTGTCTTGTGGCAGCAG